>NC_139701.1:39683832-39893832 GCF_964188405.1 Protomyctophum parallelum
CTGGTGCTTAGCGCTGTCAGCGCACCACCATCACAGGCGTGCCAACAGGCCACTCACACGGGGGGAGTGGGAGGGGAGGAGGGGGGGGGGGGGGGGACATGGAGAAGGGAGGGAGTTTCAACATCCGTTGTATTTGCAAATGACAAAATTGTTGCTGTCGGGTGGAAACCTCAAATGTTCAAATGTTCAAATGTTAAAAGGCCGATGTTTCTGCAACAATATGCCCTCTTCAGGGTATGTATCTTACCCTGCAGAGGGCATCTTATTGCCCTCTTCAGGGTATGTATCTTACCCTGCAGAGGGCATCTTATTGCCCTCTTCAGGGTATGTATCTTACCCTGCAGAGGGCATCTTATTGCCCTCTGCAGGGTATGTATCTTACCCTGCAGAGGGCATCTTATTGCCCTCTGCAGGGTATGTATCTTACCCTGCAGAGGGCATCTTATTGCCCTCTTCAGGGTATGTATCTTACCCTGCAGAGGGCATATTATTGCCCTCTTCAGGGTATGTATCTTACCCTGCAGAGGGCATCTTATTGCCCTCTTCAGGGTATGTATCTTACCCTGCAGAAGGCATCTTATTGCCCTCTTCAGGGTATGTATCTTACCCTGCAGAAGGCATCTTATTGCCCTCTTCAGGGTATGTATCTTACCCTGCAGAAGGCATCTTATTGCCCTCTGCAGGGTATGTATCTTACCCTGCAGAGGGCATCTTATTGCCCTCTTCAGGGTATGTATCTTACCCTGCAGAGGGCATCTTATTGCCCTCTTCAGGGTATGTATCTTACCCTGCAGAGGGCATCTTATTGCCCTCTGCAGGGTATGTATCTTACCCTGCAGAGGGCATCTTATTGCCCTCTTCAGGGTATGTATCTTACCCTGCAGAGGGCATCTTATTGCCCTCTTCAGGGTATGTATCTTACCCTGCAGAGGGCATCTTATTGCCCTCTGCAGGGTATGTATCTTACCCTGCAGAGGGCATCTTATTGCCCTCTGCAGGGTATGTATCTTACCCTGCAGAGGGCATATTATTGCCCTCTTCAGGGTATGTATCTTACCCTGCAGAGGGCATATTATTGCCCTCTTCAGGGTATGTATCTTACCCTGCAGAGGGCATCTTATTGCCCTCTTCAGGGTATGTATCTTACCCTGCAGAGGGCATCTTATTGCCCTCTTCAGGGTATGTATCTTACCCTGCAGAGGGCATCTTATTGCCCTCTTCAGGGTATGTATCTTACCCTGCAGAGGGCATCTTATTGCCCTCTTCAGGGTATGTATCTTACCCTGCAGAGGGCATATTATTGCCCTCTTCAGGGTATGTATCTTACCCTGCAGAGGGCATAGTATTGCCCTCTTCAGGGTATGTATCTTACCCTGCAGAGGGCATCTTATTGCCCTCTTCAGGGTATGTATCTTACCCTGCAGAGGGCATCTTATTGCCCTCTTCAGGGTATGTATCTTACCCTGCAGAGGGCATCTTATTGCCCTCTTCAGGGTATGTATCTTACCCTGCAGAGGGCATCTTATTGCCCTCTTCAGGGTATGTATCTTACCCTGCAGAGTCTACCCGACCCAACCCGGTGGTTTCGGGCCAGACCGGACCCAAAATGTATACTAATTAGTCGGGCCGGGCCGAGCCTTGGGTTCCGTGGAGAATAATTAATAATAAATCTATACCCAGTACCCCCCCTCCCCCCAAAAAACCCCAATAATAATAATCAGCTTTTGTTCTAGAACTCATTCTGTTCTTTATTGTTTTATGGTAGTTTATATCACATTTGCATCTTTCAACCTGAATAGTGACAAGCCCACTTTGGTTCCCACGGCAAGAAAAAGTATGTTTTGGTTCAGTATTCAGTTCCGAACCAACTGTTAGGGATCTGAACCAATTAATTGGTTAAAAATGAGGCAGGGAAAAAGAACGGAACCGGTTCAACTCCGATGGAAAAGGGGCCAGAGAGAGATTCTGCTAGTGATGTGGTTGTCCTTATCCAGGTGCAGAGGTGTCACTCATACGGTTACTCATAATGTGTGTGCGTGCGTGGGCGTGTGCGTGTGCATGCGTGCGTCTGTGTAGCTACCAGTGCATGTCTTTCAGGTTATGTTGCACACGGGTAATCCCCTAATCCTGAAGCCTTTCACTGTGATGTCAGACACACACCTGTAGAAATAGAACACACACACACACACACACACACACACACACACACACACACACACACACACACACACACACACACACACACACACACACCTGCACTGATACCTGATAGAAGAGGGCTTGAGCCTATATGACAGGACTAGATAAGGCGAGAGTAGCAGCGTGGTGGGTGGTCCTCCATATCTCCTGTACTGTAGTAGCAGATCTCCAACATGCTGCAGTGAGTGAGTGGCTTCTGGCTACGCAGAGAGTCAGATGAGGTTACTGGGAAGAAGAGTGGATATAAGAGGTTAATGAGGTTAATGCTGTGAGGAGTTGAAACCACAGAGGTCCTCATTGACACGCCGTTCAGTCTGAGCCCCTCTCTCTCTCTCTCTCTCTCTCTCTCTCTCCTCTGTCCTCACTCTTGAGATGGCTCATCAGAACACAGAGGGCTCTTTGACAATCTGAATCTCTAAATGAGATTCAGATGTTAAATGGCATCTGACTCAAGACTGTCTGTCGTGTTGAGTAGAGCCTTTGCAGACGGCATGTGAGTGCCTGTTCAGGAGCACCGCAATTTGTTTTTATTGTGTTTATTTGATTGTCATGTCGATAATAGACATGCTTTATTGAACCTCAGAACGTATTCAGGCTTATATTTAATTCATGATGTCATCAGAATATGCCAATATCAGGAGATTGGACCTGCATGACAACTGGATGTACAGTAATATATGGGCAGATACATTTTACATACCAGTGTTTACTCAGACAAAACGATAAGTCAACGTGAAAGGGACGAATGTTTGGGTGAGGGTGGCTGATAGATACACTGATACCTGCTGATATCTGACCAATGCTTAAGTGAACTATCTCCATGACTGACTGCTGCTACATTGGTCACATACTGCTTTCTCATTGTCATTGTGACCAAATAGGACCTAAAGACGTGCATACACGTCCGAGGCACCCCGCGGTTTGGATTGAGAGGATGTTGTTAACAGGGTTTCAAAAATGTGTTGTGAGAGAGATAATGGTTTATGTCTGTTTTTTCACATGTATCACACGTGATACAAATAGTCAAAAACAATATAACCCACCCATAGACAAAATCAAAACAATCCCACCAAATACAGAAAACAAAAGAGACCCCTCCCCAGATACATTGTTTTCCCTCACTGGGCTTTTTTTTTCCAACTTCCTTTTTCAGGCTGCTGCAATGTGCTGCTTAGAACTACAGAAGTTGGTTCAATTGAATGTGCATTTCGAGTTTGGAGTAGTTTTTCTTCTTGGATTTCTTTTTACACATATCTAGGCTATATCGTGTATCATCCCCCACATTTAACAAAGCGTCATGAATCATAATATTATGTGAATCCTGTCATAGACGGTTTCTGTGCTCGGATCTGCGCTGGTTTCTTCTTAGATTGATGAATGGCAGCCCATGTATTGTCTGTTGCATTTCATAGTACTGTTGTTCATATTGTACATAATATCATGTAACATCATCCACAGACTTCTTGATGCCACGGAGAAAACTGATTTTATGAAACAGCTGTGTGGAATGCAACTTATCAAATTGACTAAATGTACTCGGTGGAATCCCCGAAGCGTTCCGTTTCATGTGCTTCCATGTCCTTCCTCTCCAGGGTCCTCCAGGGTCTCAGCCGTCCCCCCATGCACAGCCTCCCCCACACAACCCCAACAACCCCATGATGGGGCCTCATGGCCAGGTGAGCACACACACACACACACACACACACACACACACACACACACACACACACACACACACACACACACACACAACCCCAACAACCCCATGATGGGGCCTCATGGCCAGGTGAGACACTCCACCGTCATCCTGTCACTCACTCACTCTGTGACTCATTCACTACCAAATAGGCAGAACAGGCACTTTACACACCCAGCCACACACACACACACACACACACACACACACACACACACACACACACACACACACACCCTCACACACCCACACAAGCTAGGACACACACACACACACACACACACACACACACACACACACACACACACACACACACACACACGTATAGTAAGTAGTCACATACACATGCATAGGCTGGAAACCAGACGGTTTGCCAGAGTAATGCACGAGCGTATACACAGTAAAAATCCTCTGTTAATTTATCCATTTATCCACTATATCTTGAGAGTGTAGAAATTGAACCAAGTGGGCCCTTGCAGGTCCACTTCATGGTTCCGTTTCTGAACCCCCTGCGTTAAATGAACCCTCAAGATGTCGAGTGTGTACACCGTGTACATAAAAGCACAGCACATAAGCTGCATGCAAACGGCACACAGGTCCCATGTTGCTGCAGGCAGGCCGTGCAACATCCATGATGGTGGGATGAATAATTTAGCTGTGTTGGCCCAGCTGTAAGGAGTGGAGGTGCATCTGGATGGCCTCCCCTCCGCCCAGCACTCACCAGGACCAGAGTCCATCAATACACCATTAATATTGCAACATGGCCTGATACGCACGCACGCACGCACTCACGCACGCACACACACACACACACACACACACACACACACGTGCATTGTCCTCACAAACGTGCACACCACAACATGGGCAAAAGGATGAGCAACGGAGAAGAAACCAAAGGCAAAAGAAAAAGAAAGAGAGGAATAGACAACTGAGGAGATGGTGAAGGTGAAGACATGTTGCTGTAGTCAGTCCTCACTATTTACCTCATCCTTCGACTGATGCTTTTGTGTGACGCTGTAGTAGTTAGAATATGGAGATATATCAGACTGTTGCCTTAATGTTCAATAACCTGGATTGATTGTTTGGCTGTCATCATCATCATCATACTATAATACACGCAATGTCTGTCTGTCTGACATCAGTCGGCCTCATGGTGGCGCTATAACAACCCACTTTACATTTTCGCCTTATAACTCTTGAATGTCGTAAAATCAAAATGTCACTTTCCCTGGATTCCTTGGGTCATGAGTCATGACGCATCTCCCCATATAGGCCATGCCCATTTACGTCAGGATAGATTTTCCGCCATTTTGACTTTTCTTCAAAACACACTTTTGGCTCTTCCACCTACAGCTTTTGTGCAAATCTCACAAAAAACGGTACACATGATCTCTGGACCTATCCGATTAAAACACCGCAGGCAGAAATGTCATAGTCTGTATCGTTCGACTGTAATCGGCGTCCAAAGTTAGTGGGAGGGTCCTGTTTTACAAAAAATTACAAAAATCACCAACCGAATTTCATTCACAGTCAAAGGTGGTTTAATCAACGGAGAGCCCAAAGCAATTCCATTTTCATCCATAGGATGACATTTAAAATTTTAAAACGTTTATTGCAAAAACATGCCTACGTGCGCTATAGCGCTGCGAGACAGGACAATGACCTCCCAATCAGAAATGTCATCTATTACATCGCATTACCCTCACTGTACATCATTTGGTGTTCATATATTCAGAACGGGTAAGGTCTAGTATAATCAAATTGCTGAACATAATACTAGTATGTTGTTGCTGTAGGGCAGAAAACTCTTATCTCCATATTCTAACTTTTTTTTCTTTTCATAAATAAGCACCCAACTTGATCATACTACTACAGCGTCACACAAAAACATCCAAAGTTTGAGCTCGTAGATCTGCTTCCATTTTGGGCGGGAACCCCTTTTGGTGTTAGCATTATGTTATGCTTTAGCTATTGAAAAATCGAAGAACGACTGACATAGAAACATAGCTTTTTCAGAAAACTGTCAGGATGTAGAAGACATTTTTAGAATCTGATCTCAGGTCTTAATATGAATAACAGTGTTGGACATCATGAGGTTTCCAACCTGACATGGATGATACTGTATGCTCACAGGCAGACGTCGATGATACTGTATGCTCACAGGCAGTTTGGAAAAGAACATTTGTCTTCTTCGGCGTCTTACATTATTCACCAGATGTGTGCTGATGCTGGATGGGGCGTCTGGGGCTCGTTCTTGAGCTGAAGCATCATCTGTGGGGAGGAGAGTGTCTTTGGTTCCTGTTAGGAATCAGTCACAGCACTGTGTCTCCATGAAAGACGTATGGGTGTCTGATAGTTTACAGAAGACATCAAATAAATTACAGAGCTGAACGTTTAAGCAGATTTGCATCCTACTATCGGCCCTACTTCCCACCTTTCAGTTGTCTTACCTCCCTCTCTCTCTCTCTCTCTCTCTCTCTCCCTCTCTCCATTCTTTAAAACTGCCTCTCTGCTCTCCTTATTTCTTACCCTCACACATTGCATTCTTTCCGTCTTTCTTTGTGATCCCTTCACTTCAATCTAAATTACTTTTTGAAAGCCGTGGTCTTGTTTCTAAAACTTAAAGACCATCCATGTTTCTTGCACGCTGAAGTGCGACAAAACCACACTCCCTGTCCCCCAAAAAAGGTCTTTCCTCAACACAATAGTTCCCCCTGCTGACCTGAGATGGTAATTCATCAACCCTACATTCTGAGTTCAGCATGTAGTTATCAGAATACAGTGAAGAGGGTGCTGATGGTCAGTTCTGTTTGCTCAACACTCGTAGCTTTATCCACAGTAATCATTCTGAAATAGAGTCTTAACTCTGTGTCCTTCCATTCTGTCCTTGTCCGTCCTCGCAGCCATTCATGTCTCCTCGGTACCCAGGTGGCCCCAGGCCCTCCCTCCGCATGCCAAATCAGCCCCCTGGGGGCATCCCTGGGTCACAACCGCTCCTTCCAAACAGCCTGGACCCCACAAGACCACAAGGTAGGCTCCATTACGCACGCATGCTTATGTCTTGTTAATACAACTTCATTTCTGAAAAGTATAGTTTTAGTCGACTATATATCATACGATTTTGTCGACAAAAAATATTTTGGCAAGCCTTGATGGCGTCGTAATGCCTGAGCACTGTTGAGCAATCAATTTGGATGCATACTGAAAATTGTCGATCGCGTTGCAGTGTAACACAGACTCTCTCTCTCTCTCTTTCTCTCTTTGGAGAAAGAAGAATGGTTGTGTGTCTGAGTCTGAACATGAATACAAAGACTAACTAACACTACTTTCCTTTTCTCACATCTTTGTATCACAGGACATCCAAACATGGGAGGTCCAATGAGAATGAATCCCCCCCGAGGCATGGGGGGCATGGGCCCACAGGTATACCACGCACACACACACACACACACACACACACACACACACACACACACACACACACACACACACACACACACACGTGCGCACACACTGTAGTGATAAATCTAATGTAGGGATCTAATTATTTACTGATCAATTAACTCATTAACTGCCTTTCTCTACATAGCCTATTGCATTTTAGTTTTGGAGTGTTTTTTTTACTAATCTTTCAATGTTAGTCTGTGCAACCAAAAGGGCCAATCTACACGCCAGGTTGTAAGTGGTTAGTTTAACTATAACAACAAGGCCATGCAGAGTGATAGTCTTATAGGCTTATGTTAATCGACCCACCCAGCCACGCATTCATAAGCACAGTGAGATGAATCCATTTGTATGATTATCAGCCACATTTATATAAAAGGCTATGAGGAGTTGTAAAACACCTGCAGTAGCCAGGATCCATCAACTAAAATGGTTTAGTTTTTAAAGCCAATGCAGTGCCAACATTGATTTGTAGGCAAACTGACACATTGTGTGCATGTTGAGGGCGAAGTGAACCATTTTAACCTCCTTTTGAAACAGTATTTGGACACACGGATCCCATCTTCCAGAGAGATGGTCTCCCTGTGATGTAATGTAATGTGTATCATAATGTATGTTCAAACCACATCCAAACCAAACAATAGGGGGTGTGAGAATTGGTAGAAAGGGCGCTATAAATAATTTAAATGTACTTGTTTGTTTGCATTTTCAGTATTATGTTGTATTTTATATTCTCGGGTGGGTTAAGCCACTCTCTAAATCGTCTGTCGCGTGGAAACTGCATTTGTCCAAAACAGTTACTTTTCAGATTCAAATAATAAATAAAAGCTGCAGATCTACAGTAGGCCTACTAGTTTAAAACGTGTCACTTTGCGGTTTGCGCCACGTTTTGCACTTGCAGATCTTCCTTTGATACTTTGTTGTGACGCCTGTTGTATGATCAAGTAGGGCATTTACCAAGAAACACAAAACGTTAGAAGTTAAGGTATAAGTAAGAGGTTTCTGCCCAACAGCGATGATATCCTCCTTTAGCCAAAGGGTATAACCTGCACACAGACAGGACTGAAGATGCAATTGCATCATGCAATTACAGTACATGCAAATAGTCTTTCTTTGGTGGATGTGGTGCACATTTGATTTAGCATTGTAACAATTTCCCCCGCCGTACCACCGACAGAGACCAACTGAGGGATAATACCTTAAACGCTCATATGCATGCATTTTGACTGGTTAGTTGGGCAGTGGGCCCTCTCTGGGTGTCCTTTTAATAAGTTTCAGCCTGTGTGTGTGTGTGTGTGTGTGTGTGTGTGTGTGTGTGTGTGTGTGTGTGTGTGTGATTCGGTGTTAAAACGGCTTCCTTTATAGACGATCCATGCATGCATTAAGCACAGCACACGTGTACGGATCGTCTGTCTGCCTAAAAATATTGTACTTCCAAAACAGTTTGTGCAGTAGTACCCCCAATCAACACCACCCCCCTGTCACACATGTGCAAGTATGCACACACGCACACGCACACACACACACACACACACACACACACACACACACACACACACTCACACACTCACACACACACTCACACACACACTCGCTGTGCCCCTCTGCGCCGTTCTGTGCCACCCTGGCTGGGTGACTTTGGCAGTGAGCGTAACAGCAGCTGGTGTGGCATCTGCTCGACAAGTGTAATCGTCTGCTGAACAAAACTCTGCCTCTGAGTGGAGCTGCCCCTACATACACCCAAACACACACAACACACACACACACACACACACAGGGTGCCAGCCAAAAAACCCTGCTGGACTACCACGTAAACATGCACAGGCACTCATAGGGAAGCAGGCACGCGCCCGCACACACACACACACACAGACAGACAGACAGACACACACACACACACACACACACACACACACACACACACACCTACCTGCTCACGCACAGAGCATACATACACATAATTAAACGTCGGTTAGTGGGAGACATGAGTGTTGCTGACCTTCATTAAGATTCAAAACTTTCCGTTTGACTTCCAGCGAGTGGGTGGGCAGGCCATGCTGACTGACTGCTGTGTTCTTTTCTCTTTCTGTGCAGAACTACGGCGGGGGGATGAGACCTCCACCCAACTCCATGGGGCCAGGGATGCCCGGGATGAACATGTTAGTACATTTATACCGCTGTGAGGCGGGAAAACTTGTATGTTCAAAACCGTTATTTTTCAGGAAATGGATTCAATGTAGTTATTATGCAGTCGCAAGCCAAGTTAATAGTTTTAATTTGTTAAATATTTATAAAACATCATATAGGTCTACACACACTTTGAATTAACTATTTTCACTATCACGTACAAAAGTAAATTAAAAAATTGCATCACATCAGCTCGTACAACAGCTACTTTTGCTATCTTTGTGTGACACTCTTATACGACAAAATAATTTATTTTAAGAAATAACATAAAAAACTGAACTATTAGATGGAGATACAAGGTTTCTGCCCGTCAGCAATGGTATGTTATTTATTTGAATTTGTCTTGATACAGTACATGCATGTCTCATAATGGGATTAGGCTTTGCCACGCTGTGCTTTGGATTTTAAGTATTCTCCTCTCGTCCTGTGAAGTCAGTTTGTCACCTGCATACATCCAAGCACGGTGTTGGATACTGACTGACTCGATGGAGACATTCAAAGCAACGTTCTGTTAATTCTAAATTATTACCAATCTCAATCCCAACATCTCCTTGGCTAGCGATAACAGACAGAGCAGAGTTGCTTTTGTCACGATTGGACTGAATGAGGGGGAATAAAGCACGAAGGGATTAATCTTGCATAAGCGACGGATACAAAGTCACTAATGGAATGCCAAGGATGGCTCTGGCAGTGACGACTGCCTGCGGTGATGCATGCACTCCTGCTGCATATTAAACAAATGTGCTATTGAGTAGTGCAATATACAGTCAGTGTGCTTCCTGCTTGTAAAAGTTGTAATGTCTGTGTCTGTTGTCCTTCAGGGGTCCTGGTGGAAGAGGTCCTTGGCCTAACCCTAATGCCAACTCAGTAAGTGTCATTGCTTGTGACAGTGGTTGCTAGCTACACAATGTACAGTAGGATGTTTATGATGGTAATGTCTCATTTTCAATGTTTCCTCTCCTTCACAGATAGCGTATTCGTCTTCATCTCCGGGCAACTATGTGGTACGTTTCAGCCAGGTTTTTATTTTTATTTTTACGATGGGTTCAAAACCACGATAGGTCATTAAATATCATATATTGATAGTTAAATCACATAGTAGAGCTCTCACGTTCTTCTCTCTCTCTTTCTTGTTCCCTTTTTTTTGGATTGATTATTTTATTAGACAATATCAAAAACAGTACATGGTACAGTCAAAAGCACATTTATCCAAAAGGATAGCACCGAAAAAAGACCTTGCGGTCTTGTTTCCATTCGGGTCCCAATGCATTCATTCACAATACAATGATGACATTAATTGAAGATACCTCAAAAAACATGAAAATTATTTACAGGTATCTAAATAAATCTAAATACCAAATAAATTGCTCGGAGGGGGGGTATAGGGAGATTGGGCAGTCATCTTCTCTCCTTTTGACCTCCTCTCTCTTTCCCCTCATTTTCCCCTCAGGGGCCTCCAGGGGGAGGCGGGCCACCAGGAACTCCCATCATGCCTAGCCCTGGAGGTGAGTTCAAGAGTTCATTGTCACTGTTGAGCACTGTTCGCTGACTGAGTAACATCAGCCCTCATCTCAGTCACACACACATCTGTCTGTGTGACAGACTGACAAAATGTCAAAACTGACAGAAAAGAAAAATATCTTAAAGCATTGACAAAAGCTGACACATGCATGTTTAAAGGTTAGATTCCATATAAGTGGCAGCTTCACGTAAATCTGTGGGGGGGTGTCTGCCTGTACGTTCTCAGTGGTATATCAGTCAAAATTGTCATACAGAAAAACAAAATATCAGCAAGCTCACAACACGTCACGCTCCACACCACGTTGTGAGTTCGTAGATCGGCAATAGTCACTATGCATCTTACAAAGAGCACACAAAGTTGGTGCCGTGCATGCATGTGCCTCAGTTTCTGTCCGATGTATGAAGCGTGGGCTCCAATGTGAAAAAGGTTGGGAACCACTGGGCTAGTTATGGCTGCCTAACGGAAAGCAGATGCTTGTCACTATCAGTCTGCAATCAACAGACTCAGTTGGGCTCTGATCCATCAATCCGACGTCTCTGTGGCAGATTAGCGGAGAACAAAACACTGTGGGCCGACATCCGGTAAACGTTGTGTTTCTGTGGACCTGCGGAGAGCTTCTTTATGTGTCCACTATTTATTATTTATATACCTTCCTCTATTGTGATACGTTGCCCGGGCAACGTGGTGCACAAAATGCTGCTGCTCACACGTACAATAGGAGGGAATGCATTTTTCCACAGCACTTGCCAAGACGGCACACAAAGACACACATGTGTGCACAAGCTCACTTTCACTCGCCCGCTCGCTCTCACGTGCCCACGCACGCACGCACGCACGCACGCACGCACGCACGCACGCACGCACGCACGCACGCACGCACGCACGCACGCACGCACACACACACACACACACACACACACACACACACACACACACACACACACACACACACACCACATACTCAGCAGTGCCCACCAAACTCCCACTCCTTTGGTCACAACAGCATAAGCTAGATTCAGGGCCACAAACATACAGTATAGAGATCTCACTAACCACTTCACTCTCTTTCACACGCACGCACGGACGCTCGCGCGCATGCACGCACTTGCGTGCACACACACACACACACACACACACACACACACACACACACACAGAGCACCTATGATTTTAGGCTGTTAGTCTAATTTGTTCATCTCTATCTACAGTACAATTCACAACTTTATGCCTGCAATGTCGTATCAAGGTCACCTTATCTTTTGTAGTGTTTTGGAGGACAGACACAATGTGTGCAGGTCCTTGTTGAGTGCCTCCACAATAGTGTCGCTGGATTACGAATGGATTGGTCAGTGTTAAGGTGGATTGGACTGATATAGGCCTACTTGACAGGACAGTGGTCAAACATTGGGCCACCTCTTATGTTTCTCATGCATCTTTGACTGATGTTGTCTCCTCAGACTCAACAAACTCAAGTGAAAACATCTACACGATGATGAACCCCATCGGCCCTGGCGGTAACAGACCTAATGTAA
Source organism: Protomyctophum parallelum (assembly GCF_964188405.1). Taxonomy (NCBI): domain Eukaryota; kingdom Metazoa; phylum Chordata; class Actinopteri; order Myctophiformes; family Myctophidae; genus Protomyctophum; species Protomyctophum parallelum. Next base: position 39,696,416 of record NC_139701.1, read on the forward strand.
GTCATGTAACACTAGTTAATCACTTCAGTGTTGACCTATTCAGCCTATTTGTCTGCTTCCATGGGGAGCGGTTAGGTGTTAGCTCAATCCCCTGAGCGATCTCAGATGGATGCTGTGTTGGGGAACATGGTTACCCAATACCGCCCCCAACTGGCAGAGTCAGGTTAGTTTCTTATGGCCTACTTATCACATCTCTGTTGTCGGCCAGAAACCAACTCCAAAATGTACATTTTTCAGGAGATTTTAAACATCCAGCTCAAGTGGAGTTGGGAGGCTTTTGATGCCTTTATGGATAGGGAACAGTGGTCAGACAGGAAAGGGGGAGAGAGATGGAGAGTGACACGCGGCAAAGGCCGTCGGCCTCGGGAGTCTAACCCGTGGCACGCCGGCTTGGCGGCCTACAGTAGGTACCCAGACGGTTGAGCTAACCGTCCGGGCCGGTTTTGTCCATCATTGCTAAGGATTAAGAACAGCTGACGTTGGATTCTCCAGGGCTAATCCATGCCTCTGCCACACAGGGGAGAGGGCTAAACCAGCTAACTCCACCCCTTCTGGTAGAGTTAGCTGATTTAGCAGACAGATTGAGGATCCAATGGTGTTAGCTGGTTTTGTCAGAAGCATTTTTTTATTACTTTTCATTCGTTCAATATTTTTTTAACCGTGTCTTATCGTCGTACATCATCATGACGTAAAATAGACACTATGCCTATTTGCTCAGACACTATGACGTAAAATTCTCCATTCATTGTCAATGGGAATTTAAGTTTGTTTAAGACAAGGTTTGTGGACGGTAACTAAAAGGGGCTAGCGCCTCTCAAAACTGTACTGTACTGAGTTACTGAAAAGCGACGATATCAAATGTGACGTTACGAGGCATAGAATGCGAAAACGAATGAAGAAATGGTGTGTCAAGCTTTCAGATGAATGAAGTTGATATGTTTCTATTTCAGTTCCCAATGGGGCCGGGGCCCGACGGGCCAATGGGCGGAATGGGCTCTATGGAGCAGCACCATATGAACGGATCACTAGGTGAGTTACCCATCCTGACCCCATGGCAGATAATGGCATTAGTACTGCATCAGTGTGCCCAGCTGCTGTGTCACAGTTTTAAGTTTAAGTTTTTACTGTTCCCTGAATCTGATATCGAAAAGGATGACAGGGTTTTTTAGTTGTGTGATGCTGCCCCCTTGTGGATAACAAGGGGAACATTATCTTCCCAATCCTTTTATTGATCGAAGCAAAAGCAGATTATGTGGGCAGTGAGCAGTCCCATTGATCCCCTAGACAGGTGGGTGAGACATGATCAATGAAGCCAATAGAGTTTGGGCTCATCTGTATCTGAAACAAATAGCTTAATTAACAGCTATTGCCTGTGAGAGGGCAGCCTCCCCCCCCCCCCCCCCCCCCTTGGTGGGGAAGCCTTGCTTGGTGTGGGGCGACCCTAATGTCAATAGGTAACTAGATACTGGAAGGATGGTAATGTTTAATTATTTGGTAATGATAATAATTTGTAATATTGTATTTCTCTGTTCACAGGCTCTGGTGACATGGACGGGTTGCCAAAGGTGAGACTCTTCAGTACTTTCTGCTGTACACATTATACACATTGGAATTGATGTTTTGTTTTTTATAAAATTACAGTGATGGAAATGTATAAATAGTTGAAGTAAATTGAATACAAATAAATGTAAATAAACTTCCCGGGAGAAAAACACATGCACACATAATGGTGCTCTGATTTTGTTTCCCCCTGGGCATGCTGTCATTTGGGAAAATGGATTGTTATTTGTCTTTATTGATCTCGTAATAAGAACTCTGATAGAGAGAGACATTTTGCATTCTTCCTGATGTCGTCTGTCCTCCTGTGTTTCAGAATTCTCCTAACAACATGGCAGGCATGAACAATCCCCCTGGGACTCCACGTGATGATGGGGAGATGGCAGGCAACTTTTTAAACCCATTCCAAAGTGAAAGTGTGAGTATATCACATGGGACAGAGTCCAAACACGGCACGTGGCATGCAACCGTAAGCATGGACGAGAACCACATAGTATGCGTTCTCTGATGCATGGAGAGAATGTCATATAGTGCGCTTCTCCTGATTTTAATTACTTGTTTCTGAATTTCCTTAACATTTCCCCTTTGGCTGGACTATGCTCTTGCTTGCCGCTTGTTATCCGACAGAACGCAGAAAGAGAATACTTTCATCCTGATTTTAGTTTAGTTAGTGACACCACACAGGTTTTCTGGTCTGTGGTATGCGCCTCACAAAAGCTGGTATTCCGTACATGGGAAGCGTAGTTAGTTGTATTGCTTTAATCTGGAATTGTGTAGCACAAGACATTTAATGTAGTATTGGCTTATCTTTTCTCCCCTCCCTCTTTTTTTTCTCTCTCTTTACAGTATTCACCCAACATGACGATGAGTGTGTGATTTTTTATTTTATTTTTATCTTTTATTTTATTTTATTTCCTTTTCATCTTCCCTCACCCTACTCTTCCTTTACCCGTCCCTCCTGGTGTGTCTTGCCTCCCACTCCCTTCTTCCTAAATCCCACCCACCTCCCACCCCCCTCCTGGATGGTGTGCTGTGGCAACCCTGCAGCCCCTGGGGATGCCCATGGACAGCAGGACCCCCCTCAAGGCCCCTCATCCCAGTGCCTGCAAAATGGGAGTGAGAGCATGAAACCCACCTCCCGGGCCGCGCCAAGGGTCTCTCCGCCTGTTCTCCTTAGCCCTGCCGGGTCTTCCTCCCCAGCCCAGGACAGTAAAGAGATCCTAGCCTGCACCCTGGTCCGTCTCACTATGGCCCTATACCCAACGGGAGCCATTCATACCCAACGGAGGTGCTGTTCTGTTCTGTTCTGTTGTGCAGCCGGCTCCACACCACCACCAACAACAACTACAACACTCCACTATATTGTGCTGATCATAGCTTAAGTTACTATGAGGGTATGCAGGAGGTGACTGATTGGGGTTGAAATCTATAAACCCTTATTAAGAAAAACTCTGCCCCTTTTGTGGGAGAAAAAAGAAAGGAAAAAAAGAACTGATTATCTTATTTTAGGGCAAGAATGGCTTTCATTAATTGTTTGTATTTCTTTTTTTGTTCATGATGATGCTAATATTATTATAATTGTCATTATGTTATTGTTCTAATAATGTAGTTATGATTTCCTGCAGTAAAGGGCACATCTTATCTCAGCAACAGCATCAACAATGACAGAATAAGCACACAGTTGAAAAAAGAAAAGAAAATGCACAATGATACTTCTGTTTACATGATTTTTAGGTATTTGATGTTTCGTTTTTGTTTAGTTTTTTGTCACCGTCATACTCCCCTCACACACCTCTGTTAATGTCTCTGAGTTTCTAACGTCTGACAGGTCATGGCTTCAAACACACCAACTTTCAAACTTGAAGGTGTGGTAGGAATAATTTGTTGCAGTCGGGCAGAAACTGCTTATATCCATATTCTAATTCTAAGTTTTGCTAAATTAACGCCCTACTTGATCATACTACAGCGTCACACAAAAGCATCAAAAGTAGCAGAACCACAAGCCTGTAGATCTGCAACTTTTGCTGTTTTTGAATTTTAATCCTGAAAAGTAACATATTTGGACATATGAGGTTTTCACAAATGATAAGCCTCACCTTTAGTGTGATGGGTTTGTGCTCAGGTTCTTTTTTTAGCTCAGCTTGGCTAAAGCTACACATACAGTTGAAACAGTGGATTTCCCTGAGCCTTGCTGTATCCTGGTACACAGACATAATCCCATTCTTAGGTATATTGTCTTAATAAGCCCCCACTCCCCCCCACCACACACACACACACACAGACACGCTACTTTTATTGTGTAGGAATGGACTGCTCTAATGTAATTAATTATTATAGCATTATGTTCCTAGTAGGATATTTTTTTTTTTCTTTTTTTTCCTTTTTAACTCACAACTGCCCATCTGTTATGCCATTTCTCAGTCAGTATGAATGAAGAGAGAGGGAGATATTTGTAAATCATCTTTTCTCTTTCAAGGATTTGGTCTTGCCTGTAAATACAACATATTTAGCTTCTATTGTGGTTATTTTGTTATTTACAACTTGTCTGTGAACCCCCCTCCCCCCTGCCCCAGCCTGTCTCCTTCTCCATCACTCTGTTTGATTTCAAATCTCACTAAGGACTGGAGACGCAATGTATTCTCCCAGGATGTCGTCTAGTCCCATGCCAACGTCTCCGAACTGTGAACGTGGAGAGATTCTGGGACCTCTGTTACTCACGTACAGCAACGCCTACCCTCTCTCATGTTCAGTTTGGGTCGGACTCACAGATCCTTGTGATCCAGTATCTTTGCCCCGATGAGACAGGCTAAATAATCTTCTCCTCGGAGCTCCCACCAACCAGGCCCCACTGAGTCAATGACTGTATGTGCGGGAAATTGGATACAGGGTTTGGGTTGTGATGGCTCTAGTGCTGGAAGAACTGATATGGACTAAGGGTAAACGGATGATGTTGCCACAAGGGTCTAAAGAAGAGGAACACTTGTTTAGGCTGCATTTGTAATGTATGTATTTCTGTTTGGTTGGACTGAAATGTAAGTCAGACCTTTTTCTTGATTCTTTTTTTAATTGTTATAATTTGAATTTCTACAAATTATATTCACGGAAAAGCCCACAGAATCTGCACACAAAGGGGAAAAATAAAACATTTTTATTTTATATTATTTCATTTGTTCTTTTGGGTATATCATGTACCCTCGGCCTGAGCAACCCTCTATCACTGTTTCAAAGCTATGAAGTCACTCTAGAGTGCATATGTAACAGTTGTAAAAAAGAAGATAAAGTTATAAAAAACAGTAATCATTGAGCCTGATGTGATTGATGTTCTCGTTGTTCGTCTGCTAGCAATGTGAACCAGGTTGTGTTCAGAGTTCAGCAGAGACACCTCCAGGGTAGTTGGGCTTTAACCACTTTCACCATGGCGTCCCGATTTAAACAAAATAGCTGATCTACAACCTCACAACGTGTCGTCGTGTGATACGATATGTTATGAGCTTGTAGACCGGCTACTTTGGAAAATCTTAAGAGCTTAAGATTTGTGCCTCGTCCCACGATGACGCCGCTCCTCCCCCCCCACCCCCACCTTAAAATCTGTTATTTTCAGTGAGCGACGCATCGTACGATGAAGTATAGATCATCCATTATTACTCCTCCTCCCGGTCTGTCTGCAGCACCCCTCCCTCACTCCACCCCCCCCCCCCCCCCCTATCCTTTAATTTACTTTTTCTTGTAAATACTGTATAATGCATTTTGATATCATTGACATGTTTTGATATGTCAGTCATTACCAATGAATTCAGCTTAAAGTAAATTATAAATAAACTGTCCATGTTCTTTTTTTCATAATGGAGAGACGATGCGCTTGAGATTTGGTCCATGTTGGTGAATGCCAAACTTGCATTTAAAATGTATAGAATGCAGTAACGTAATCAGTAGAAACTGTATGCCGAATGGTGGGGGGGTGGGTAAATGCTTGAGACAGGCTAAACTGTCAGTAAATAATCTTCTAAGTGCAGGGTGAGGTGAATGCTGTTTCATCCTCCTTTTGTCCTTACCTGCTGTGTTATTAGTGAACTATTGGTTCTGGAATAATCATGCGACTGATTGTTCCAAATGCCATCGTCTCCTAAAAAAAAAACATGCGACCACATATTACAGTTTTTAATATGAAGGATTTTTATCAATTAAAAAAAACTTTTAAAAAGGAAAAAATACTTAGAGAACCTCATTTTAAATTAATAATAGATCAAAAATACTTAAGGGGAAAAACTGTGTCCTTTGCTATTCACTCCTGTAATAGCGTTGTATAGATTGATGCTCTCTCACTGATCCTCACTCAGTCCTCTTGTGTATATCGATTGTTGGCCATCTCTGTACTTCTATTGTGATGTATAATACTGTACCATTAGGGAGATTTGCTGGGTGGGTGGGGAGGTGATGCTGGGGCTGGGGATTCAAGGGAAGGGGATGGAATCGATTCTCCTGTACTGTTCATGGTCCTTTCTAATGACACGGCAGTATTCAATATGAAGCAGTCTGTCTCTTGGGTTTGCTTTGTATTTCATGGTAGGATAGTTCAGAATCTTGTCTTAGGGACTTAGGTGTCTTGTGTAGGTAATAAAGATGTCCTTTGTATGTTTCTTTATATTGTAAAGTTTCTTTAGACTGAAAGAAAAAAAACAGATAATTTGCTTATCAAAAAAGAAACAATGCATCAATAATAAATGTCATTTGATTTTTCCCCCTGTTGTTTGAATCTTTTCCTCTGAGCATAGACCTACATGATGGTAAATTCAAACTATTACAAGTATGACCTCTTTCTTGAGTATAATATTTATCATAGCTGATCTTATACAGTATGTTCTTTGTTCTGACTGAACTCTCACACAACTAATAATGCATAATATAGAATCATTCACTTATTTATTTTGTACATTTATGAAATTATCAAGAATAAATATAAGTTAAATTATTATACATTCAAATGGGTTTGGATTTACCAAGTCCCCCCCCCCCCCCCCCTTCCTTTTAAAAGTCACCTCAACTCCCACTTCTCTCAGCTCCTCTATCATGCTGTCTCTTTCCCTTTGGTACCTACTACAGTTAATAATTGTACGTTCCACAGTCCCTTTGGTACCTACTACAGTTAATAATAGTACGTTCCACAGTCCCTTTGGTACCTACTACAGTTAATAATAGTTCCACAGTCCCTTTGGTACCTACTACAGTTAATAATAGTACGTTCCACAGTCCCTTTGGTACCTACTACAGTTAATAATAGTACGTTCCACAGTCTCCTCATCCTGCCAGTGGTCATAGACCTTTAGGGTGCTTCTTAATTACATACATATTTTATTTAACACTATGTCCCAGTCTTAACCTTGTAATGATGACCTCCTCGCTCTCTTGCTTCTAGTTAATGTATCAGAATCATATTTATTACTTCCTCTACTTTATCCTACTGACGCCCAAACTTTGATTCTGCCTATGAGGGCGGACTCTGCCAATTAATGCTTTTCAAAGTGAACAAAGTGGTTTGTTGTCATTTGCGGATTTCTTGAAAAAAATAATAATAATAATAAATTAACAATCTGTTCCCATTGAAAAGCATTGGCAGAATCCGCCCTCATAGGAAGAATTAAAGTCTGGTGTGACTGTGACCACACCTTAATAGTCTAAAGCATTGTGCTGTATGAATTAGACACATGACTTCAACATTTAATGATAGCTTTGGTCTGGACAATTCTGCTAATGCAGTGATTTTCAAACATTTGAATTTCAAGATTCCTGAGTTTGATATGAATCATCTCCAGGACCTTCTTATTCCTCCTTTAAATGACGAACTGCCCAACCGCTATAACTGTAAAGGTTTCTGTTGCTTTCAGTGTAATGTACCGACCTAACAGACATTGCTTTTGTACAGTATGTTCAATAGTTCCTGCTTGCAATAGAAACTTTGCAGGACTGGTTTTTCCTCGTCTGCAGCATTGTGTGGACAAACACAGTCAACACAACTTCAAAATCTCTTCCTTTGATAAACCCTCTTGAGTTGACTGAATTCCTTGCACCAAAATTACAGAAGAGTGAAACTAGTTACCTTTGGTTTACCTTTTGGTGTCAAAATGAGTGGTCAGCTTACACTGACATCAATCATGTGGATATTTTCAAATGTATTAGATTTAAAGTGGTTGAACAGATTTTTATGCTATATTAAGCTGGGGAACCCCCTTAAGAACCCCTTTGTGAACCACTGAATTAGAGGTTCAACATACTGCTGCAAATGACTGACCCTATACTGTCCCACTCTGAAAAGAACCTGCTGACGCCCCAGTGTGATGTCACCCTCCGGACCTCATGGTTCACATAGCCTATTTTTATTTTCACATAGATATGAATGTTTGCAGACTATACAGTAGCAGTAGGCCTATGTGTGTTCTATTTGTGTTGCAATAATGGAAGACAGGTGTATTGCAATTGTTTTTGGAAACCTATGAGATTATTTCTCATTTTCACCACCAGGCGGCAGTGTTTGTTAAGTAGTTTACAATACATCGTCTCTGCTTTTGATTGATATTTATATTCCTTGCCTTCGTCGTGTCGCGCGCCGAAAATAGCAGGTCTAAAAGTTCACACCGCATCGCCTAGCAACGTACTGTGAGCTTGTAGATCTGCAATTTGAGAAGACGGGAGCTCTAGTAACGCGAGATTAAGAGAATGTCCAATAGAAACACAGATGCCTGAAGGTTACCAGGAAGAGAGAGCTGTTTGTATTAATGTAAGCAGAGAGTAGCAGTAGCTGGATTCGACTGGACCTTGGAGTTGTTGTCCCTTTCTGATCCAAAGTAGGTTCAGCAGATATTTTAATGCTAACTTATTGGGGTCGTTGTAAAATGTGGGCCGATCGCTTTGTGACGTTATATTGTTGGTCGTATGCTTTAATTGACAGTCAAATAAATACAATAAAAACAAGTGTGGCTACTGTTAGCCTAGCCAGCTAACGTTAGATAGCATTAGCTTTGTTTTAAGACGTTGAGACAACAGTAAACGTATTAGAAAGTTCTGGAAAAACATAGTAAGCCTGGTTGATAATCAACACGTGCTGTTGAAGTCTAATAGGTAGGCTATATCAGGCATTTGATAAACATAGCAAAAGGTTAAGTTTAGTGAGCGCAATATTGCAGCCAACGTCTTGGAAGGTTTTTCCTTCTGAATGAATTGGGCTGCTTAACTTATAGGTTACCGGCTTTATACGGTTTTATATTGATGACTTAATGTCCCGGTTTCATCATTCACTACAACATTGTCCCGGTTTTAGCCCGAATTAAAACAACAGTTGTTTTTAGTGGTCCCATACAATTACTTGTTCTTTTCATGTAAACATTCATTTAAGCCATAATGCTTACTCAAATACCCCTTTAGCTTCTCTGACGGCTCTCCTGCAACTACAAGAAGTCTCACGCTTCACATATCATCATTTTTCACATTTTCAACGTAGCCGAGGGTACAATACACAAAATACATAAACACAACATTATAAATCAGGATAAATTACAAAGGAACTTTATACAGAACAACCATCAGTAAAATAAATCAATTGAAGCAGGAGCAATCACGGTGAAAAATGTTCTGGAGCATTCCTTTGAACTGACCGAAGGATGGCAGCAGGGAGCTCAGTTTTAAAGAGTTTTGGACTTCATTTCACGAAGTTGGGCCATTGACAGAAAAAGCTGTCTTGCTGTCTCCATATCTCGTAGTCATTTTTCACCTTGCAACTTTGAATCAACATTAGATTTTTATGCAACCTTAATATTATTTTTTGAGGGGGCTAGCCCCTCCTATATCCAGCTTTTGGTGTCTGTCCTCTAACTTTGTCCTACACAAACATTAAATTCCCATTGACAATGAATGGAGAATTTTATGTCAGTGTCTGAGCAAATAGACATGTCTATTTTACATCACGATGATAAGAGCGCCCCTCACTTAACACGGGTGTGATTTTTACATGTAGGTTATATCATGAGCATAACAATTGAATTGTTACACAATCCTGTCCCCATTTAACCAACCCTCCCATCCTACCCAGCACCCACCAAATTACAGCACGCAGAATGCTGACACAAAACAGAATTAAAACAAACAATACAACAATAAAAAGTGCATACAGTGCCTTCGGAAAGTATTCACCCCTTCACTTTTACCACATTTTGTTTTGTTACAGCCTCATTTCAAAATGGATTAAATTCGTTTTTTTCCTCATCAATCTACACACAATACCCCATAATGATGAAGTGAAAAAAGTTTTCTCAAATATCTTGTTAATTTATTAAAAATAAGAACATGTACATAAGTATTCACACTCTTGACTTAGTACTAAGTTTGTAAGCAATTACAGCCTTAAGACTTTTTGGGAATGATGCTACAAGCTTGGCACACTTGAATTTGGGGTATTTTCCCCCTTTTTCTCTGCAGATCCTCTCATCCTCTGTCAGGTTAGACGGGGAGCATCGCTACACAGCTATTTTCAGGTCCTTCCAGAGATGCTCAATGGGGTTCAAGTCTGGGCTCTGGCTGGGCCACTCAAGGACTTTAACAGAGTTGTCCTAAAACCAATCCTTCATTATCTTAGCTGTGTGCTTGGGGTCGTTGTCCTGTTGGAAGGTGAATCGTTGACCAAGTCGGAGGTCCTGAGCGCTCTGGAGCAGGTTTTCATCCAGGATGTCTCTGTACACTGCTCCATTCATCTTTCCCTCTATCCTGACAAGTCTCCCAGTTCCTGGGAGACTTGTTCTCCCCACAGCATGATGCTGCCACCACCATGCTTCACCGTAAGGATGGTATTTGCCAGGTGATGAGTGGTGCCTGGTTTCCTCCAGACGTAACGCTTGGCATTCAGGCCAAAAAGCTCTATTTTGGTTTCATCAGACAAGAGAATCTTGTTAATAATGGTATGAGAGTCGTTTAGGTGCCTTTTTGGCAAACTCCAAGTGCGCTGTGACGCCCGGCTGTCATGTGCCTTTTATTGAGGAGAGGCTTCGGTCTGGAGGAAACCAGGTACCGCTCATCACCTGGCAAATACCATCCCTACGGTGAAGCATGGTGGTGGCAGCATCATGCTGTGGGGATGTTTTTCAACGGCAGGAACTGGGAGACTTGTCAGGATAAAGGGAAAGCAGTGTACAGACATTCTGGATGAAAACCTGCTCCAGAGTGCTCAGGACCTCCGACTTGGTCAACGATTCACCTTCCAACAGGACAACGACCCCAAGCACACAGCTAAGATAACGAAGTATTGGTTTTTTAACTCTGTGAAAGTCCTTGAGTGGCCCAGCCAGAGCCCAGACTTGAACCCCATTGAGCATCTCTGGAAGGACCTGAAAATAGCTGTTCGGCGACGCTCCCCGTCTAACCTGACAGAGCTTGAGAGGATCTGCAGAGAAAAAGTGGGAGAATACCCCAAATTCAAGTATGCCAAGCTTGTAGGATCATTCCCAAAAAGTCTTAAGGCTGTAATTGCTGCCAAAGGTGCCTCAACTTGGTACTAAGTCAAGAGTGTGAATACTTATGTGTTTTTCCAGTTTTTTATTTTTTATAAATTAACAAAATATTTGAGACAACTTTTTTCACTTCATCATTATGGGGTATTGTGTGTAGATTGATGAGGAAAAAAACGAATTTAATCCATTTTGAAATGAGGCTGTAACAAAACAAAATGTGGTAAAAGTGAAGGGGTGTGAATACTTTCCGAAGGCACTGTAATAACAGTAGTAATCTGTTATACGTAGAAGGGGACTTTCCCCGCCTCCCAACACTACTGCCTGCTTGCTACTTATTACATACATTTCTGCTCAGATGACGGACAAAGAGGAGGCAGTCGAAACTGGTGATAGCCACGATGACACTCCAATGTCAACCAAGCAGGCCGAAGCCATCTCGCTGCTGGACAGTGGGGAGGACTTTGAGATGCTAGATGAAGAAGATATTGACGACGAACCACCTCCTCTGGAAGATGCTGGCGGTGGGAAAGTGAACGAGACAGACGAGTGTGAAGAGACGGAAGAAGACCAGGATACTGAGAGTTCATCCGTAGTGGGCGAGTGGCTCGAAGTACTAGGTATGTGGAGGGTCAAAGGAATAGAATAGACAGTGCTAATGTTAAGCCGTTTGCCACAAAGTTACTTCTTGTAATGATAATGTAGTAGGTAGTAGGTGGCTAGCCGCTGGAATCTAGAGTACATGACAGCCCTTGCATCCAAAAAGAAAAGTCCTATCTGATTGTATCTAAGAGTTGCTTGTGGCTACTATTTTCATTTAAATGTAAATAATAACTGTTAGTTAACATTGTTTGCATTGTAATGTTGCTGCATGTCTGCAGGTAATGACCAGCTGAAGAAGAAAATCTTGGTGCTTGGCAAAGGGCGTGACAGCCGGCCTCTGAAAGGACAGAATGTCAAGGTGCATCTGAAGTCTTCTCTGACTGATGGGACACTTGTAGAGGAGCAACCGGAGCTCTCTTTCACTCTGGGAGATGGTGATGTAATCCAGGTAAAAACGAATCAAAATGTCTGTGATATCACCATTTCGGTTGTTTATAATCTGTAAATAATCACTGATAAAACTTCAGGTTACTGATGTTGGATACTAATGGTGTATTATTGTGATATCAATGTTCCACAATACAGTCAGTTGTTTCTTCTTTCAGTCCCTGGATCTCACTGTGCAGCTCATGGAATTGGGAGAGAAGGCTCTCATCCAGGCTGATGCAAAATATGCATATGGAACTTTGGGGAGGTAGGCAGTTTGTTTCAATCTAGCTGTTAGTGGTTTAGTCTGTAATATTATATGCCACTGTAGTTGAAACAGACAAGTATTTCAGTCAATGACTGTCCATATAAGTTTGACTAGTGGACACCCCTCATATGCCTATCGGAGGTATGCTACTAGCTGTCATTAGACCGACAACCTAACCCTAACTGCAAGCATGACGCAACGCATGTTGGGAGCGATGGGTGATTTCTGCATGTGGGGCCTTTGGTGTTTCAGATAAGCGTGCGCACCCCACTCATGCACTATATTGTTTGCGGAGCTTTGTGCATGTCTGTTCTCGCCAAACCTGGCCACAGCAGGATCTCTGGTCGATGCATTTCAATTAACTTTTTGCCGCCCAAAACATGTTCACTGCGCGAGTGGAGCGTCTAGTTTCGAGTGCAGGTGGAATGCCAGCTTTATCTTCAACAACTACTGTTTGTTCTGATGATTTGTTTCCTTTAGCTATCTCTCTGATCGCCATAGACTTACTGAGAATGAATCATGTCATCAAGAGGCTCCGTTGGTCTGTTGACTTGAGAATGAATTATTAGGTGACAAAATATTTAGTTTTTTCATAAATGAACACTTCATCATACTCCAGTGTCACAGTGACTACAAGCTCACACAACGTGTTGCGATGCAACACTTTGTGAACTTGTAGTTCTATATATATTATATATATCTATATTGGATCCATTGGAAGTTCTTTTTCCATTTCCTTTTTTTGGATTTATAGGTTTTGGACTTAGCGGTGACGTTATATATTATACATATTTAGCTGACTTCGGTGACGTTATATATTATACATATTTAGCTGAATAATAAGTCAAGGTCCATTTCACACTGTGGGATTATGGTATTTGAATGCTCCAAATTTGGACTTTTCTCCCCCCAGTATTGATCCTGAGGTTCCTCCCAACGCTGATCTGTCCATGGAGGTCGAGCTGCTGGAGACCACGGAGGCTCCAGACTTGGAGCTCCTGTCTCCTGAAGAGAGGATCGCCCTCGCCGGTCAGAAGCGGGAACGGGGCAACTACTACTATCAGCGTGGTGATTACGCCTTTGCTGTCAACTCCTATAGCATCGCTCTGCAGATTACAGAATCTAGTTCTAAAGGTAAGCTATTGTGCATGGGCAGCAGTGTTCTAGGCACCGGGCAATAGGAGAAGCAACTAAAATTGGAAGTCCATTGTAAGACCACTGGATGTTGGTCATGTTCTGATCTACACACGCATCACCCTTATCTTTTGAACACAAAATCTGCAATACTATTTTTATTTTTGCTAATACATTTTCAGATTGTTAGGTTATACAGTACCTGTATGTGTTTCTTTTTCCCCCTACATTTTGACTAGTCGATTATTTTAAGTTATTTCTCCCAGTTTAGTCTGTATGCCAATTCAATCCTCACACTCCTTTCCACTGCTACCTGTGAGGAGTCCCCACTGGGATAACGGCACCTCCATTCTACCGTGGTGGAGTTGAATCCCTAGACTCAACGTTGGTGGGCATGTACTTGACCCCCCTGCACCACCCGAGCGCCCACTTTAGAATATACTAGGGATGCCAAACGACTCATATTTGGCCAATCGACGAATCGAGGCCGAAAATCGGCTAATTATATTTTTGTTGTTGCTGCGCAGCAGTTGAGGAGAATGCAACTATGCATTCCTTTAAGCAACACAACTTCTGCAGCTGCATCCATATGTTTAGAATTTGCATCAATGATCAAATCCCAATAATAAAAAATAAACTTTATTTTGCAAACAACGAAACTGAAGGAGCAGCGGCGCTATCGGCTAGTAGTCCCAACTCTCAAGTGTCTGCAGCCTGTCACGAGCCCCGTAATGAACTGATACGGGACGCACGTTGTTCTGTATTTTAATGTCGGGTCGGAGAATAAATACAGTATGAATGACGGCGCGATTTATTTGACAACTCTGTCCTGCTTTCTTCACGAGAAGAGAAGAGCGCTCACCGCTCAGAACAGAGCAGACCTGTGGCTGTCAGCTCACTTTACGGCATGTGTAGATGAGATGTGAACATGGTTCTGGGAAGCTCAGAGCTGCAGCCATTGGCTCATGATACGAGCACACGACCAATGGGACAGATCATTCAGTGTTGCTAAGATACCACCCCCCACCACACACACACACCCTTGGACGATGGGGTCCACAGCCCTCTGCTCAAAGTTAACTTGCATGTGACGCACTGACAGGCGCAACAGCACAAACACGTACCTCTCCCATTTGGAAAACATTTCAAACAGCAACGTTTTAACGTTTTACATTACAAAAAAATTATAATACAAATAAAAACGATTTTTCGACTCATACGTTTTGAGGCGCGGGAGGCATGAGTCGATAATCAAGTCGATTTTCAACAATTTTCAACATCCCTAGAATATACTTATTGCTGTTTGTTCTGTTGTGTTATATAATTCATGGTGCAAAAGGTAAACATAATTACACATTTATAAAGGTCTAGATAATGGATGTAAAAAATTAGCACTTGGGCACCCATTTTCACATCGGGCAGCCGACAGTGTTTCTGGATGATTCTAGAATCATTCCAGCTCTGGTTGAGGTGTGGGTAGATTAAATTAATTGTAATTTGTTGCCACATCAATAAATGGGATATGTCACTTTTTTCACCACTGATGAGTGCAGGCTTGAATGTTATGTTGTGATCTTTCTGTTAAATTCTGTAATGATGGTGATGCAGTGATCAATGGTTTTTGCATGTTTCCTATCTTGCAGTGGACATCAGTCCTGAGGAGGAGACAGAGCTAATAGATGTAAAGGTGAAGTGTTTAAACAACATGGCTGCCTCTCAGCTGAAGCTCGACCACTATGAAGCAGCACTCAAGTCTTGTGTATCGGCATTGGCTCACCAGCCAGAAAACATAAAAGCACTTTTCCGCATGGGCAAGGTAGTCTATTTGTGAATCTTCTCTTCTCTTCTCTTCTCTTCTCTTCTCTTCTCTTCTCTTCTCTTCTCTTCTCTTCTCTTCTCTGTGTAATGGGTCATTGTATTAAGAAACTAAAAAAATATGGTATGGTCTCTTTTAGGTATTGGCATTGCAAGGTGAAAATGCAGAAGCCATTAGAATTCTGAGGAAGGCACTGAAGTTGGAACCAAGTAACAAGGTAATGCTGCCCTCTTCCACTTCCCACTTCCTTTATGTTTATGTATGTTTATGTAACAATGTATCAATTGTTTGGGAAAACCAAAATCAGGAACAGGAATGTGTTGTAGTGCTCACCCGTGTCCAGCAGATGGCGCCACAGTATTGCTGTAGTCTCCAGTGGGAAGTCAGGTGGGATGCCGACTCATCATTTAAGTGAATCACGTTTTCACGTTGTTCCTGTAAATAGGTTTATCTCTTGGTGCCCCACTGTACACACAGGTCTAATGCCTGGCTCCTGCTCCTACACTGCTTACATAGGCTGATACGTGATGTTCTTTGGCTACACAAGGCCATCTGTAGCACTTGCCGTAGCACTTGCCCTAGCCTTGACAACCTTACAGGCGTATGCAAAGGCTCAACTTATGTAACTTACCGGTAGATATCATTTTATATAGACATGACACTCTATAGTGTGTAACTGTATATGCATGTTTCATTATATCGATATTCCACTGGTTCTTAGCTTACATATGAGTCCTGATGACTATTTTTATGGATTTGATGTATTACCATGTTTTTGTTCCTGCTTACTGTAAATCGCTCTGGATTAAGGGCGTCTGCTAAATGCCTAAATTGTAAATTGACAGCTCAGTGCGTTGGCTTTTTGGATCAGCTGAATGGCTGAACAGCTTGGTCCTTGTGCACACAATCCCCACTTCAATCTTACACCATTGACCAAAACGTCATTGTGTTTTGATGCTCTGTCACACGTCGATGCCTCAAAATTAGAACCATGCTTGTGAGAGACTCGTCAACAGCTTTTGACATGTGCACATCATCACATGACGCTTCTTAGTGTGGCTGCACCCATTGTAAACACCTATTGATGGCTCTCTAATGATGTCAGGTGTTTTTTTTAGCATGGATTTTGTCCTGGAGGAAAAATATGAATCACCCATAACAATACTTGTGGGTGAATATTCGGTCGGGTACCTAAAACTATTGTAAAGGTGATAAATAATTTGGCAGATTTCCTAAAACTCCTTGATATATGCTAAAGTAGTCAGTACACATCTCATCATTAAAAGACACAGTAACATCCTGAAACGTGTCATGTATCAGGAATGACTTCCACTATGAAACCTGGTTATTCCATTATATGGATGATTGTTCTAGTTCTGTATTAGAATTGTCACCAGTATGCTGTTAGCTGCCTCAATCCGTGTGTGTGTGTGTGTGTGTGTGTGTGTGTGTGTGTGTGTGTGTGTGTGTGTGTGTGTGTGTGTGTGTGTGTGTGTGTGTGTGTGTGTGTGTGTGTGTGTGTGTGTGTGGCGCTGTCCGCCCACCCACTATAACACCTGTTATCAAGACACGTCTGATATGCCATCAATTTAATATTTTACATATGCACAGATTGTATGTGTGTACAGTATGTGAGCTACATACTTTGTTATACCAACAGTATGTAATGGAAATCAGTATGACGTGTGTTCACATAGGAATATAACACCTATATGCAAAAAAGAAATTCCAAAATAAAGACCACAAATAAAATGACAACTAATTAATTCACAATCTAATATAAAATTGCGCATCAAGGGGCCACAGTGCCCAGTTAACGCATCTAAAATAGTTGTGTGAATGCCAGTGGAGGTATTGCTTCACCTTTGTGAAGCTAAGTCCAGCTGCATAACCACATTGTTTTTGATAGTACAATTTAAGTGTTATGCAATTTAACTTATTTTTAAGGTCTTGTGGTCTTACCAATGTAAGCCAGTCCACATGGCCCATGGGCATTTAAGGGTGTATATATATTACATTAGCAATAGAACGTGAAATCACACCTTTAATTTTCTTCCCATGTGGGGTGGTTGAATGAGTTAGTTTTGTATATCAAATGACATTGTGGGCAATGACCACATGGGTAGATTCGGTGTCGGATGTATTGTGGTCACTGGTCAGTCACCGTCAGTGGATCTGAAACGCAAGCCGATCCGTCGGATGCGTCCATTTCCCGTGTTATCTTTTGAGGCTGTGGGCAGTGCAGACAAAGTGCAGTTTTTCCGGATTTGTAGTTTGTTTAACTATTGCTATATTTAAGGAAGGACAGTGGAATGCACGCAGACAATATTTACTTATGTAAGTAGTAAGAAAATATTGTGATAGCACCTTGACAAATATGAAAACATTCATCATTATGAATCATGTGAATTACATCACTTGACACATTGATATGGTAGAAGGGTCTGATTTGTGACAAAGCACAGAGGTGTGTTGTATATAGAATGTGAAACTATCAGTGTATGGACTAATAAAAACTTCTTCTTTATTTGGGATACTTTATTAGGCTTGCACATAGGTTGGTAAACAGCTGCCCTCGGTTTCCTCTAGTCCAAGAAATGCTCAGGCACTTAAATTCAGGCTGTGATTTGTCCAAGTTGAACCCGACGTGTTGGACTCTATTTTTCCCAAGAGGAGAAAAAGGAACAGGGAAGCTAGTGCTTCTGGTGTCTGACGTGTCTGTCCAGGCCTTTAGCAGCATGTTATGTATTCTAGATTAGGGGGTTGGTTTCTTGTACACCACGCATGGAGGCTTAGAAAGATTTGTGTCAATTCTCTCTTGGATACAGGTGAATACTGAATGGCACAAGCCACTCTGTATGTTTTTGTCTAGCAGCAAAGCAGTAGGAGTATGTTTTGCACTCTGTCTTTGTGTGTGTGTGTGTGTGTGTGTGTGTGTGTGTGTGTGTGTGTGTGTGTGTGTGTGTGTGTGTGTGTGTGTGTGTGTGTTCGTCCAGCGTCCGTGTGTCCTTCCGTCTGCGTACAGCTAATCTCAGGCACCGTTGGCCCAGGCCGATGCCAAACTGTACACACACTCCCTGGATGTCAATGATGAACCTCTGCCCCAATCTTTCCACAATGGCCTGTTATAGCGCCACCATGAGGCAGATGTTTGCTAAATGCATTTCTTCCCATATTCCATCCCGATTGGCTAAGATTGCCTTCCAAAGTTTGCAGGATTGGTCCATTTTGAACAAAATGCCTCAAATCTTGAACACACATCTGTGAAATTATGCATGCACATTCCCAATAGGCAGAGGAAGAAATGGCACTTACAAATTTGAAATCAGCCTCATGGTGACGCTATAACAGGCTAATTCAATACAACCACCAGACGACATATTTCAAAAACGTTATAATATTTTTTATATTTATATTGTCTTTGTATGAACATTTTGGGCTCTTTTGTTTGGGTGGGAAGTCTTCATTATCTAATTCAGTCTTTTGAATGGATTATCTTATTGACCATGGAGATGTGTTTCTAACAATAGGCTTTCGGTACAAGTCAGTTTTTATGCTGTTTATGACTGAAAAGTTTTCATTTCATCGACGTTAACTGAAGGTGTTTATTATTTGAGTTTATGTGGTTGTGAAATTCATGTATCCCATAAAGTTGGACTGAGGCATACAACTCCTTGCTCACATAATTTTTTGTCTCTTATCCATGTGTAGACTATCCATGCAGAACTATCCAAGCTGGTGAAGAAGCACTCGGAGCAGAAGGGAGCGGAGCAGGCCATGTACAAGAAGATGCTGGGTAACCCTAGCAGTACCACCTGCGTCACGCAGAAATACCAGGCCAAGTCCTCGTGGGTAAGTTGGGTATTTCTAATGATGCCCACCTTTGAAGGATGCTGTAGTAAATTCTGTGGGACTTTCCTGTCATCAAATCCTGCTTTGTTATTCAAACTGTTTGTGTGAAATGGAATGGGTAAACAGAGGCTTTGTGAGGTTACTGATTTTAAGGTTATGCCTTGCATATGAAACGCAGAGGGAAGTTCAGGACTTATTAATGATAATCCAACTTATGCATTGTTTTCTATTTCTCTCTTTCAATATTTCCCCAGGGTCTCAGCTGGAAGTGGCTATTTGGTGCCACTGCAGTAGCCATCGGTGGTGTTGCATTATCTGTTGTGATTGCTGCCAGAAACTGAAGCAAACCTGTAGCCAACGCCCTTCCAAAAGGAGAGCCTAAACAATGGAAATATTTAAAATGTCTGGCAGTGCCTTTGGAACATGGCTAGAAGGGGGAAACCAATGTTGATTGGTCAGTTGCCTCTTCACATTGACTGTCCCTGGGTTTCTCTGCTATGTTTGAGAAATATATATAATGACAAATAATAAAGAGGGGGGGACTGGGGTAGTGGCAATTATATAAAATTGTGTAGCCCTATCAGTACTCTTTCACATTATCAGACACTAAACCCTGATTTATACTAGATCAAAAATAGTCTATCTACAAGCTTTTAAATCTTTGAGCTTGTAGATGTGCTATTTTCGGCACGTGAAACCGGCACACAACTAAGTATAAATTAAGCTTAATTGTTTGTTTTGCCGTCTTTGGTATAGTGATAGTATGATATTGGCTAATTGAGCACTGGAATGCAAATTCATTAATTGTACATTTATTAACTAATCTCTACATCAGACATATAACTACTGTGATATTGTCCCTTTAAGTTATTTTCAAAGCTTGAGGTCATGGTGTTTAATTGAACATCACGTGTGACCTGATTTCTTAGAGAATGTGATTTTAGTTTTTTAGTAGGGGAGATGTGATATTGATTGGCGTAACCTAGATGCTGTATTGTCTTGAGGTTCTCACACCCTGGTAAGCCACTTGCCCTGTGTCATAATTATCTCCCCCTCTATTCATGTACACAAAAGACAAAAGAGTGGCCGTTTGGGAGATGGTGGGTTCCCGGTTCAAATCCCTTACGTTCACGTTGAAGTGTCCTTGAACAAGACACTGAACTGTCCCATGGAAAGGGAGGGGAGGTTGCTTCATTCCAACACTGGAACTGGTACCGGTTCCATTACATTTGCATTAACAGTTGCCGCTAACCATTCCTATATTTCCGCTGCTCTTTGAAAGTCTGTATTCTCCCTTCATTTGCATCTGTTGGCTCCCTTGGAGCAGTGTGTGATCTCAGAGCAATGAGGTATGAAAAGACTAAATTAACAAAGTGTTTTACTAAAGTAAGGTGAAGACCAGTGCATGAAATGCTAGCATGAAAACTAGACAAATCTGCCAGTGCAAAAGAAAAGTCTGGCCTGCTCGGTTGCGATCTGATTTCCCTGCCCCCGAAGTTGTGCGGCACCAATCAGGGCCTAGTGTGCAATTATGGCATTTTTATTAATCCGCCCCTTGGAATTGCATTTCCACACAGAGATTCCAGACTAATATCTATGCAGTGATATTTGTCTGGCCATTCCAGTTTAATGTAATGCAGCGCTAGACCGGCAAAAACATAATCTATGCCTCTGGCCTGGCAGAGATAAGGGTAGAGAATCATTCAGCACACAGACTATTAAAAAAGTGTTGCAGGTGTAAGAAATAGTCTTCATTCTTCATTTTCAATCTTGTATACCTCACTTTTCAATGATTAAGACCAAATATAAGATGAGCCTTCAACCGCAATCTTTGTTTTATTTATAGATTTTCCCTGCCCTATAGGCTATGATTTATCTTTTTTTTTTGTCTTTTATGGTTGTTACAAAGTTGCTAATTTATTTAGTTTTTTTTTTAAATACTGTTTTAATGAAGCCGGTGAATTGATATGTAAAGATAAAAATGGTACAAAAGTGTGTAAAGTCACAGACATACTCAATAGTTAGTATACAGAAGATTACATGGGTTACTCTTGAGTTTCTGACATTCCCTGCCTTTGTTGATTTTGTATTTATCTCAATAAACGTTTGTCTATTCTGTTATTACTCAAATGTATTATCTCTCAACATAAGACCTCTGCAAACATTGTGCAATACATTTTATTTTTATCGCACATTACATCTTTGTAAATCACAAAGTGTACACTAGAGTTTAAAAAAACGGACACACCTAGGTCAGGAAACAGCCAAACAAGTTTTAGAACTGCTGTTAGGGTTATCATTATGGCATAAACAATACGTTGAGTCATGGTAAATGTAGGTCTGAGATGAAGTGCTATTTGTTCAAAGCATGTGTAGGCTACTTTACATTATTTCAGACCATTTTCCAAAGCATACTTTTATTCTTTACTTTTTCACATTTTTAGGGGGAAAATTTCACATTGCAGTGCCCACCCACAGACTTCTCTGGTGACCATTCTTAAAGTAGGCTAACAGTTGTTTTGTTGTTTCTAGTGATTGCAATCTACTGTTGTCTGGTACCTTCTCCACCCTTTGGGACCAACAAGCCATATACCTAGTTAAAACTACCTTGACTGATTTGATGTCATTGATGTAATCCTACATGGCAATGCAAAATGGCCTGGAATAATTTTAAATCCTGCATGTTGTATATGAATATGTGCTAGTTAACATCTATCTATAAATGCACCATGTCTCTGTCTGTGTACGGCTGTAATGCACGTAGCTCAAGAACCGTTCGCCCCACCGACTTCAAGTTCGACACACGCGTTTCCCCCACAGGGAGTGCAGTGCCAGGTGTCGAGTCCGTTGGTTGTCCAGAACCGCCACAAAAGGCCTCTGCCGGGGCTCTGGACAAGGCCCCTGCCCAGGCTCCATATATGAAGCTGGCCTGTTCTGACATCACAACACTCCATATTTGGGCACGCCTGACACAGAACTCCATATATAGTATAAATAATATATGAAGGACACAGAGAGACAGGTACAGAAATGTCCATATGGCCATAAAAGGGGCACAGACAATGGGTGGAATCAACGGGTACAACGGGTAGGGCATGGATCTCCAACTTCCATTGTTACTGACTCGGTGCACTACAGCCATGCTAGTTTTTACAGATGGGGGAAAAAATTGACAAGTTTGTGCTGAAAATGGGGGAAGTAGGCCTACAGTTGGAGCTATGTCATATATTGCATCGTTATATGTTATAACAGGGTATAAAGCTTTTTTTTAATAGCCATTTTTTGGCAGTCACTGGGACAAATAGCAGCATTTTTTTTCTCATTATCAGGACTATTTAAATAGTAGCCTATACAGAAAAACTCAGATTTAAGATCTGTTTAATTCTCTCTCTCTGTCTTTCACTCACACACACACACACACACACACCACACACGTCACAAACAAACTCCATAAAATGTTCTGTTCATAATTCATCTCGTTATCTACTCTGGAACATGTTCTGTTTAATAGATTACGAACCGCCCCCCGTTTTAATCAGTTGGACATTCCCAAATTACTCGGACACTGACGTATCGCTGACGTAGTCCAGTGAGGCTGTGACGTAATGGTTCCCTCTACGCACCGCACCGCTAATGATTTCCCAATGTGTTTTCCTTAGATCCGTGGGAGAAAAGTTTATGTTGTATCATCCAAGTCTAGCCATTGGCGAGTCATTTAAATATTTAATTGTATGGCCTTTATGTTTTCACGCCTATACACATTTATAAGGGGGGGGGGGGGGGGGGGTTGCTGTGTAATAGCTTACATTCATATGTGAAGTGAACTGTCTGTGAACAGTCAATAAAATGAAGCTATGCCAAATGTATTGTAAATTATAATATTCCACATATCCATGTGGAATATTTACTGAAATGTGTCATTAAATGTGGTTTTGCGTGGCATTTAATGTTGCATGTATGCCTATCCTTGGTGACTTCACCACGCAGTGACCGTTAATTGAATATTCATTGAAAAGCTCCGGGAGTCCTCCTGCGTTTTTACAACAGAGAGTGCGTGCGCTGCGCGTGGTCGCTGGGAAATGGTAGCAAGATGGCGGCGTTGAAGGAGGAGCAGTGCTATGGACTGTCCTGTGGAAGAGTGAGCAACGGCAACAATGTCTCCGTCTTTCACGTCAAACTCACTGACAGCGCGCTGAAAGCGTTCGAGGGTTACCAGAGCAGCAAGGTAAAGCGGTGGTTTGAATTTAAACACTGACGTGTTTTTCATCTCTGCGTGCTGTCTGTTTGTCTCTGTGTGTGAGATCCGTTCAGGCAGCTGATGTGACAGGCAGTCAGTGTGAGGAGGTCCCCACCACCACCACCAGCCAGCCAGACTGTCTGTCTGTCGGTCTGTCTGTGGGTGCATAGGAACGTTACTCCGTCGCGCGACACAAATTAGCGCATTTTCGAGAGAAAGTAGTGTCGACGTATGTGCTCTCGATACTTTTTCAAGGTGTTTGTGTGTCATTTGTGTCGCGCGACGCTTGCTGAATGGCTCGCGCGGCCATGTACATGAAGGCTGATGAGCAGCTGTGGCTAGTTTGGTGGTGGTAGTAGTAGTAGTGTAGCAGTCTTGCCATGATATGATCCACATTTAATAGAGAGCCACAGCTTCATACTGTGGATAGTTATTATCGTTAAATCACAGCCAGGATCACAGACTTTACGGTTGTCAGAATTGTATAAACGTGCTCTTATGAGCGAGCTTCCTGCCAGTTATACTGAATAGAATTACCCTTAACACACTTAATTGCGTTGAGGCGAGTTCCCATAGCTCAACAGTTAGTTTACCACGAAGTTAGCCAAATTAGTTAACTGAAGTTACTATTATAGAGGGTTAATAGCGTGTACAACGTTTACATTTAGCGTTGGTTAACTTCAGTTTAGTGAGCTGTCAAAAAATCTATTAGACAGAACTTTAACTTAAATAACTGCACAAACTATAACTGTTAATGTTTTCTGAGTCTAACCATCTTCCCGAGTCACACTTAAACATTATGTGTCCTGCTGTCTTAAGGGAAAGCCTTTCCGAGAACCTGAACCAGCTAATGAAAGCTTAGTAAAGAATGCTGAAAAGTACCTATTAGTTACTATGTTGAAAGATGGCCATCATCCCTGTTCCCAACCCCCTCACAGCGACTTAAAGCACCATAGCTTGGGGCTTAGATACAGTGAGTGACAGTGCAACTAAAGTACATTTAACGACTTACAAGTTAATCATAATATATGCCTTCTTTTTCGTTAGTCATAATTGCGTTTAAAAGCAAGAATACCGGCATACAGCTTTCGCATTATTTCTGACATGAATCTGCTGTTGCTGGCTATAAGCTCCTTGTGTTGCTAACTAGCTAGTCTGGTGGCCATCTAACGTTTCAATTTCTATAAATATTTGACTGAGAAGAACTTGGCAGGCCAAGAGGACAGGGCGTTATCTCATTCTCCAGCTTCAGTGGCTGTGTACTACACTGATGAGAAGACAATAATGTTGTGAAAGGCAAATGTTTGACTGGAAGTTCTTGGTAGAATATTGATAATCACTTTTGAGACACCCAGAGTCATCCCTCCTCAACTCTTTGAGATATTGTTTGTTATTAATGTGAATTTCTCTAAGCTGCTTGCTCATTGCTCAAAGATCCTTTGCTCTTGAGGTGCAGTCTTGACCAACGTAATTAAAATTTCAAGTGTAGTATTCTCCTACATCTTCATCTTCCAAATTACAAGCTTTTATTTAAGATGGGCTAATTTAATGTAACAATTGGTATTGTTAGAATCAATAGGAACAAATGGATTCATTTCTTTGGATGGAGCACAAAGATGTGCACAGCCACATGGATTGGTAGTTTTGTATAGCTGTAATTATGTATAATGTAATATTTAATAACCTACTTTTATTATCCAGCCTTATTTTGAAGAATGCATTTATGAGTCGACATAGTGGTTGGTGTTTTGTCTTTTGATGTGAATTTGTCCACTGTCTTAATGTGTATATAATTTTAATCCACAAAACTAAATATTCAACATGCCTACTTGACTCAAATCACTGGGGATTAATGTTTCGTATGGTTTATGTAAACGCAAGAGACAGAGGGAAAAACTATTTTTTTGTCTTTATGGTTAAGAGTTGCATTTCTTTGGGATCTACCTCCTGTACAGACTTGCCTTGGTAAGAACTGAAGCTGTGTCACCCACTGTATTGTACTCAAGTCTTGGCTACATTTTTTCTTTTGTGAAATAGAAATCATTATGCCGCATTCACACAGGCAGATGTGAAGATACAGTACCATTCATTTTTAATGGAAGCCAGCATCATGAAAATGCAAAGATACATCCATCAAACGTTTGTAGCTGCTGCAAAGGCTACAACGGCTACAAAAAAAGTTGAGCTGGTTTTAACTTCAGCTACAAAGATACAAAGCTATAAATGCGCTGTGTAGCTTTGTATCTTTGTATCTTGTTACATGTTCGCTAGAAACAGACTATCTGACATATGAGTGACTGACTGTCTCAAACGATACAGAGACACCTCCCTGACAATAACGCAGAGACAGCTTGTTTATTTTTGGACCACAATGCTTACTGTATAATATGAAACGATTTTAAGATGACCCCATGTTATTCTCCATGGAGAAATTACTTCTGTGAACCAGGCAGAAGTAGGGGATGAGCGAGTGACGTCAGGACTTCGGCGCTCTATAGCAATCCATAGTTTACTACTTTACTTTGAGGTTATATACAGAGAAGGATGTGCTGTGGATTTTTTGAACTATTGGGTCTACAGTATGTTGTGCACCCTAATTGAAATAACCTCTTTAATGTAGGCCTAATTATTAATCAATGGTCATGCCCCTCAGATGACTCCCTCCAAGCAGACAGACTACTTAAGTGACTTGGATGTATTCACACTTACATCACACTTACATTAGACTAGTGTCCGGTTGGAACTTGAAGGTTCCCTGTTCGATCCTGTGCTCCCCCAGAGTTGGTAGAGCAAGGTGTCCTTGAGCAAAACGCTGAACCCTTAATTGCAGGTTGGTGCCTTGCATGGTTTCCTCCGCTATCGGTGTATGAATGGGTGAATGTAATGCCCAATGTATTGCCCAATCTATGTAAAGCGCTTTGGATAAAGGCGCTATATAAATTTACCATTTACCAAAATTGCCGCCATATGAATATGATTGATGGGTAAAGTTGAGACACGGAAAAGATGGAAGTGCAACAAACTTAATATGCAGTGATTGGTGATCTTTACCAAATAATGAATACAAGACAAATAATGAATCAAGGCCTGGCAGAGTGCTGAGTTCACTGTCTAGGTAGCTGAGGTATAGGCTGTTTCCCAACACGATAGCAGTGAGTTATAGAACACTACCACTTTGATAAATACATAGACCTGCTTGAAAAACAATTTGGACGGACCACATGCAAAGTTCTTCTTCTGAGCAAGGTCCAGTCAGTGACTGTGTCAAGTCAGATTGGTTTTAATTGATAACATATGGTGGCTTAACAATGTGGTGCAGATTGTTTTTTCCCCTGTCTGTCTGTCCGTCCGTCTGTCAGCACACAGATTTGAGTCATCTGTGTGTCTTTGAGCAGCTAATCTCTGGCACTGCTAGACCAATTGGTGTGAAACTATAATGGGTCACTGTTTTGGCCTATAACTCTTGGTCGTACAATCATGACACACAACTCCCCATATAGTACCGGCCATTTCTACCTGACAAGACTTTCTGCTGTTTTGCGGAGGTTTGTGAGTGGTGCAACCACTCCAAGGAACAGCTTTGTCCGTGTTCACCTACAGTATGTGTGTCTGTGACGTTAATGAGCATGATAATGAGTACCAGTAGGGGCGCTGTTGGGCGCGGTTGTGCCAGAAACGGAGAGAGAGAGTGCTGCACTGATTGCCTGCTAATGAGAGAGAGAGAGAGGAGAGGGGGGGGGGCACCACTCGGTTCACACAGGTGTGCTTTTTTCCTAATACACCATGTTGCTATGCCCCCCCCACTACTGACACACACAAGTAGGCCTGTGCTCAGAGGAGCACACTTTTCCAGTTATTTTAGAAAACCCTTTTCATTGTTCAGGCAGGGATGTACAGTCGTGTATAGCCTGAATGCTTTGGCCATGAGCTTTTTGTATTACGAGGCAACAATGGAATCTAACACCTAATTTTAGTAACTGATTCGGTTGAGTTGATATTGTTTGAAATATCCAGAAATGCTTACAAGTTTAAGTGGTGCCTTTTGTGTGTTTCTAATTATATTATTTTGTAATAGTAGTCCTCCTCAGGTAGTCAGACCTCAGTCAGCCCACTGTTCCCTGTATCGGACTCGACTGCCAACGTCAGCCAGTTCTCTGTTTGCACATCTCAGAGGAAGGACAGAGTGAACTGGAGCCCTGTCCGGGGGATTGGCAGACCGGAGGCTCGCTTACTTTTCTCTTTTTTTTTTTCCCTCTTTCCTTTTTTTTATATATTTTTACTTACTGGCTCTGACATAAGCAAGGAAATGAGTAAGGCTAGTTGAGCATCATCACACTCAAGGTTATGTGGAGCGTGGAGAAAAAGGCCTATGACTATATTTTTGTCTGAATAAGGATGGATGAGTACAGTAGTGTGTAGTACAGAGAGTGGGTTATACTGGCCAAAATGTAGATCTTTAGGATAAAAATGTTCATTTAGTATAGTTACAGTAGTACTATGGTTATGAATTTTTTTTCTCAAGAAGTAAACTATTTTGTGGTTGAAATACCATTTATTACAGAGGTTATTAAATTTGAAATGTACATACATTCACTTTCTATCAAAGCACGTGGCATCCTTGTTTTTTAATTAAGTGGCGTTAGATCCTGTACAGTGTGCACACTGTAATATACTGGTGACAGATGAGTTCTTAAGGTCCTTGCAGACTGGACACGGTTTTTGGAAAACCGGCAGAAAAGCGCAGCTCCAAAAAACGCAACAGTGTGCAAGGACCTTCATTGCTCCACAGTTGGATTTTAAACAGCTCTGGCCCTATGTCATGTTCTATCATAGGATGACATAATTATCATGTTATTATTGGATTGTGAGTATGGAGTGTGATATTTACATTCCTAATACAGTATGATCTCATTGTAGTGGTGGCACCCATGGCAGCCATGAGCTCAGCTCTGTGTAGACTTGACATTTGAGTAAGGTTTATATATATACGGTAAACGTAACTAATATCTGCATTACAATGTAATTGGTATGTATTGCACACTGTGGCTCTTGTGAGAAAACATGATTATGCTTTAAATCATTTGCTGAATTCGTAATTAACAAATTGTGTGTTAATGTGTGTCTATATATACACACACACACACACACACACACACACACACACACACACACACACACACACACACACACACACACACACACACACACACACGATCAAAAAGGCTTACTTATTTGAAGATTGATTATTTGAAGTGTTTGTGTAGTCTTGGAGTTAGTCAGAGCTTGCCTTGTAGGTCTCAGACGCTTTTGCTGCTGGACCAGAGATGGGGGAACTGATTCATATTGAATTGATTTGGCCCTCTGTCCCAATTAGCGTTACTTTTGCCTAACCAGGTTTTCGTCTGTCACTGACTGGAATTGTCTGTCTATGTGCAGACTCTGCAGAACACTCAACGTTGTGTGTTGCTCTCGATCTGCTAACTGAAATGATCTTCTTCTCTCTAAATTGGCACTTTGGCTAAAGTAGGGTTCTGTGTACCATTGCAATTCAGTTATCATTTTCTCAGCGACTACTAGGTGTTGCTCTATAGGCTGACGCTGTCCTAAGGAGGTCAGGTTACATGAAGTCAGTTTTGTTGTTACGCTTTGCTGTCAACTCCCCTGCCACTCGGCCCCTATGGGAATAGTAATAGTATGGGAAGTAATGGAGACTGGTGGGGATTTCGTTGCTTGACGTTGGTCAGCCTGTGCCATGGTTATTTAAGGAATGGTGACTCCTCTGTTTCTCCGGATTGAATGGGACACAGCAAAGAGATGACCACATCAACCAGCACCAAATATGACCGCAAATGTCACAGTGCTCCTCTGTCCTGTGCAGTAGATGTCACATCGGGCCCATGTTGACCTGGCATCACTGTGACTGAGTGCAGAGCAGCATTCCTGAACTGCCTTTTCTTTACCAGGTCTCATGTTGCTTAACGTAATCGGCTTAAGTCCAGAAACGCGTGCCTGTGGTTTTGTCCTATATTGGAAAAATATGGCTTCCTAAAAAGTTCAAACATAGAATGTGTAATTTCAGTGGCAGAGACACAAGCCTCAAACTCATCTACATTACGCTTCAGTAGTAGACTGTAAGCACTGTGAGAAAGATAACCAACTCTCTAATATGTTGGTGAGTTCCCAATAGCCTACTACAATATCCCCCAGTCCCAGGCTCCCAGCTCAGGACAAGGGACTGCTTTCTTTTATTGCACTCCCTGTCCATCTGTCAAAGATGCCAGGTGAGGTGGGTGTGGTCAGGCAGTGAAGTCAGGATTCACATGATGTGAGACAGCTCAAAATAATATAACCAAATGGACGCCTGTGTTTAATTAACTACAATAAGGACGTGTTATTTGTAATTTTGGAAATAATTGTAAAGAGCTCTCTGGATGCAGAGCATATATGTAAAAGTAATTTTCTGTCTTGCAATTCCTATTGTGCTACAGATATCTAATCTTCAGTACACAACATTGTATTTCTCATCATTTAATATTTACATTTAGATATTTTGTTCAATTGATTTATTTGGTTTTTATTGACATTTGATCAATGTGTCATCAATTGTTTAGAGAAGATTTTGTGTACCTGGCAGTTATTAGCCTACTGAGTCATTGTTTTCTGACAGCTCTACTCGGATCTCGGTAACAATTTCACAGGTCTTTCTCGGTTCGGGTCAGTCATTCTATTCTATAATCTCTGAACCAATCGGGTCTTGGAACAAATTTCACAGACCCATTAAGGTAGGCTACTAATAATCGCGTAATCACTTGCTCAGGAGACCTGGGTTCAAATCCAGGCACAGGAAAGTTCCATATAGTCCAGCCTTTTGCCTTACTTTGCT
Organism: Protomyctophum parallelum; assembly: GCF_964188405.1. Lineage (NCBI taxonomy): Eukaryota > Metazoa > Chordata > Actinopteri > Myctophiformes > Myctophidae > Protomyctophum > Protomyctophum parallelum. The sequence continues at coordinate 39,726,680 of NC_139701.1, forward strand.
TTGACTCTTATCTCTCCAGGGCTGCTACCATGGCCCATCTAGTCATCACTTTCACATCTCTCAAGGGCTGCTACCATGGCCCATCTAGTCATCACTTTCACATCTCTCAAGGGCTGCTACCATGGCCCATCTAGTCATCACTTTCACATCTCTCAAGGGCTGCTACCATGGCCCATCTAGTCATCACTTTCACATCTCTCAAGGGCTGCTACCATGGCCCATCTAGTCATCACTTTCACATACTCTGCAAGGTATATATATATCTATGCTCTATGGAGTGTGGATTGTAAACGTTTTGTATCAGATCAGGCTCGTGTAAAACACATATGCGCACACACCTGTTATTGCAAATGTCGAGAGAGCACGGCCCCAGTCTGATCTGAAATGGTTCCTCCAACCCTGGAGCCTGGAACACCTCCTCACATGACGGTGATACAACAAAGCACCTGACAATTTCAGTTCTGTGACTGTCCATAGCATTTTAATTAGGCCCTATAACTATTCCTGCTTCATCCATTACAAGACAGGGTAGTAATCCTATGAAACTGCAAAATTTAGGTTATACAAATAGAATAGCAATATGCATGCACAGTTACAATTTTCATTGACATTTACCTGACACCCTTGGGAGGGTGGAGCAATTAAAAGTGTGTATGCATGCATTGCACAGTTATGCATTGAGCAGCAGGCAACACTTACAGCAGTAAACCCCATCTTCTATCAACAAACTCCCGCCATGTAACTAAATTGGCACACTTTTGCAATGTAGCATCCTGTCATCTGTGTATGGAGACTATGCTTGGATAAAGATGCAGTTAACTCGCACATATACAGTATATGAAATAACAGTGTATACTGTAGGTTATTCTTAAAATCACACCTGTGTGAAGTGAGGGGAGCTCTTATCATACATCATCTCATTCTGGCCAATCATAATTTGCGTCCTCACTTTTGTCATCAATGTGTGTTTACACACTTGTCTTCAATGTGTGTGTTTGCACAGACCCTCAAAGCTGGACATAGCCCTCAACAATTTGGAAATTTGGAGTCTGAAGTTCTTATAGGCCTAAATATTGCTTCAGTTCAAGACTATAACCATTGGTTCACATTTGCCAATTGGCTGCTTTTTCACATCGCTGCCACGTTCCAGCTGGTCCCCATTCTGTGGCTGTGTGTGTATGAACGTCCATGGCCTTGTCACCGAGCCATGGTAGGGAGCCACACTCTGTCCCTAAGGTTAGCAAGCTCTGTGGAACATTCTGGGCTCAGGTCCCAGAGAATAGTGACATGTCAGCAGCCCATTCAAATGAACAGGCTGAGTGTTGCACTATGTTAGCAGGGCTGGGTGGGTTGGGGGAAGGGGAGGGCACAGCACAGGGTGGGAGAGCTAAATTCGGTGCTGTTTTACATTGCAGCCGGTAGACTAGATCACAGTGCTCCATGAAAGGGCTGGTGTGGCTCGATAGGCTAGGAGAGTTCAGAGTTCATTTCTAAGTAAATCTAGCTGGCCTGACTTTGGTATCGTTTACACAAATGAAACTATAGTTTGCTGTCTCAACAATGTTTTGAAATGGTTTTTTGATAAGGTGAAGAGTTGTCTAATGAATCCTAAATTGTCTTGTCTCTTCGAATTCATGTACACCCAACATCACGTTAGCCAGGGCAGAGGTGGCAGTGTCTTGATTAGGATCTCATCTCAGCAGAGAGCAGTTTATACTTGAGAGGAGCAACAAAGATGGTAGCCTCAGTTGTAGTGGTTAAAACTGTGATGTCTACCATGCTTTTATGAATGTTGGTCGTTTGTTTCCACATTCCTGACCATCTAGTCAGTCAAATGGGAAACTGCCAAGGTTTGTCTCATTCATTGAGCTTGCTCTATGTCACTCTTCATTTCCCATTACTGTATTCAACTCTGTCTGCCAGATGAAAAATGAGCTAGGTTTGGCTACTTTCTGGATGTATTAAACCCGCCCATCTCAAACCACCCAGCTTCACACACAGACAATCTCATACTGTAAATGGGTTTAGTTGAATACATGTAACATTTAAATTATTCCTTTTGACAGAATTCCACCAGAAATACCAACCATGAATTTGTTTTCTGTACTCCGACAGTTTAGAAATGCATGAATGACTACATGAAGTGGTCTCACACATTTGTGTGTAGTGTCAATACTTCAAAACTGTGCCAGGGATCCCAGGGGGTCATAAGAAGATCCTGGCAAAATAAGTACAGAAATAATTGACCATCTGTCTTTCAAGTGTGAGTCAGTAAAAGAGAATAGGCAATCAACATTGACTGCTACTCTTTAAGATTGATTATTATTTGGTCTGGCCTCTAGGCCTCCTGTAGTTAATCATCACGTCAATGTTGTGGTCTGAAAGGAGAATCATTGGTGGGTGTAAAGGTATCTCTTTCAGTGCTGGGTGTCTGTCTTGGTATTAAATACCCACTCTTGCCAATATTGTGTTTTTGACTTTTTGTGTTTTTGATAAACCCTAGTCTAGTGGCTGCTTGCTCTTGTTTATAAAGCATTCATATGGATTGTTACCACCACCAGCAGGGTTTCAGAACAGCAGTCACTGAAAACTGGTTTCAGTGAGCGCTCACTGGTCACGGTCCAGACTCCGGAGTGCTCACTGAATGCACTTATTGAGTGAGTGCAACCTCTGATTTGACAACAGGCCAACATGGCTGTCCTACATTGGTCTGTTGTCCAATCAGAGGCTGAGTAAAGATAAGATATGCATTTTTGTTCACACCAGGTTTTTATGCTAGTCTTTGATGAGGCTTTGATTGGCGTGTGGTGCATGACATCACACATCTTGTTTGTGTACCCTGTGTCAAACCAGTTGTCAATGAGTGGTGATGTGAAAACATAAGTTTGGGTTGTAAAAATCCATATGAATGCTTTAGAGCAGGGGTTCCCAAACTGGTGCGTGCACGCAAAGACCAAGTTATATTGTATTAACACAGCAGGCTACTCACCATACAAATTGGACAAAATAATTGTATACACACACGGACAAAATATTTGTGCACCCACATATCATTTACAATTTAGGCATTTAGCCGACGCTCCTAATCCAAAGCGATTTACAGTAATCAAGGAAAACGCAAGGCAATACATCAAATGCATAGCACTAGTAATCTAGGATCATAGGTAAACCAAGAATAACCTATTGTCAGTCTAAACCGTATAATATCAGAACATTTATAATCTGTACAATCTATACACAGTGACACTATTGGGATGCCAGCAGGTCTACAAATGAACCTGACATACACATAGACAGACCTGCTAAATGTAAGGTGCAACTGGTGCAACTGATGAATATAAAACTGCTATAGTATATACTGTAAATGCAGTCCACTTGCCATTTACTGTACCTTGTGTTTTATTTATGCTTCATCTACCCTGACCTTTATCATCAGATTCTTGTTCACGCCTGACTTCCTGACGCATCAACGAGGAAGAAAAGCCAACGTGACTTCCTCTTTTGCCTTTCAAAGTAGTCTAGTATGATCTTCTTTATATAGTGCCTAATAAAGCTGCTGCTTACTGTCACTCAGTATATCATCAAAACCACAGCCTTTAGAGTTCGACACCACCACATTGTTTTGTTTTGACTCGACCTGTGGTGCATTTTGTGAAAGGCCACAACCACAGCCTCACAGGCTTTTGCAATCACATTGGTTTATAGCAACCGCTTAATCTGTCAGATTGTGCTGGGAATATACTGCAGATATAAATACATACACCTTAAATTACTAGTAATGTTAGATATTTATATTCAAAGTGTATTCTCTCACACACACACACACACACACACACACACACACACACACACACACACACACACACACACACGAAACATTAAAAATGGCTGAAAGAGGCAAACGTCTATGGTCCGGGCAACAGATTTATGGACTGGAGTAGAGTTAGCTGGATATATGCAGAATTGCCTCCCAATATGGCCTACAGTATGCAATATATCACCTTTTAAATATTAGACTTTGACCTTCTACAATAGATGGTACCCTCATGCCATTGGGTTCATATTGCACAGACAACTGGGGCTATCCCCTGTCATTGTAAAAAGTGATGCACGGCATCACTCTAGCTGAGCATGGATGTCAAGCAAGCAGTGAAGCATCCTATTGAATATGGTTGGGTTGTCTTCATTGACTCGTCATATTCAGCTGTTATGGTTAGACAGTGTGCATGATGCATGTACAGTATATAAGTGCCGCTGCTTTTGCAATTCTTTGGTCATTCCATTATAGGCAAAAGTGTGAGCTTGTATGGATATTTTCATTATTATGACACTGTTGTACAATAAAGTATAACATAGGCCTTAAGTGGTTAAGCAGACTAATCAATGTAGTTGATTATGAAACTAGAAAAAGTGCTCCTTGTAGTTGTAGCACAGTTCTCCACCAGTTCAGGTGTGCATTGTTTGGTATTGTGTAATAAGTAGTACTTAACCCATTTTGGGCGGGAACCCCTTTTGGTGTTAGCATTATGTTATGCTTTAGCTATTGAAAAATAGCAGATCTAGTTCTGCTATTTTTGAAAAATCGAAGAACGACTGACACAGAAACATAGCTTTTTCAGAACACTGTCAGGATGTAGAAGACATTTTTAGAATCTGATCTCAGGTCAGAATGGGTTAATAGCCAATAGACAATGACTTACAGTAGATGGAACTTGCAGTGCTGTGTGTTGTAGGTAGGTAGGTAGAGGATTTATTATGACAGGATCACAAAACGGCACAAGGATGCTGCATGCGTTGCTGCATGATTTGAGGCATTTTGTTAAAAACGGGCCACATCTGCAAACCTTTGATGTAAATCTTAGCCAACCAGATTAAAATCAAAACATTCGGAGAGAACTGTCTTGATCACATGTCTATAAAGATCATGTGTACCGGGGAGCACAGTGGTGTAGTCATTACCGCTGTCGGCTAGAAGTTCCCGGGTTCGATTCCCGCCCACTGGGCACTGGGGTGTGTGTTCTCTCGTCATTAGCTCCCATGCCCTGGGTGGGGTTGGCAAAAGGGCCTTTCTGTGTGGAGTTTTATTGTATTCTAGTTGTTAGTTGTATATTATACTGTGTAGTTGCAGCCCTAAGAGGAAACACTTAATGATATAGTTAGGTTGTCTAGACATATTCATTGGTCGTTTTGGCTGGACAGAGTGTGCATGCATGTACAAACCTACTGCCAACTAATTACAGTATCTCTCTTGCACCTTTTCAAGTTTAGCTATTGATTGATACAGCCTGAAAATGGACATAGAATTGATTCTGTTCCATTACAGTATGTAATATTTTGAGTTGTTTGCCTTGCTCTCACACAGTAGATGCAGTTAACTTTTACATTTTATTCTCCCCACTTTAAAATACTGTGGTAATGTTACCACTCTGGCTTTTGTATGCACCACAGACATTTTTTAAGTTGCTTAGTTCAATATTTATTGAATTATTTGACTATTTACATTCATTTTAGCATACATTAGCAGACCCCCTACCCATTGTAACTTCACTCTAGTCTACTCTAGTCTACTAATATTGAAGTTTTCTTACCCCTGGTTCTGGTGACTGACATTACTTTTCTCAATTACTTTTTTCCATTTAGGATTTTTTTTATTTCTTCATTAAAAAGCCATACAGTTTGGACAAAAGTATTGTATACAGTTAAAAATGACATGATAGAGCTTTAATGTTTTCATATAGGTGCACCAGGCACAGCATATATGACACACACACACACACACACACACACACACACACACACACACACACACACACACACACACACACACACACGCAATATTTGTTTATAGTTGACAAGCAAATGAGAAGCAGTGTTATGTTGACTCGATGATGATGATGTGAATAATATTTATTTACTTGGATGATATCTTATTTCTGTGGATATTCTGACCTTTTTTTGTATACACGTTTACCACCTGCACATTATGCAATATGTCAGTGCTGTTCTGTGTCAGAAAACGGAATAAAAAGGTCCATGCTTTGAGGCCTTGCCCCAGGCCATGACCATGCAGAGACCACAGAAAGTTGGCCGTATTCCTATTGACCGTATTGTTCTGTGGTCCCTCACAAGTCGGCCAGACTTGCAGTATGTGAGTCTCATCTGGGAGCTACTAACGGCTAAAAATATTTTAAAAATGTCAGCACTGCGAGTGCCACGTTTTGGGTTGGATGGCTGTGCACCAACACACGCATTTACTGCCCAGTAACTGTGTTTTTCTATGGATTTATACAGAGTCTGTCTTCTGTCTTGCTCTGTGCCAGCCTATACAGGAGTAGGTAATGTGATAACTGGCCTATGCTGGGAAGACAACTTATTGGTTTCTTTGCATTTCTGTCCCATAGCACTATGTAGGCGATAATTTAATGGGTGAAAGGAAGGCAAGGGTCAGGGATCTGAAAGGGAGACCAACCTATCTTGGTGGAGCAATGGATCTTAGCAGTGGTCTTGGCCGCTCCAACTGTATCATGGGAGCTCTAAAATAAGGCAATCGATCTCTGCAGACTTTGAGTTACGCTAATGTAAATTTCAGATATTCCTCGCTAGGCTTTCAATATTAAAGAGGTACAAGATGAATTCATCTAGGAAGATTGTAAAAGTTACCCTTATGGGTCCTGTGTACATATAGTGTAGTAATTGCTATGTGATCAAATGTGATATGATTTACCCTGTGGTTTTCCTCTTGTCTGACTGTTCTTATTGTAACAATATTAGGCACAGTAAAAGGAGCGTGTCTGCTTTCCCATGAGAAAAAGAGATGCTGGGTGGATTGATTTGACCCATTGTAAAGTCATAAACTACAGTAATGCACACATAAGCTAAGATATAAACCTAGAGAAATAATATGCTGTGGTTTAGTCTCGGCACAAATCATAACTGAAGCTTGAGCAGGTAAACTGCTGCTTTTATGCATATCTGTTGTTGTTTTAAAGTAGTTTAGCCAAGGGCTAACCAAGAATCCTTTCCATGGCATTTATTCAATCCAAACAAAGTGTTCAAATATCTTTGTGTAAATAAAATAGTAATGGTCTTATTCTTCTCTTCCAGGGCCTGTCGTCACAGCCGTTGATTCGATTTACTGGAAACCAAGGGGTAAGGTCATTGTTTTCTGTCTGTCGCCTTCTCTTTGTCAGCATAGTGTCATTGACGCAAAGTAGATTAGAAATCATGAGAAATTAGTGAGAAGAAATGCTTTCAATTTGAAAATGTTATTGTGCAGAGCTATTTGATTGATCGAATACTTTATTAGACTAAAATGCAAATGAGTACCGTTACCCAAATTACCCAAGATTCTCTGTGTCCCTCCCTGCTCAGTCGTGCTGGTGACACGACACTCCATCTTTAGCCAAATTACAATAACCAAAATCTTGGCCACTAGCTCACACACTCGATCACTCCAGCATGGCAGTGTTACGGTGAAATTGGTGACCTGCCAAAATATGTGATCATTTTGTAGACTTCACACAACTTACATGGAAGTCTTTAATTACGTGGCCTAAATGCTGCTTGGTTGAACTCTGCTAGTAAACAAACTGAAACGATTTACATTTGGACGCTGACATGTGATTGTCTACTTACTACACGATTGTCACATATTTCAGCAGGTCACCAATTTCACCGTAACACCACCATGCTAGAGTGACGTGGCTGAGATTTTGGGTATTGGAATTTGACTCTTGTCTGAAAGGGCTTTGTGGGAACTAGCAGTGAATGATGCTTTGGTCAGCTCCATACCCAGTGTTGCCCGTGCCTGTCTGCTTGTGCACTGTGCAGTGCGCGGTCATTAACTTTTACACAGACACACATCGGTCTTGTTAATAGTACACAGTTAAGTTTGTTTGTTTCATGGAAAAATATCACTTGTTATAACCCCTTTAATTTAACTGAGTGTACAAATGTAACCAAATGGACCTGTGTCTCGCACCCGACACAAGACACTTGTTACAATGACACGCAAATGTCCTACAATGTTTCCGCATGGCTGGTTACCCTCCCTGATTACACTTGTGTGTAAGTCATCGTTTTATATGTTCTTCTTACCATTGAAGATTGTCAATGTAGACTACTGCATCTTCATGATCTGGAGTTCCCAAAGAGAAATGTAGTTTCACTCGACGTCCGACGAGGGCATGCTGTGATTAGCCAGTAGACTCTTTGATTGACAGTTCTGCCTTGGTGTGACGACCAGTGTGATTGAGCACGGGTGGCCCCCTTCCTGAATTCAGCCAATCGCAAGTAGGTAGGGGCAGTGCTAGAATTATCAGATCTACACTCAGCACAACGCATTGTGAGCTTCTAGGTCTGCTATCTGCACCGTGTGTGTGTGTGTGTGTGTGTGTGTGTGTGTGTGTGTGTGTGTGTGTGTGTGTGTGTGTGTGTGTGTGTGTGTGTGTGTGTGTGTGTGTGTGTGTGTGTGTGTGTGTGTGTGTGTGTGCTATCGCGCCGGTTCAGTCTCTATCCTTCTTATTATACTCTATGGCCTGGAAACAGTACAGAGGCATGGTATAGAGTTCTTGAAGAAAGGAGGAGAAACAAGCACTCAGTTGAGTAGTTCAAAGTAATAGAGTGACGGTTGCATGGTTCAGGTAGATGCAGTCCATAGAAATGAATACCGGCACTCACGTTATATCCAATAGGATTCTTGTTTATTTTTCAATTTCCCCCCACAGCAAGCAACATACGGCCGTTTCCACCCGGAGGCCTTCCTCAGCGTAAATCTGAACAATATGGCGTCAGCGTCACTTAAAGTGTCTGTCCAGCCTTCCACCCTTCTCCCCATATAACAACCTGCAGGCTTTTATACCAAGCTGCAACTAATGAGCTTGGACTGCTCCATTCACAGGAAAGGGGTATATTCAAACTCTAAAACATACAATAAATACATGAAGCCATATCATATCACACTCTTAAGAACAATAATGAATCTTTATCCATTTTCACACTATACTACAACATAAATAGCAAAATAAATGGCAAAAGCACATCCAAACCCGCTTATGACTATGGTCCAGCCCAATCTACTGACACACACACACACACACACACACACACACCCAGTACTGTTAAGCATTTCAAACTCAACAATATTACACACATCACACTTAATATTAAACAAAATTAAAGTGCCGTGCAAAAATCTAAAGTGTCAATGCTGTGCAAATGTCATTCAATAAATAAAGGTGCAAACAGAGTAACCTCTCTCTGTTACGACACATAAGGTTAGACAAGCCTCTCGTGTCACAATGGCTGAGTCATAGTGACATGAGTGTGACGACGTGGCCTGCTGGCCGGTCCTCCCTTAAGCCAACTTTAATATAATAAGATATATATTTATATTAACATACGGTACACACACACACGTCGCACGCACACAGACTCGCGCGCATGTGTGCACAAACAGACGTATAGGCCTTAAGCCTGGCAGACCAAGTGAGTCCTACTAGTTTTTATCTGCTGCAGCGACCACTGACTGGATTAGATTTCCTCTCGTTCTGGCAGCCATGTCCGTGACTGCAATTACATCTGCACAGATCTGGAAGAGGACACACAGCTCTACTGGCCTGGAGTTATCCTACCAGACAGAGTGGAGTGCTCACATGCGCACACACAGGGCATGCACGCACGTGGCAGGGCGCTGCTTGTCCACTTCTGTAAGGAGCTCACATCTAAACACTATTTGTATTGTGTATCGTCTCAACCAAGGGGACGGGGTACTTCTAGTTGGTTTCTCTGCTTATATTTAAGTATAGCGATTGTTTGCATCAGACAGTGGACAAGCAGGATTGTCTATTTAAACTGCCAAACTAGTTATAAGCTTGATCTAAATATTTGTTTGGGTAACAAAAATTTACATTCTTTTAGGAATAATGTATCTAAGATTTCCTATTTTGTTTGTTGTGGTGTGGATATAGGCCTAACAGGAATCGACTAATGATTCCCGAGCGCAGTGCACGCTGCGGCTCACCGCTCCAAGAGATGGGTCAAATGCGGAGAACAAAAACAAACCTAGTTGTGGTTCTTTCAAATTAACTCAACACTAATAGGGGGATTTTCTGTTTCACCACTGGCCATATGTATGTCAGCATGGAAACAGACACCTATTCAAATAGACACCTATGCAAAAGAGTCCAAATATGAACATTGGGAGTTCCTTCTGATGTGGAGTGTGGACTGTGGACAGACACACAAGGTTTAACAGGGGACTGTTAAATTGCATCCTAATCCATAATTGCTTTACATTCTAACCCAGTGGTGTCAAACTATAAACTATCAAAATTTGCCCCAGTTAATTCTTTGAAGCCGTCACACCGCCGGTGACGGTCCAGTCATGTATAAAATATGATAAACGCAATCGCATTGTATAATTAAATGTATACATCTTGGTTGAATACTTGATTCTGATTGGCATCACACACAATGTGATTTACATCTAAACTTTGCTCTCAAGAATGTATTTGAAAACATTCGAAGTGAGAACTAGACGATGCAGTTATCGAAAATTGATTCTACTAGCCCTTACCCGTTGTGAGATATTGCCCCCCCCCCCCCCCCCCGCATGTTAGATTGGAAAAAGGGCTTCGTTAAGACCTCCATATTATTATGGTCAATGCCTGTGTGAAAAGTGGGAGCGATTGGTGCAGGCAGTGAGGAGCTACGGCAGTTACAGTGACACACATTCATTCATTCAGACAGACAGACATTGGCTTAATTATAGTATGATTTGATCAACACTAACTTGTTTTTGGAAGCGACCATGTTGATGGTCAGCGCAACACTCATGGAATACATTCATTGCTGTGAGGAAATACCTCGTTTTGTTGTTTTGTTTTGGATCAATGTATTCATTTATGTAATAAGAAGGATAATAAACGGGTCGGCGGTCATTGGGCCTATCGAGAAATGAAATTCCTTCAGGATGATTAAACACCTCGACTTCGTCTCTGTGTTTTAGACATCCTAGCTGTCAGGGGTTTATTTCTCGATAATGACCGCCGACCCGTTTAGCGTAGGCTTACGTGCCTTTCTAATATTGGCTATTCATTCACGTGATTCACAACACAATGGTGGCTATAGATGTCCCAACAATCCTAGCAGTAACTTCTATTGTTTCAATTTATGTCTAGCAATGCCTTTTCCACATAGCAGAAATTGTATTGTCATACAAACGTAAATGTACTTTTAAAACCACATACAATGTAGATACTTTTACCCATAATAAATCTATGAATGTCGCTGACACACCGTTTTCCAAAAGCCCGCAATGGAGGCGGCTGGACGTCAACTTGACGTTGTGACGCAACACACCTGGTGGAGCCGCGGCCTTAGCTGTGTGAAAGAGACCAGTGTAGTGATATTTATAAATGTCACCCAATGTGACTTAACATTACTGTATGTATATTTTATTTTTACATGCACATAACGAGCTAGGTCTTGACTAGATCAAAGGTGGAGGGATTGGGATGTTCCCAGTGTGCATGCTGCAAATCTTTTGGGGTGGTCCCTGCTGTTCTGCCCCGACAGTTTTCACACTTAATTGCAATTTGTATAAACTCACTCAGATTCTGTCGTGTATGATGAAGGAGCCATGAATATCCAATGAAAAGTGTAAAGATAAAAAAACGATAAATACTCTTACACTTGCTTAACAAGTCTCCTCCTCAGCCCTCACGCAGTTCTCTTCTCCGTCTCACCAGATAACTATGTATACTGAAATATAGTATTTCTGAGGTGCCTACTAGTTGCTTGGTCAGCTCAGTTCCAGCTACGTAGCTCCACTTCCAAATATATTAAATGTAATTAATTGGCCTGCTTATAGCATGCACAGGAAATGTGATGCTGGTTGGTATATTTGGTAATAGTTAGCGATAATAGCAGCAGACAGAAGAATACACACAGGTGAAAAGTCTGAAAACTGTCTCCCCACTTGGCCTAGCACATATACAGTATATTGGTTTATATTCACATCCAGTTATGTGTGTCAGCAGCTTTCTCTCCCCTTGATGCTGCCCCACTGGCTAAGCTGCCATTGTGTATCAAAAACAATTCAAGAAGCAGGTAACCACCTACCGCATCCACGAGCGCCCCACTTATATCGTCTCACCCCTGAGTGCCGTGTACTGAAGGAGAAAATCTGAGACCTTTCTGGAAACTAAACGTATTAGTCTCATATATTGCCTTCTCTATAAGAAGTAACGTATAGCATATGCTGCCTCCCAGTTATACCTTACAGTAATTTCAAGACAAAGTAAAATTGTTTAATCAAGCTGCTTTTGTTTATTTTTCTACTTGGCTGTGCTGTATGCTGTTCATGCTGTTCATGCTCTGGTCCGATAATACACACTGAAAAAATAAAATAATAATTATTAAAATGATGACGTCATGAACAGGGCCTCCCTGTTCTTAAGGCCGCCCCTGAGTGGGGCAGAATATGGGCATTAATCATTTTATCATATGAAATTATTCTTTGGTACAAAATCAATAGTGCTGTGAGCCAATGACCACATTGTTTCAGGAAATGTGTAGACCATTAGGCTTCTGATTATAATATTAAATGCACCATGCAAATAAATGCTCACTGACATAGAATGCATAGATAAGATGCTCACCATATAATTGCCTAAAGCTAGTAAAGGCCCTGACTTAAGAGGCCACTGATTAAGTAAGAGATGGTTACCGGTTCAAACCCTGGTGCATGTCGAAGTGTACTGAAAAGTACTCTAAACTGCTCCCATGTACAGTATGCCTTGCATGGTTGCTGGTGCTGTCGGTGTATGTGCATGTAATGTACATTGCAAAGCGTATTGGATAAAGGAGCTATATAAATGTGCCAGTGTGCCACTGACCAAATACTATTGACAGCATTTGTGCCTTTCAGCGATGGAAGCTTTCGTACCCGCACACACAGACAAACATTTTCATTTTGACTAATCGAGTCTGCAACCTGAAATTAGTTTGACCCCCCCCCCCCCCCCCCTCCCCCTGTGTCTGCATTCAGAATCTACATCTCTGAATGTTGGCAGACATTGTCCTGTCTAAGAAACACAGGCATGGCAGAGATCTATGATCTGTCATTTACTGCAGTATTAGCCTGTACAAGTCACTCATACTGCAGTGTACAACACACTCTAGGCGTGGCATTGAAATTACATTTCTTGTAAGGTTTTTATGTTGTGTAGAACAACATTGTATGCATTCCATGCTTTGTTGTACACTTGTTTCTCCACTCATTTGACACTCATTTGAGCCTGCAGGGCTCAAAATTGCGCTCATTTTGGTCACAAATGCGTCCGAATTTTAATCTGTGCAACCTAAAGATATAATATAAATAGTATACCTCAGTCTCTTTGAAGAGATGTATGGACAGTCTGGACACTACATATTATATTCTGGCTCTAGCATATTGCGTAGTGGTGTGTTATATTCTTTTTATGAATGTAAGAAATAGATTACATATTGGTGTTCCTTAAAGGTTTGTGGGTGCTCCTAATGTTTTTGTGGTGCTCCTTCATTTTGAAATTGGTAGCACCAGTGCTACCAATTGCTAAAAGTGAGTTTTGAGCCCTGCTGCCCTCTTGGCAGCAGCATGCTAAAGTACTGGCAGAGCCAGGACTACGCCTGCCCTGCTTACTACTTTACTACTACATATTTGCAGCGTGTCCAATCCCAATTCTCTCATTTTAGTTGGAGCGTCACGTCACCCAGTTGGACTTGTTGGGTGTTAACATGGGACACACCTTCCATGGGACTAGTCCCATGGAAGGTGTGTCCCGTGGGTTGTGTCCTCCAGGCACACTGATGCATTTTCTTTTGCTATCCGTCTGATAATTTATTTTTAGATAATATCAAGAAAGGTGCAGTGCAGTGCAGTGCAGTGCAGTACACTGCAGTCTTGTTTCTTCTGCATAGTGGCGAACTCGCCAATGATTATGCTTTTCCTTTTTGCACTTCATGTGTAGACTATACTTGATACCAGATATGGCCTTGTGTTCTCTTGGGACCGCTCTCAGGTTTATAAACCTTATGTGTGATTGGATTAGTCTAATAACCTCATAGCCGGATGACTGTGAAAGAAAATACATGCCTTTTAATTATTATAATTTCCTCAGCATTTACTGACTAATGTTTATTTGATGTGCATCATCCTACTATAAATGTGCCATGTCTCTGTGTGCGTGTGTGCACGGTTGTAATGCATGTAACTCAAGAACCGTTCGTGCAGTGCCCGGTATCGAGTCGGTTCTCCAGAACCACTACAAAAGGCTCTGGTCAGGCTCTGCCAGTGGGCCTAATCAGCCTAAATCCCCTCACCTGTGCAATTTCCAGCCTCTGCCTCAGCCAATTGATTGCCATGGCAACCCCACACCTGCCAATTGATTACTTAACCAGTCCACTTTTCACAGTCTGTTTGCACTCTTCACACACAGGCAGACAGACAGAGAGTTCTCCATGTGGGACACAGACAGAAAGTTAAAATGGATGCTATGACAACGCGTATCATTAGGTTCCCAAGTTGCATCGTTCCCAAGTACTGTAGGCCGGTGGCCGACGGGCACATACAGGTCTAGTAGTGTAGGCCGATGGCCGACGGGCACGTACAGGTCTAGTAGTGTAGGCCGGTGGCCGACGGGCACGTACAGGTCAAGTACTGTAGGCCGATGGCCGACGGGCACATACAGGTCTAGTAGTGTAGGCCGATGGCCGACGGGCACGTACAGGTCTAGTAGTGGGAATGCACTGTGTCCCATTAAAAAGACGGCTTAAAAAGCGATCAGATGGTGGAAAGGCTGCTATTCTTACTGGTTGTTTGAAGCGTTTAATAATACATTATGTTGTATTGACTGAAGCAAGCTTTTTAGTTCAGAGCAAGACAAGAGGGGTATATATCATATACAGTACTGTAAAGATTTACCATGCTCAAGTGTTAGCGAAATTATGGTAATAGGGGTTGTGGATGGGCAAGCATGTGTTTTGAGACGCAGTTGGACATGCAGCTTGCAGAGATGGAGAGATTTATATGAGATTTAGAGCTGATCTGTTATTGAGAGACCATTATTTGAGTAAATAATCTTTTATGGGGGAGTTGCATCACAGCACAGAGGTCAGTGAAATCAATGCCAGCATGGACTAATTGCCAAAGTAAAACGTAACCTTGTATTTAGGAATATTATGGGTTTTACCCAGAAGCCAAACGGTGAAACATTAAAACGATCAATTATATTTATTCAAACAACGGCTCCATTTTAAAAGTCTAAACTGACTGGACTGTATGTGTCACGTAGTGTTTAACATTATCGTCTTATCTTTGTCACAATTCACAACATCCAGAACTTGACTACTTGTATGGAGCACAGAGCAGTGTCAGATCTATGAAAAAGTGAATTTAGTCAATGTATCTGCCCTCGTTGCCATGGAGGAAATGCTGCTCTTAGTATTTAGGGAAATACACAGTAGGGACTGCAGATTCAGTATACATAACATCTTAGTTCTGATTATGGGTTATAATCTGCTTTATTTCTGTATAGGAAATGCCAATCGGCACTTGCATTCAATCAGTGATATACAGTTATGATTCAGTGATATACAATTCGATTCCATTGCCATCGGAACAAGTCTATACGCAGGATAATTGGACAGCATCCAAGCACCTTAAGGCAAGCAGCCTTAACACCCAACAAACGCATCAATTTGTTTTCCTTGCATCCTGTCAAACTAAAAAATGTCGTTGGAAGTCTTTCAAAAGTTGAATTCAAAGGAAATGGAAAGAATAATGTACCGTACAAATCTCCCTTAGGTGATCATAGCTAAGCTGCCAAATGGTGGGAAACTAACAGGATAGGCTGATGATGAATGTTTTTCTTTTTTTTATATAGGGCGCCAGTCCACATTTCATGTATTTGAGTGGTGCAACCACTCCCTTACGGAGCTGTGTGTGGGTGGGTGGGACCCCCACATGGGTAATTTCTCTACCATTTCGGACATGGGGCGGCACCCTGGCCGTGATCCTGTGGGTCTGGAACTTCCGGGGACCCCCCGGGGACCCTCACACAGAGTTGCACCACTCACTTCACACAGGTGTGATTTTTTTTATTTGCATTGAAGTCCCCATAGGGGGATTTTAGGTCGCTTCATATAAGAACTGTGTTTGAAAAATAAACCGATCATCCTGGCCTTTCTGTCAGGGGGTGACTGTGCGTCGTTTATGATGTCCATTCATATTTGATACAGCCAGTTTCTGGAGAAAATTGAATTAATGTGGCCGCAAAAGCCTTGACACTACAAGGGTATGAAAGCAATGTCGCTGCTAATATACGTCACGCCCAGCTGTCAACACATTGCGTTCCTGAGATTCCTCGTTGACATAAGCTCAGCTGGCAGTGACTCGACTCGTAGTAACCACGAAACATTAAATATCAATTAAACAAAATCGTAATTAACATGTCAGTTTCTGTTGTGCGACGGGCAGCTGCAGCCACCCCGCCTACCCGGAAATGTAGTCTCTGGGTTGTTTGACTCGTTTCTAGCGCTTATTGTGTTACTCCTTGGGTATATTTGTACATTTCCACCTTCAGTAGATGCTTCATATCCATATGAGTGAAAAGGCCGGGATGATCTTTTTTCCAAACACAGTTCTTATATGAAGAGATCTAAAACCCCCCCATAGGGATTTCAATGCAAATAAAAAGTACACGAACCTGTGGACTGGCGCCCTCTACTGACAGTGACGTCAGGACTTCGGTGCTCTTTACATTTTGCCCACTGCATTTGTCTGGTACTGTTCAACCCAAATACTCCCCCACACGGCAATTCTGTGGTTTTACTAATGAGCTACTAGTGTTCAAATATTGAGTCTCTCACTCTTTCTCTCTGTTCCTCTCCCTCTCTTCATGTTTCATTAACTATGGCGTTTACAGAGGGGACTAGAGGAGCTGTGGCGAGTGCCCTAGTCCTCTCCCCCGGCCATGGGCTTGAAAAGAAGCATTGTTTGTAGGATACCATGCAGAATGAGGGGATGAGGAGGGCTCCGAGCACAGCCAAGCAGGGCCGCGTTGGACAGCCTGTTAGAATCCACTTGGAGAATTTGTCATAATGAGGGTTGTGGATAAGTGGAGCGGGGGCACTGCAGCCTGGTCCCTTCTGTTTTTTGTTTAGTTTTTTGTCATCTGAATTAACTACCTCTGCTCAGAAGACTGCCGTCTTTTTTTTCTTTTACTGCTGTTCATTTAGCCTGTTTCTTTCTTCACAACAGCTGCAGGAAGGATAAATGTTGTCCTCAAAAAAAACTTGGATACATACAGTACCTGTTCAGACAGTCAGACACTGTGCCAGTGTGCCACGCACGGCCCTGCCTCTACCAAGTGTCACACATTTTTATGTGGGAGATTATTTTTGTCCTTTTACATAGGGGAGACAGTGGTTTGGTTAAAAGCACTTTGGCGTGACGTCTCAGCGTAGACAGCCTTGTGGAGTCACAGGACAGAACAGTCTGCTGCTTGGAGGGCCCTCTTTGCATTTTCCCAGCAGGACCTTTTAGCTGAATTGAAGCCTTGGGGTCTGTTCTACCTTTCAGAACATTAACATGCTCTTAACCCATTTAGGCCTGACCTCAAAATTAAAAAATAATCTTCTAAATCCTCCAGTTTTCTGAAATATTTTCACGATTTAAAAAAATTAGCAGACCTACAAGCTTGTAGCGTGCCACTCGGTGGCGCGCTATGAGCTTGTAGATCTGCTATTTTTCAATAGTTAAATTATAAATGTTTTAACACCAAAAGGGGTTCCCGCCCAAAATGGGTTCAACAAAATTCCTGTTTCCATCATGCTACTTTTGTTAAAGTTCTCATGGTGCTGTGATGCTCCTCTCTGAGCTCAACATGACAAATAGAAGTTAATGAATATAAAACCTCATCTCTCTCTCTCTCTCTGCTCTTTGCTTGGTTGAACTACATCCGTCATGTTGGAGATGAGCCGTCTTGTCACATCTTCTTGTGACATCTTCTTGTCACATCTTCGAACTCATACTTTTTCATCATAAACTGACAAAAATAGAACATTTTTCAGTTGATGCTAAATTTTATTCAATAAGCTCTCAGGACTTTTCCCACTGTATTTTAGCTATAATCACTCCAGCCCTTGTTGCAGAATAGCAAGGAAGGGCAATTTGATCAAAATCTACAGAAATAATGATTCATCATCATGAAAACGGCTCACTACTAATTAGCTCGGGTCGATTCTTGAGCTACATTTGAGCATTGAGCATACATTTTCTCTTCAAACGGACTGTTCTATTTGTCTGAATAAGTACAAAGTGACACAGTGAGTGTAGTTGTGAATAAGAACAAGGTGACACGCCACACTGAGTGATGTCAACACTCTACAACCTGCTGGTAAACATGGCCTGAGCCCACAGACCAGCCCCCCTCTGACTCTCACCATCCTCTTCAAAGTGAGTCAGCCAGTCGACTGAGTCACTGGCACTGCCCTGTGCCTCTGTTGCTTCATCTGCCTGTGAATATCTCTCTCTCTCTCTCTCTGTCTCTGTCTCTGTCTCTCTGTGTCTCTGTCTCTCTCTCTCTGTCTGTCTCTCTGTCTGTCTGTCTGTCTGTCTGTCTGTCTGTCTCTCTCTGTGTCTCTGTCTCCGTCTCTCTCTCTCTCTGTGCCTCTGTTGCTTCATCTGTCTGTCTCTGTCTCTATCTCTGTCTGTCTCTCTCTCTCTCTGTGTGTCTCTCTCTGTGTCTCTCTCTGTGTCTCTCTCTCTCCCCCCCTCTCTCTCCCCCCTCTCCCCCCTCTCCCCCCTCCCCCCCCCCCCCCCCACTCTCTCTCTCTCTCTCTCTCTCTCTCTCTCGCTCTCTCGCTCTCTCGCTCTCTCGCTCTCTCTCTCTCTCAAATGAATAAAACAGCAATACAATTGGCCAGCGTTATTGTGTACACTTAAACCACTCCGTAGTGCAACAGAAATGAGGCAGAGGATGTAGGATTTGCTGCTCCTACATTACAAATGGTCCAGCTGCTGTATCATGATTTGTATTGTCCTCATGTTGGTCTGTACAGTGACTACAGTCACACCATCATTTTCCAGTGATGCCTTTATGGGGCACACTACCATTGGCCACTACCGTTGCTGTTTGGTAACACATCTCACGCTAGAAGCCTAGCTTCAGATCGGTTCTAGACAATGCGTATCTGACTCATATTAGTAACCCCAAAGACTGGAGTTCCAAGTTAGTTGTTCCCAAATGTATATGGATCCTTGATTTGTTTGAGTCTGATGCTGTCACAGTCAGCATGACACATAGCATATTTGGGTGTAGCTGCAGTGGGAACTCTATATGGTTGTCTGACTCATAGAGAACTGTTCTACACTGTATGTGTATGAATGGTTTTCAACTGATTGTGAAACAGGGACCACCACCCGACAAAGTATGAACCTGAACTGTTGTGTTTGGTGAGGATATGGGCTAACATTAGTTAGTCATAGGCGGATCCTATGACCAGCTTTTGGTGTCTGTGTAAACACAAGTATTGCCAAAAACAATCTTCACACTTTTCCTACATTCGTGAATGCATAATCAGGGACCACATGCAATACCTCCACAAACCACCAGTGGTCCGTGGACCACCATTTGAAAATGGTGTATTATGGTCATAGTGACGGGGGGCAGTGGTTAGCCAATTTTAATGACATGCCCAAATTCGGTTTGAAAGTGGTTTAAAAATCAACTGATACCGATGTTCAGTGCATTAAAAAAACACTTTTTCACCAGTCATACTGTGTATTTGCTCGGATGGTCTGAAATCCTGTGCACTGTATGAGTGTATGTACATTGGAATATAGCCCCTCTTATCTTGTATGTATTTGTAAGTCACGCTAGATGGGAACGCTGGGTCAAATGACTGAAATGTCATGTTGATTCTGAGCTGCATGTATGTATGACTGCAGCTGAGGCCTGGAGCATTATGTTCTACTGGAGCAGAGCGTCTCACATAGCGTAGAGCGCGCGTGCTAGAGAGAGAGAGAGAGAGAGAGAGAGACAGAGCACCAGGGGACACTGTTTATTTATAGTTGGCCACCTGCAGGCTTCACACATGTTGGTACCTTGGGTAAACAGAGCTGAGCCTCTCAGCGTGTCAGTCACAGTGGGCACTGGGCAGGAAAGAGCCGTGTGTCACAGGGCCAGCCTCTCATCTGGGTTTATAGGTTTTGCCTTGCGGGTCATGGGGGAATGAGATAGTCGAGGAGACCTGGGCTCAGGCTCCTGAACAGCATCTCGCCAGTAACTCTATCAAGCCTTTGTGAACCCAGGTCAGAGAGAGTGATCCACAAGTCTTGGGCTGAGAGAGGCATTCTGAATCCAGAGCAGACGGTAGCCTAGCCGCCCCCCAACCAGCCCCTTTACCGGCCTTTTATTTACTGTCTTGAGATGGGTCCTGCTTGCCTTGCACCCAGTGCTTGTGCTTGACCTAAGTGATTTTATTATATATTTTTAAGTTGTATTTGTATTCTAATAATCTATGATTTTCTGTTTCATCCGGTATCTCACTAACTCATCAGCAAAATGGTACACTTAAAGAAGACACTGGTACTGTTTGTTTTCACTGCACCAAAATGTTAACTCTTGCAGCACAACAGCTGTCCCACAGTATGAAGCCTGGTTGTGCTTAATTCATAATATCACACCCGTGTGAAGTGAGGGGCCCTCTAATCATTGTGCATCATCATCAAGAATGGTGGTCTCTTATTGGCCAAGGGTTCCCACCGATAAACCCTGCCGATTTGCTCAGATGACGTAAAGTCTCCATTCATTGTCAATGGCATTTTTAGTTTGTTCAGACAACACAAACACTAAATACTGTAGTTGTTTATAGGAGAGGCTAGCGCCCCTCAATAATTATTTGCAGCCTATGGTACCGGCTCTGAATGGCAGTGGGTAGTATCCGCTCCCTTCATTTTCTCAAGCGACACCTGTGATGTGGGAGAACTGTAATTATGTGGGCTGGCTGTGTATGATTCTTCTGAAATACTGCAGAACTCCTGGCTGTCCATAAGGGTATTGGTGGTGTCAGGGGAGTGCAATCGGAGATAAGCTAGAGCTAGGCAAAAGTAAATACGATTCTAGCTCGCTGTATTCTGTGGAGTTTCCAGTGCTGCTGATGCCAAGAAGGAGAGCCCTGTGAAGGCTGTGATTGTTCCAACAAGTACCGGTAGACACCAGTAAACACTGGGGAAACAAATGTCTATGATTAAAGTTTTTGCCTAAAATTCCAAAGTTTTCTGTAACATTATAGCAAGGCCTTTTACACTAGATTAAACTATACAAAGTGTGAAACACATCTTTACCATGTATCCAAACTATATCGTTTGTCTCATGCATGCATACAGGACAGGTTGATGCTTTTATTTGCATTGTGGAAACTCAGAAAAATCTACCGGATTCCAAATAAGAATAACATAGCTTTATTGCTGCATGATATTAGCATTCTGTGGGTGTAATGTGTTGGACGGATGTACTAAGTTGCCATCTGTTGCTAGCAGGTTTTAGACCTTAATATTCACATAAATATTGACAAATAAGCCATAAAGGGAAGCTCTGGTTGATCTAGTATGAATATCAAGTCAAACAAAATATTGCAATATTCCAAGCGAACCTCCTACGCAGGTCGAGAAGGTATGGATGGTTGAATGTGACTGCTCATAAGAGACATTCTGTTAATGACTTATTGCCAAAAGCCTTGAGTTGGCTGAGCAGAGCGATGTGTTGGAGGCACTTCTGAATCTCATCTTATTTGAATCTTATACATCTTATGCTAGGTGATACTGTATGTGCTCTATTGATTACCTTGTAATGTATTTGTCGTACGATGGTTGTGTTAAAAATATTTTAAAGAAGAAAGCGAGAGCAAGCACTCAGTTGAATAATTCCACGTAATGGTGTAACGGATGTACGGTTCAGGAGGATATACACTGTGAGAATAAATACCAGCACTCACGTTGTGTCCTTTTAGGACGTTTCGGCCGTGTGGCCTTCTTCAACTCTAAATAGATTTAGAGTTGAAGAAGGCCTCACGGCCGAAACGTCCATCTATCTGTTTGTTGCCTGCTGGGGGAAAACGAAAAATAAAACGAGAATCCTAAAAGGACACAACGTGAGTGCTTTTTTGGTTCCTGTTTTTGAGTGGTACAACCACTCCCTTACGGAGCTGTGTATGGGTGGGTGGATGCCGGGCTGGCTGGGTGGGTGCGTCTGAGCACGAAAACAGCATTGGTTGTTTTTCACCACCTGTGCGCAACCTAATGCACACACGCACATATTAACTGTATATATGGTGATTTCAGGTGTGCCAGTACAGTGACAGTACACTACTACGGTACAGTAGAGGGACCCCCACACGTTAACATAACATAAGTGTTTTAATATCAGGAATCGGGATGTATCGTATATTTCTCATGTACTGCTTTGCTGTTTCTGTACAGTGCCAGTGCAACTGTATTGAAGTCATTTCCAATTATTATGATGTAGAATTTGAGAAGTTGGATAGCAGTGCATCTAAAACTTTATGAAAGAAAGCAGAAACATCTGTATGGGGTCCATATACTATGCCTGTTTCTAATTTCAGATTTGTGGATTCTGTAAGTGAATTTCTTGTATCTATATGTCTGCTTGTAATTTGATTTGGTGGTTTATAATCTTAGTTCTCTCTATTGTCAACATTAGTTTGCAATATTTGGATTAGAGTACAAGATGACATTGGTACTTCTGTGATAGTGAAAACAATTTGTTAAGACAGAGACAAACTTTGTTATTACATTACAGACAGAGTTTGATATTACACTTTGATGTGAATCTGACTTAATGAGAGCGCAAGAGATCAAGACATGTAGAGTCAGCAGTAAAGTAACGTTTGTTTGGCAGTAGACACCATGGAGTAAATTCAAAGTTCAGTTTTTAATATGGCATATATAGCACCTTATAATATAGCATATTACCGGTAGGCATATTTAGCATACTAGAGCGGTGCCAGTTGGGCACTGGCCTACTTGGAACGATGCAAGTTGGAAATGCTAGTTTGTATCCCATTTATGCCCAAATATGGAGTATGCAGGTGTCGGAACATTACTGTGATGTCAGAACAGGCCAGCTCCATATGGAGATCTAGGGGTGATCAATTGTCCGGATCCGGAGAGGCTTTTGTGCTGGTTCTGGACAACCGGCAATTGACGGACTCTACACCGGACACTGCACTCCCTGTGGTGGTGTAAATGGATATGCCATCATTATATTTCCTTCTTCCTTCTAATGTCCCCCCTCTGTTTTTATCTCCCAACAGAAAATCTCAATACCGCGGTCGGAAAGTCCCAATGAGCTGCGAACCTTTACGTTCTACCTGTCCAATGTGGGTAGAGACAACCCCCAGGGCAGCTTCGACTGCATACAGCAGTACATAACCAGGTGAGCAGTGTTAATTTAAACTTCTTGTGTGTGTGTGTGTGTGTGTGTGTGTGTGTGTGTGTGTGCCAATTACACAAGTTGGCACCTCGACAGAGTGTAGTTTTAGTCGACTAAATATCATACGATTTTAGTCGACGTTAGTGGGCCTTGATGGCGTCGTAATGGCAGATTTTACATTTCCTGCTCTGTTCTACAAGCTCAACAACATTGTGAGCTTGTAGATCGGCTAGTTTCAGATCGCAACACCCGAGTTCAACTGGATTCCTTCTCCGTAAACATTTCAGTCTAGTTTTTAATTGTTGACGAAATTGATTTAGTTTTCATCAGGGATAAGGCAAATATCCCCAAAAAAAAATCCCCAAATATGGCGGCCGCGGTGCAGCTCGCTCCGAACTGCAGCGGCGAATGGGGTATCTAGGTTTCTATATCTATGCTCTCTGCACACTCTCCGGTTCCTGTTGATTGTATCAAGGGGTCATGACCTTACTAGTCTTTTGTTTTCCGTGAGTAATGTTGAGACATTGTAGCATATGTAGCACAGTGTGCTTGCTTACTGAGGAATTGTTGGAATGTAGGCCTCATAGTCATAGTTAGGATGTGAGAAGAGACATTCCCGGTGAACAGTCTGGGGACTTTGGCTCCAGCTGGCAGCCAGTAAATGGAGAGGTTGAGCTCGGTAGCTAAAGCAATTTCTGCCCACTTTCTGCCCCACCGGATTCCGATTTTACCATGAGAAAAAACGCTGACACGGTTAAATGTATCGGACCGCCATCTGTGCTGAAATGGAGGGCTAGGAAGACGTGAGACAGAGGAGTTTACCTCTGCATCTGCAAAGGTCAAGTCTCCTAACACTTGTCCCCAAAATATGCCTACTAATAAGGTCAGTTGGAGTTCATTCACATCTCTGTCTGGACGCTAATCGGCCCCCTAATTCCAATGTAAACCCTATGACGGAGCTCAGCTAGGCAGGATGACTGCCAGCGCCGTCTCATTGGGTGCCAAACCCTCATCAAAGCGGAGGGGAATCAAAGGGGGAGGACTGGGGTCAGTGATTCGGTCATTTCGGGATGTGGGAATCCACAGTTGATAAAAAAACAATAATAGTGGCATTGCCCTAGGGTGTTTGTTATTAGTGGATTATGACAAATTAGAAGTTTGAATTTGCCAATGCTCCATCCTGGGCTCATTGAGAAAGCAATATCTAAAAATAAGTATATGAAAAGACAGCTTTTGACCTGTGACCTCCTATCCTGAAAATCCTGTAAAAACAGTCTTGTTTCTCTAAAGCTGTCTGCTATTATCATTCAGTCTAGTCTACCTCACTCTTTTGCTGTCAACACTGTCCTCTGTATTCTCCTAGTGAGGGCGGCATTCAGCTGGACTGCCTGGCCGGGATCCAGGACAAGATCACAGTGTGTGCCACAGATGACTCCTACCAGAAGGCCAGGCAAAGCATGGCCCTGGTTGAGGAGGAGACACGCAGCAGGGGTGCCATCGTCATCAAACCTGGGGGAAGATATGTAGGTAAGAAGGCACCGTGCTCTCCTGGCACGGACAGGACCACATAATCATGTGTCGGTCCCTCAGGAAACCAGACGGACTCACATTCATTCACTCACCCACTTGCAGTGAATATTATGCATGGATGAAAACCAAAAGATGAATGTAATTCTATTTCATCTTCTACATAGCTGATGATTAGATTGACTCTGTGTAAAATGGACATTAAAGGGAGGTTAGAAACAAAGGGACATGAGGACAAGAAGAGAATAGAAATATGGCTAAACTCTACCTTGTGTGTCACGGTATTAGATTCCCATTCAGACTATCCAATCGGCTCGACAGTTTCAGGGTCCAATGGAGTTACGAGGTTTTGTCCAAAGCGTTTTTATTACTTTCACAACACAGGCGTAAAGGGTGTTCAATAGCACTGATTTTATGCAAAAGAAATCAAAAAGGGTTTGATTTTGGGAGGTTTCCTTCCGACAGCAGCAACGATATCCGGGTTTAGTGCTGGTTTGACAAAAGTTAAGTTTAGTGTTCTAGGGTTAAGTACCAGGTCTTATGACTTAACTTAAGACCTGGAGGTGTGGCTAATGCTATTTGGCTGTTTTGAGTGGCTAAACGGCATTGGCCAAGCCACCAGGTATTAAGCCATAATGCAAAATAGGGCCTTGTGTGCGTTAATACCACTTTGGCTGTCTGTACCCAGATGGTTTGTGTGTCTCTCTTGGCCTGGCTCCCCAGGTGACTGCACTCACTGTGGGCCGGGCTAAAAATATGACTGGGCCCGATTCACTAAGCTGTTTACACCCATATTTTTGGGTGTAAAGGAATTTTCCAAACTTTCCAAGTTGGTAGTCTGATTCATTCATCTTTTTTTGTCTGAATTTTGAGGAAACACTGATATACACTTTCTCAAGTCTGCTCGGATGCAGACTTGCATGGGACCAAGGCTTGCTGTGTGTCATTAGAATTGGGAAGTTTTGACAATTCCTTTAAAACCCAAATATAGTGAATCTGCCGGCCAGAAACCTCATATCTCAACATTTAAATGTTTTTGTATTTTTACCCTGAGGCCAATTCTGCAAATACCTTCTAAATCTGTTCTGTAGTGCACTGTGGTGACTCTAAAGACGGCATAGTCCTCATGTCCATTTGCCATTTAAGCCATACCAAATAAGCAAAATGCCCATGAGATGACTTGATCAAACCCTCTTCTTATTGTGTGTTCATCTGCAGCTTCTTGTTTAGTGCTACAGTGTTCTGTTCTCACACTTTAAAGATTTTTTACCTCACATTTACCTCATGTGCAGATTTTCCCAGCCCCCACCAGGCAATGTTAACATAACATTAAACATATTAACATTACTTAACCCATTTAGGACGGGAACGCATCTGTGTCGCTTTAGCGTTTAACCAACTTTAACCATTATTTTAACCTTCAGCTGTTGAAAAATAGTATATATGTTTTTTGAAAAAACAAATCTTTGAATATAATATTCTTTCACAGCAAACATTTTTAACTCAAATCTTTGCTTCTGGGAGTGGGAGGTCCCTGGAACAACATATTATAGAAATATAGGTTTTTCCAGAAATCTGTCAGGATTTAGAAGACTTGTAGAATCTGGTCTCAGTCCTAAATGGGTTCATTTCTGAACACCAGGGAAGAAGGTTCAAATCCGGAAACCGGCTCCCGGCCTCTCGGACATCGCCCCGTCAAGGAGGACGTCCCGGCCGGTCATCATCTCCAGCAGCACGCTCAAAAAGAGCGGCGTGCAGCAACAGAGGCCACTCCGAGAGCGCCTCACACACGTGCTGGCCCTCAAGCCATACAGGAAGCCTGAGCTCATCGTCAGACTGCAGAAAGAAGGCCTCTCGCAGACGGACAAGAATCAGCTGGACAGCCATCTGCAACAGGTGTCACTCACACTCTTCTGTCACTCACCCCCCCCCCCCCCAAAAACCGATTGTTTTCTGTGAGCGAAAGTGGCCATAGCATAACCCCTAACACAGACGTTTCCCCTTAACCCATTATCCTGAATTTAATGTCTGAACTCATTCACTGCCAGATTAACTCATTTACCGCCAACACCCCCATCTGGTGTCTGAAAAGGGTCATTTAATACGGCCAGACTCTTAGTTTGAAAGCGGTTTCACTCTGTAACCGAGACCCAGGAAGTGAATTAGCGCTATGTAACGGGTTCCGCACTTGTTATTTAATTCACCCAAAATATACATTTTGTAACCAGGGATCATTATCGTTTAGACTGAGAAATGAGGTGTAAATCAAGCTTGTTTTGAGCCAAAAATAAGAATCCGAGATATTACGATTCTAAAAACTGCGGAATTTTCACTTAATTTCGTTTCTTTTTTTTCTTTTTTTTCATCGCACCGCAACTGGAAAGCTATGAGCGCGTATAGAACGCAAACACAACAAAATGCGATCCCGGCGCCGAGTGAGAAATGCCTAAATTGCCACCCACTGCCAAATTATAATTTTTTGTATTTCCGTACCTTTTAAGTAGTCACAGAATATTAATGTTCACTACGATCGCACGCCCGACTGTTGACTATCATAGAGCCGTCGCTGCATATTCGCAAAGCTAAAAACACAAACTACATCAGAATACATACTTGGGCCTTCAAAATACATGCGTCAAAACGGGTCATTGGCAGGGAATTAAAAAGCATATGGGGTGGTAAAGGGGTAAGGTTTTTCCGGCCTTTTGTTCCAATAAACTCAATTGGATGTGTTCACAGGTGGGAAGTTGGGTGTAGCTCTGTCACACTCAATCGGTAAGCCATGGCACATATAACGGAGGAAACACATGATTGTCTACTCTACACCCTCTCCAACACCAGCAGTGACAGAGACTACATGGAGGAATTGGAATATAAACAACTAAATTGGGAGAACATTTAAAGGAAAAGCATACTGGCCCACTCTGGGACGACCCGTTAAGTGTTATTGTGTTTCTGATGTTCCAGGTGGCTATCCTGAGTGCGCGAGACAACACCTTCACATTGAAGGACTCTTTGTTTAAGGATATTCAGAAGGACTGGCCGGGCTACACCGAGGGAGACCAGCAGCTTCTCAAGAGAATCCTTGTTCGGTATGTGAGGAGATGTCCTGTGACGTAGACACGGATGGCATTCCATGCATCACATGTTTCTGTTCATGAGAGATGTTGGTGCAAGAAATGCCTGATACATCCGAACCCTTGAATTGCGAAAATCTGTTCTAAAGACAACTAAACAAAAGAAAACACACTCATGATGATTCAGACTTTGAAGCCTGAAACGTCACAGCACAGTGCAATAAAGAACATATGTGGGAGCGTTTTGTTTTTTCTTTTGATACAGGTTCTATGGCATTTTCTTGGATTCATTCCTAAATAATTCCTGGGTTTGTTGAGTAACCGTTGAGTAACAGTTTATGATACACATACCCAGCATACCAGCTCGGTGGTCTTGTGGTTAAAGTATCCAAGGTTGGAAGGTCGGGCGTTCAGTCCAAGACATACCAAAAACTATAAAAATTGCGATGCCCCCCTGCTTGGCATTCAGCGTGGAGGTTTGGACTGGGGCAAGTCCCTGTGACATACTGTCCAGGGGTCCAGGGGGTGGACTTGTGAACAGGAGATGGGCTCCTTGACCTCTGGGCCACATGGTTCTAAAGGCTACTTTCTTAGCTATGCGTACACATTACCGGCTCCACATGAAGCTCTATAGCTTCAGGTGGTAAGCTGCTTGCATAATAAGAATGCATAGATGTTGTTTTGTGTTAAAGCTATTATCACTGATGATGGCGTATTGCTGATCTTCTATTCGAGAGAGTGTGGAGCGCAGTGTTGGTTATGGAATGCGAGTTGTGGCAGCTGGTAACACTTTTAAAGCGAGATCTATCTTTTTTTTCTTTTCTTTTTTTCATAAGGAATGACTTGCATGCATTGAGCAACTTACCCTTTGGAACATCCTATTAAAGGCTCTGTTTTAAGTGGTCATCTGGGGTTATGATATGTATTTACGTGACTGCAACACACCACCATCCCTGCCGTCATGACATATACGTATTACTCAACCATGGTAATGTAATACTTGTTTCTATCTGGTAGAATGACAGGTGGCTCTGCAGTCCTCATGACACGTTCTGTTTGCTCCACTGAATGTGGACTAAGTGTTCTCTTTGTTGACAGCATGCACTGCTGGCCTTCTTCCCAGTGGAAAAATCTGGTTTCTCAAGATCTGGGGCAGTAAGGAAACGCCAGCTCCCCAGCTAGCTATATATAGACCAGGCATTAATTCTCAGTGCTTACTTTTGGTTTACCAAGACGGCTCATAATGTATTGCATTCTGGAAAAGTATGTGTGCATGCCAGTGTACTAATGATTGCACACATGCATGCCTCCTGTTTGTGTGAACGTGCGTTTGCACATGCACGTTTTATTTTTATATTTATTTCAGTCTCTCTTCTGCACTTTGAGCCTTGCGGTTAGTTTATCAGCTGACTCAATCCATAGCCTCCCAACTGACCCTCTCCCTCCTCCTCTTCTGAGTTTGAGCTGCAGCAGTCAGTCTGCTGCCTGTGATGCAACAGTGTTCTAGCACATGCTGATCCATGTGCGAGATGGCAGTGGTCCAAGGTCCAGCTGTATCTGTGATTTTGTGTGCCTGCTAGCATGCCCATTGCTCCTGACTGACGAGCTGATTGGCTGCCCGTCTGTCTGACTGTCGAGCTGCCAGCCTGGTGTTCTTGGTGGCTGTCTTGTTGACTGAACCACTACCTCCCCAAGTCCTACTGCCTGTCAGGCACGCTGCCCATCTCTCCATTGAACAGCACACTTGTCTTTCTGTACCCCAGCTCCCCAACCCCACTGAACTAGGGGTGGGGCATTAACAAGTCTTGCTGTATCCCACTGCCCCCTACTGACAATGCACTGTGGTGACTCTAAAGACGCCATAGTCCTCATGTCCATTTGCCATACCAAATAAGCAAAATGCCCATGAGCCATGACATGATCAAAACGTCTTATTGTGTGTTCATCTGCAGCTTCTTGTTGTAGTGCTAGTGCTACAGTGTTTGGTGGTGAGTCGTTTCAGGACTGTAACCTTAAAGAACCATGTCAATAAAATAGACTATATAAAAGTACTGAAGGCATTGGCTTCATTTCTGTGAGACTAATCCTAATGGTTAGTGATTATATAAAACATAAAGCAGCCCACAAGGCTATTTCTTAGTGGGTGGCTGTTCCTTAAGATTCCTTAATCTGTGTTTGCAGAGGTGTTCTTTCATAATGTGTTCTTCATGAATGTTCAAAGATTTTATAAGGTGTGTTTACGTGTAGCTTTTGTATGACAGATTAGTCAGAGAACTCTCTACTAATCGGTTAAACTGTGCGCATCATAATCATCATAATACATCAGAACAACATTTTGAACTGTGGAAAGAACAAAATGTGATACAAGGTCATGAGCCATGTCTAACATGTGCTGCTGATAGTGCCACTAAATTGTGTGGAGAGAAATTCCTCTGATCTCAAAGTCTTGGATGTTCTAGAACAGACTGGTCTTTTGAGGCTGTTACTGGGTTATAACTTCTTCGTAACTTCTCAAGCCTTTCCCTGGGAATTCAAGAGTGTTTTCAGGCAAAATGTTAAGTAAATTCCCTCGATTCCAATTTTACTCTTGTCACTCATGGCTGCGACAACCTCTCGCTTTGTTCTTAGATGAAAGCATGATTTACTTGGTATTATAAATCCTTTTGCCCCTTTTATACAGCCTGTTCAAGATGGGAATTTTGCGCTCTTATTCTACCCGCTGTTCTGTATAATGGGTATGGGCATGGAATGAGGGGGCATTATTGTGCAAAGGAATTGCCGGTCTGTTTCAGCAGGTAATGATCACTTGACCTGCATAGATTTATTTAAGATGGTGTCTCTCTGTTCTTGTTTAGTCTGATGAAGTGTATGGACTTGAAATGTCACTCTTTGTGTTGGACACCTTAATCAATTATGGTAGCTACGGTGTGTGCAGACCCCCATGTGTGCCTTTTGGCCTGTTCCCCAATTGAGCGGGTACCTCCATGTATTTATCACAAACCCATTTCTCGGATTGTAACAATACCCACCACCATGTGTTTGCATGTAAAAGAGCGTGCTAGAGAGCGAGAGATCAAGTGAACAAGAGAAAGGGGGAGAGAGTAAATATGTATTTACTGGGTATTTATTTTACATGCAGATACAGACCCACTCTCACTTATATTTGTGGTGTGTGTTTTTTCTCTCTCAGGAAACTGTGTCAACCTCAGAGCACCCCTCCACCAGAGAACCCAGTGAGCCCACCCAAAGAGCTGCCCAGCAGTTCTCCATCTCAGGTGAGCATTGTGTCACTTCTTCTGCTGTACATCGTGTGTGTGTGTGTGTGTGTGTGTGTGTGTGTGTGTGTGTGTGTGTGTGTGTGTGTGTGTGTGTGTGTGTGTGTGTGTGTGTGTGTGTGTGTGTGTGTGTGTGTGTGTGCTCTCTTAATCCACTCTTTCATTCTATATTATTGCTTCTGCGCCTCTTCATCTCAGGCCAGTCCTAAAAAGAGTTCCCCAATTTTCAGTCCCATTAGGAAGGAGGAATGAGTTGCTCTTGTTTATTATTAGCTCCTATCTCTAAGGGGGTTCTCACCTCAGACACCTAATGTCCCTTCCATTCCTTCCTTCCTCCCTCCCTTCCTCAGTCTGTATTTGCAGACACAAACACTGCCCCCAGGCACTTTCCTAGCTAAATTGGTTTAAAACAAGTACCACAGATGGTTAGTCGTACCTGTGGACAGTTCATCAGCATAGGCGAGTATTGTCTCCTGGGAGCTCCGCTGCCAAAGTACACTGGTTAAGGAACTGTGCGGGTCAGTGCTCTAGTCCCCTGGAGTTTTTTGAGAGTCTTAAATCATCCTGTTAAGACAGACGGCAAACCAGAAACCATACAGTGATTGGTTAGCCGCACCCAAAGTCATTACAATAAGCCAGGTCAAACATAGCCTGTCTGTAATAGAATCCCCGGTATTGTGCTGAAAGGGCATGGTCATCATCGATTCTGTGCTGAGACTACACATCCTCTCTTCTCTCTCTCTCCTCTCACCACCCCCCTCTCCAGCTGACAGCTTATACAGTAGTCCCTCCACCTCTCTTCACTTTTTAAGGG
This sequence comes from Protomyctophum parallelum, assembly GCF_964188405.1. Lineage (NCBI taxonomy): Eukaryota > Metazoa > Chordata > Actinopteri > Myctophiformes > Myctophidae > Protomyctophum > Protomyctophum parallelum. The sequence continues at coordinate 39,758,871 of NC_139701.1, forward strand.
AGTATTGAGACTTCAAGTTGGTTCCTTGGTCATGTTAACCCATTAAAACGTGACATTTGGCTATATACAGTATAGCAACGTGTGTGTGTGTGTGTGTGTGTGTGTGTGTGTGTCTCTCTCCATGGCACGACAAATTTGGGAACTACTGGTTTAGAAGGCATTTGTAGAATCGGCCTCGGGTCTTGGTTTTGTACTGTAGGTTTAGAAAAAGAAAATCTCCCTCACTCAAGATGAAGCCAGTTCACACTGAACCCCTGTTTGAGGGCCAGCTTATAAAATCACTGTCCTTATCTTTCCTCTGCCAGAAACGGCCCGCTGCAGGTTTCATCGACCCACTTGACAAAAAGAAGCCCAGAATATCACACCTCGCCAGCAACGCAGCCGCAGCACCAGTCAATGGAAAGCTCAGCTCTTCCAACGGCAGAGAGGCAGGCGGCTCGCAGGCTGGGTCGACGGCGGCCGCAACGGGCACGTCCATAGCGGACAGTAGCGCAGTGTCCAGTGCCCCGCTGCTCCCCTTGCTGGACATCCCTCGTCCCTTCGAACCGCTGTCGGACGTCAGTAACGACTCCAACCATAACGGCCGAGACTGTGAGAGCCAGGAGGCGGCCGTGTCCGAGAGGCTTGGCCAGCCACCCTCCGTCCTCCCGGGGCCCGCGCCGCTCGCCGTGCCCGTGCTCGCATCCTCATCCCCGGGACACACAGGCCTGGATGGATCCCGGGACAAGAGTCTGCCGTCCCTGCACGGCAAGTCCAAGAAGAAATCGAAAAAACACAAAGACAAGACCAAGGCGAGGGAGCGGGAGAGAGAGAAGGAGAAAGAAAAGGAGAGGAAGGGGAGCGAGGAACATGTGCCTGAGCCAAAGCGAACCTGTGAGATTAGCTCTAGCCCTGAGGGTCTGAAGAGTAGCAGTATTCCACACAGAAGCACAGGTGAGACATACACACGCACCATCTACTTCATTTCGTATTATTATAAATATAACCATGCATTGGACAGTGGCTGTCATGACTCCCACTTTACCTGATACAAGATTCCAGACTGTAGACTAGAGGAAGGAATTACTGGTGTGACTGGTGGGACACCAAGGAAGATTAGAGAAGGAAGTGACATGGTCACGTGACTGTGCTGCGCCATGACACTTTCATGGGAGCCAAATCTCGCACCGGAAGTTACATGAATACAAAGCAGTAAATGGAGCAAGCTTGACCAGCTCATAACAAACATTATTTATTGAGACCTGCGTCATATAATCGGTTCATAGAACAAATAGAAAGGTAGGAGCACACACCAGTATAATCGGTTCAGGCATATAAAAGAAGACATCACAGTTTGTTTTCTAATCACTTGCTTTTCGATGTGCAGTAAATCATTTTATTTGAGGATTTAAACAGCAGCAGGTATCGTTTCTGTTCCGGGGGTATCGTGAGATTTGGCTGTCAGACAGGAAACGGTGGACAGTCTCGCGATACTTCGTTCAGAAACATACTTTTAGCTTTTTAGATACCTCTATAAAATTACACAGTGTACACATCGAGAAGCAACACAGCAGACAATAATGTTTTAAATGTCTTCTGTTTTTTGCCAGAAGCGATTACTTAACCCATTCTGAACGGGCACCCATTTTGGTGTCAGCATCATGTTATGCTTTAGCTATTGAAAAATAGCAGATCTACAAGCTCATATCGCGCCACCGAGTGGCGCGATACGAGCTTGTAGGTCTGCTATTTTTTGAAAAATCGAAGAACGACTGACATTTTTTTAATCTGATCTCAGGTCAGAATGGTTTAATCAGACCAGTGTCTGTCCAGTGGAAAACTCGTATGAATCTGATCTCAGGTCAGAATGGGTTAACAAAAGATCTGAGTCATTCAGAAATATTGTTTGTGTAGTTCATAAGCTGGTCACTCATTGACTCCAGTGCATTCTGCCGAACTTTCGGGTGCAGTTTGGCTCCCATGGTGCGACGAGTCTGCCATCTGGAATTGCGTGATAGCGAAAATGACGTTGGTGACTTTACCTCCATTTCATATACAGTACCTTGCTGGACACGAGGTAGTCACCAGTTTGAGCAGTAATGTGTATGTGACCCATTTGTACACTAGAGACCTCTGCTGTTCAACATGTGTAACTCAAAAAGACTCACTCATGTACATCAAATTGTTATCAGTGTGTGTTATCAGAATGTGCACAGAATGCCACTGTGCTATTGCTTTTTTGTCTCTCTCCATCAAGACAAATTATAAAAGATCTTTAAAAGAACATACTGGTATTAAGCCCATTTTATGTAATACTTGACATTTTGGCAGAATGGCAACCATTTTCCAAACCATAACGTGGTTTGTAATCATTTTGCAGATACAAATATTTCCAACACAGTTAAATATCTGCATTTTATATCCAAACACTTTTATTACAGTATAATGCATTTTAAAACCTGCATTTGATTTGAAACGCCAATCTGAAAATAGTTCCTGCAGTAAATAATAATTTATGGCTGATCTCCAAACATGCCTTAGTATTAACTATCCAATGATCTTAGCCTACACTAATTAAATTATTCATTAATTTGGAGAACATTGAAACAAATACAAACTAATTTAAAAAAGGCATTAACGCGAAAATGGTCTACGATTATGTGTGTCATACTGTATGGCTAAAGTTGTGGAGAGACAATGATATGTATTGATGCTTATATTAATAAAATAAAAATAAATTAATGCCTATTATTTCGTGACCTTGCTCTTGGTTTCAGAGCTGAATGGACTGTTCAACGACACCAGTGTTCCTTCGTCATCGGCCGAGACGGCAGACTATTTCAAGTAAGTGCTACAGCTTAAATGCATGAAAAATCCAATGTTTTCCCTCTTAAAAAATATATATATCATTGCAATGACTCTGTCTTCTTCTCTCTCTCCTGCATAGGAAGTACATGGTGATTGGCTCCCCGGAGCAGCGTCAAAGTTACAAAAATGACTTCAACGCCGAGTACAGTGAGTACCGTGGCCTGCATGCCCGGATAGAGGGGATCACACGGCAGTTCACCGTGCTGGACACCGAGCTCAAACAGCTCCCGCAAGGCACAGACAAGTATAAGGTATGTACTGTACGTATAGCCCTTTAAATGGGTGCACTGGGTGTTGTACATCATCCCTTTTACAAGTATCGTTTTATAGCTCTTTTCCTGTCCCTGTTATTGAGTATCACTCGACTACCCAGGCCTTACTGTGCCAGTTATTGTACTTGTATTAACCCATTTTGACCTGAGATCAGATTCTAAAAATGTCTTCTACATCCCGACAGTTTTCTGAAAAAGCTATGTTTCTATGTCAGTCGTTCTTCTATTTTTCAAAAATCGCACACTAGACTAGCTAAAGCATAACATAATGCCACCAAAAGGGGTTCCCGCCAAAAATGGCTTAAGTTGATATCCTTCACACTTTTATCTTATCTTTTTCAACAGACAATCCACAATCAGATACTCCAAGAGTATCATAAGATAAAAAAGGTAAGATTCAGACACTTCTTGCTCAGATGATTGTGATATTTATACCATGGTTTACCATTTATACAATCGGTATACCGACCGGTATACCGTCTGTCTCTTTCTAATGCTGTGTGTGCTTCCTCTCTACTTTGCAGACTAATCCAAACTATAGCCAAGAGAAGAATCGCTGTGAATATCTACACAACAAACTGGCACATATAAAGAAACTTATAGCTGAGTATGATCAACAGCAACTTCAAAACTGGCACTAGTTTAGACTGTTTCCCTTTTCTCTCTGGAAACCAGGCAGAGAAAGGAAAACTCTGGATTCCGCTTGCTCTAAAAAGTACTTATGAAAGATGCCATGAAGGGAGTATTTCCCCTCATTGGGGCCAAAAGCACTAGTGAGGACAAAGCAGACCATATGATCTTTTCCTCTTTTTTTTTCTCTCTCAATCCTTTTGGGGTTTTTTTGTCTTGTCCTTTTTTGGAGGAGGAGACTGGCTGGTTTGGCCATGTCTCTCTTGTCTGTGTAGCTACACTGCATCATGTCCCTCTGTGTAGCTACACTGCATCATGAGAAAGGTCCTGTGTGGCAAGTCCCTTTACCCACCCCTCAGTCTTATGAACCCTCATCTCACAAGGGGGAAACTACATTCTTTTGGAGATCTCCTAATAATCTTTGGCTTTAGTCTGAAAGGAAATGGACATTGAGATGAATCTGCAGACTGTATGCCAAATGCAAATAGCTTGTTTTGAGTACACAGGAACAGGAATTACATAGAACAATTATTTTCCCCATATATTGAAATGGAAGGTTCTGAACCTATTTTACTATGGGTTTTTCATTTCCCTTTTTAATTTATTTTGACACTTGTAGGAGTAATGAGTCTGTTTAGAATTTTACACTCCTCAATATCAGTATGACAAAGCAGTGTCTTGTTTTGTTTTTTGTCTCTGCGTCTTGTCTTGAACATCAGCCAGTATTTCATTCAAAAGCTGCCTTGGCCATCAAGTTCTGTATCTGCTGCAGTCAGTTTGTTCCTTGTTTTTTCTCCCCCTTTTAATGAAATAACAATATACCTATCGATTGAATGAAGACAACGCAACAAAATGTACACCGTTAGGCACAGGTGTGTGTGCTGTGACTGTCCTTAAATGATGTGCAGATGTCTTAACAAGGGGGAATGTGTAAGAGCTGCTCTTAGCTCATGTTATTTTCATTCAAAATATAGCTTGACTGCAGCTGTGAAACACAGTCCCCTCATTAAGTCTTGACAAGTTGTGATGCGTGTCTATTAAATGGTTACATCAAGGGTCCTTGCTTTTATCAATTAGGATGTAATGTAGGATTATACCTAGCCTTTGTTGGCCAACATTACAATCCAGTTTAGTTTTTTTATGTTTGTAGCGATAACACATAATTTTCTTTTTATATTTAATTGCTGACTCGACTCTTCAGCATCACAGTTAAGGAAATCCTTTAATTGTAAGATGATGAGGACATCATCCAAAAGCCTCCCCTTCTCCACTTAAGAATGTGCACAAAAATGTCTGGGTTAAACCACACATCTGGCGCCCAAAGTTATCATTGTAACCTTACTCATGTTTTTTATTTTGTTTACAGTGTATATAACAAAACAACCAGGAAAAAACAAATTAAATAATTTGTGTTTTATCTCATAACCTACTTGATGGTCATTAAGACGACTGTTAGGGTGAAGCCGCCCTCAATCAATTCTCCAGTCTGGAGCGGATGACTCTACCAACAGTCTGTGCCTGCCTGGTGGTCCTACTGCAGGGCTCCCTTTTTTAAAGGCCTCTCAGCGAAGGAAAGCTTATCCGTGATGATTTTTGCCTTTATATCTGTAGAACATGATACCGGATGTTTCATAAGGATGAACAAATCCATTGGTCTTGGATCAGCACCGCTCTCTCTGAGAAGCTTTCTGGAAATGCATTCAAGTTTTAAAACCTGTCCGAAGATTTTAAAAGTGTGTGTGTGTGGGGGTGAGGGTGGGGGGGGGGGTAAAATAACATGGCTGTAACGGAATTTCCTTTGAAAAATAACAGAGTTGAGTTTGGTTTAGTCGACAAATGCATTTCTTACATTGGCCTTTTTTATGTGAATATGAAAAATCAGCACTTTTCCTGCTAATCTTGCTGTTACCTGGGTTTTTTGTCCAAATGAAACTTTTCTCTTTGTCCATCAGAGTGCATGCTTATGAATGTGTTATAATGACCAGTATTTGTATCTTTACTTGAAACAACTGCCCAAGGACATACAAATCCAAGCAAAGGCCTATAGTCCAACTGAAGTAACATCCATTAAAACATAGCTCTGGCCAGCATGTATACCAAAGTGCATACCAAGTTGGATGAAACAAAATGCTCTGTTAAGGCGCTGGCAAAGAAACATAACGTGTTTTCACTGTATTCTCTACTTCCATTTTGAATTTAAAATATATTTTATTTTTAAATGATCAATCCCACATGAAGCTTCATTCGGACTTCATTCAGATCGTTCAAACTTTGTTCTGAGAGTGATCGATTACTCGGACCGTACGTGAGAGGTCTCTCACTCAAAATAGGGATCTGCTTGACTGGGCCTAGATGTTTAAATGTCATCTTAAAACCTGATGTATGCCTCCTGGTATGACTGTCCTGTGCTAGAAATGGCCGATCACCAAGCTCACAGTGTGTCGCGGATGTGACACTTGAGTTTGTAGATTGGCCATTTCGCCCCTGACACCATCGGCATCATATAAAGGAGCATACATTTGGCTAGTTTTCAGCTTTGTCATCAACTTTAAAAATGCAAACACTACACATGGCCAATGCTCAGAGTTCCAACAACACCATGCTGAATACTACTGGGTCTCTAGACTGGTGGATCTGGAAACATGATGTCAGGGCGGGAGGGGAGGGGAGGGGTGGGAGAGAATGTGAATGTTTTGCAACCTGAATCAACTTTCAGCATTGCCTGGTAGCCTGCTGCAACCCTTTAAAAAGATGAGCTAGTTTTCACTGTTCTCATTGTAAAGTTGTTTTCTATAAGACATTCTGATACAATTACTGTATTACAGCTCTGCTGTGGTAAAATATCCATTTTGAATCAAATCATCAGTAAAGGTGGTCAACATTTCGCCTGCATATGGAGCAAATTGTTGGAAAGCATTGATATGCCAGCACAGGAACAGGAATGAGTTGATTGTGCCAAATGACCTGTTGTATAGGTTTTCTCTCTGATTATAAATATGCTGCTGTATAAGCAAAGACTGCTTTGGAGAAGAGTCATCCGTGATGTTGGCGCTAAAACCCAAAGCACGCTTTTTGAAACCATAAGGGACTGGGACTGAAATTGATCTTTATTTCAATAAACTTCTTTAAAATCCTCCTTTGTGAAATTCTGAACCAGTTGTTCTTAATTATTTTATTGCATTCATGTTGTTGCGTGCTGTTTGACTGTGGTCTCCTTTCATGCTTGGAAATATTGTTCTATATAGTACATTATTATTTTGTGGAAGAATTCAACATGGGTTGTGTACGGAAGCTGCCAAGAACAATCTACCAAAACAAGAGTATAAGTGTAAGTAAATTTACTGCCAACTGTTTAGCATCAGACCATCTTAAATTCAGTGTATAGATGTCCTGCACTGCTTCTAAATTTAAGTCTTTCACAAGGCAATTTAAATGACACCATTTTGTTTAACTAAATGTTCTAATATGAGAAATAAGGTAAAATAAACATGGGGCGAGATATCCACTCTGTGGGGCGAGATAGTCACGCTTTTCGAAAAGTGAAGGCTGCTCGCCCAAGCTCGTGGATATCCACGGCTTGGGGCGAGCCGTCTCGGAGAGAGAGATTTTTACCTGTACTTTGAGATTTTTCCTGTACTTTTAAACAGAATAGTTTTGTTTAACTTTTGGAAACAATGTGGACATAATTTATGGGCACTTCAAACTCTACAAATGATCTAAATGCCAATCGTTTTTTTGTAGGTTTGATTGTCCATTTACATGTTATATATTATATATTTTGTCATGATGGCATGCAGTAAGGTTGGTCTCCTGTAGATGGCAGCATTGCCTTAGTGCTATCGACTTGAACAGAAATATCCTGTAGTGCACCGTTGGGTCTTCTGCGTTGCATTGTTTTGGGTAATTCATAATGTCTTCAGGAATCCGTTAAATGAGCAAATGATGTGCATGATGCGATCATACCTACTGCACTATGTAGCTATATATATATATATATATATATAGCTAATTCCAGTTGTCTGGCCTTTCATTATCTCACAGGAATGTGCATTGTTTGTTTGCTGAAGCTTGCATGTGGTCTGTACTGAAATGTGCATCCAAAAAAGGGCCTTGGCATAGCACAAGTGCAGCAAGGCGACAGTGAGGACAAGCCTGCAGCAGTCTGACACACCGTGAAAGATCCCAGAATCCACATAACCGTGTTCCAGTTGGCCTGGCCTAGTTTTACAGCCTTGCTATCCTCCTGTTGGCTGCAGTCCCGATGTTGGCCTCAGCTCGACTACCAGAGAGCTTGGGGGTGTCAGTGAGTTCACTGTGGCAACATGCCATCTCCTCCCTCTCTCCTCCTGGCTCTCCCCTAAACATACAGCAGCATACTACACACTGGACATGTTTACTATCACAGCAAAGATGGAAGGCTCCCCTCCCCTCTGTATTTACATTACATGGCATGTCTTTCATTTGGGAATGATTCTGAAACTAAATCTAGAATCTACAACTATTTCCTGTGATTATTCAATTAATTACTTTATTGATTCATTGAATAATCGAGAAGGGAGTTTTTTTTTTAAATAAATTATCAATGAATATACAAACCTAATAGATTTAATAATTGACAGAATTGATTAGTCTGACTAACATAAGTATACAAACAAAGTACCAGTAAGACGCCTGAGGGCGAGAAGCGTAAAGGGCGAGGTCGCATGCACTAGCCATATATGGAGCGTGTCTTGAGTTTACTGGTTTTGATGAGGTCAGATCAACATATGCAATGTCACAACAGGTCAACTCCATATATGGAGATCTAAGGGTGGCCGCGGGGGCAGTGTCTTGAGTGTACAGGGTTTTATGAGGGCCCAGGTAGGGCCGGGCCTTCATTTTATGCCTGTTGGCATGCATCTATAAGACAAGACTATGCAGCTAGTCTCATGGGTTGATGTACAGCAGGGGTGCCCAAAAGGTAGATCGCGATCTACCAGTAGATCACAAAGGCTTTGCAGGTAGATCACATGACATGCCCCTAAAGAATATTTAATTAAAACTTGAATTAAGTTGACTTGATTGATTGACTGACATAAAAAAGGGCCTGTCAGCTCAAACCCATAATGCAATACTTTGTTTTCAAGAGTGTTGCTGTGCACAAATGTCGGTAGATTACAAATGAAACAAAAAAAACTCTAGGCCTACCTATTCCATATCTCCCCTTTCCCATTCCAAGTGCATTTGTCTTAAATGTAATGCCAGCGCCGCTATTCCAAAGCCATTTTCAGCAATGGTATTATAATGTTTTCATCGGGTATAGATCTTGTTGAGCTGGTCATTTTGAAAGTAGCTCTCAAGTCAAAAAAGTGCAGGCACCCCTGATGTACAGCAACTGTACACATTCAAGTTCAAAGAGATGAATTGTTTTCATTCACATTATATATATAATATATATAGGCATATTATATAAAGAACCTGGGGTTTATTATCGATTCTGATACACATATTAATCATGTTACCAAGACTGCCTTCTTACCCCGAAGGCGGGGTTGGCGAAAGGGCCTTTCTGAGGGAGTTTGCATGTTCTCCCCGTGTCCCCTAGGGTAGGTACCCTCACAAAAAACATGCAGTAATCCTGGTCACTAAACTGCCTCCCCCTGGCCAGCCGGGGCGCCTGATGGAGGGGAAAGGAACTGGTTGGAATAACGTGTTCCTTCCACGCGCTACGTCCAACCAGGGAAACTCCCCCCTGTCAGGTGTAAAGGAGCAACTTGGACACTCAGGCATGAAGGAAGCATGAGTTCAGTCCGTTGCTCTCCCCTTGTCCCCCATATATGGGGACTAGGTTGGTGGAGGGTGTGTAGAGCCCAGGATCACATTAGATGATTGACACAGGGGTGAAAAATGGGTTACAAAATCGTGGGATAAAAATAAATATATATATTTTTAAAAAAAGACTGCCTTTCATCTTGAAACATTGCGTGAATTAGAGCTGTATTAGACGATGCAAAAACATTGATCCACGCCTTTGTTTTCTCTCAACTACTGCAATGCACTTTTTTCTGGCCTGCCAAAGAAAACAATTGACTGGCAAAATGCAGCACCCAGAATTTTAACTAAAACTAGTTGAGAGAACATATTACTCCAGTTTTAGCCTCAGTACATTGGCTCCTGGTTGTTTTTAGGATTGATTTTAAATGTATTTTACTTGTTTATAAAGCTATCAATGGTCTTGATAGATCCTACGCATCATTATTTTTAAAAGTAAATTTCCCTGCTTCCCACCCTTTAAGGGCCTTTGAGGTGCTGTGGTACCACGGGCAAGAGTTGCATGCATATTCGAAGAAACCTTGTACAAGGGCTCATGTTAGGGTCTTCAAGGTGTTTTTGTTGACCAGTGAGGAGATCCTGTACAGGGAAGTTGCAGAAGCAGACAAAGTTGATTATATTACTGCATGTACATGTATATGCTGTGTGTGTGTGTGTGTGTGTGTGTGTGTGTGTGTGTGTGTGTGTGTGTGTGTGTGTGTGTGTGTGTGTGTGTGTGTGTGTGTGTGTGTGTGTGTGTGTGTGTGTGTGTGTGTGTGTAAAAAAAGACCATAATGTTAACGACAAAATTATATGGGTCATTATGAAATTATGACCAGTTAGTTAACCCAATTCTAGCAGGCTGTCTGCACCTAAGGTCTGCACCAGTGTGGTGCGCGCAGTGATCACACCCCATAGCCGGGAAGGATGGAGGGTTGGTCTGCTTTTAATGTTTATACTTTTGTTTATTTTTTATTATTTTTTAATATATATTTTTAAGCGAATATTATCTAGCAGCTATGGTGTGTGGACTGTGGAAAGTTGAAACACATATAGAGGTGGTGCAAATTGCAATAGAATACCATAAGGCTCAGGCAGCAAAGTTTTACTGTCTGCGGTTGCTAGACAACCAGCTAGCCAATTGCAGTGCGACGAAAACGTCCTTTGGGCCTATGGGCTCTAGACTCTACTCTTTGCTAGTGGCCACCCTTGTCATATTTATTCACGCCGGGCAAGATGGCGGTGATATGGCCGAGTTGTTATTACCAGTCGACATGATCAGGCATTTTTATCCGTATATAAAATTAAGTCAGACATATATACTTGACTATATAGTGTACATATTTACCGGATGACGAGTATCGACGTCGGTCTGGGTTTTTTTTGACGTTTCAAAGGTTTTTTCCCCTCTTTCTTACAAAATGTCAAGGTAGCAGCTCGGTCGGTCGCTAACCTAGTTGGCTAACGGAGACTTAGCTAGCGGAGCTAAGCGAGCCTCCAGCAAAGTGTAGTAGAATGGGAGAAAAGCTTGAGCTCAAGCTAAAATCGCCGGTTGGAGCCGAACCCGCAGGCTACCCGTGGCCGCTGCCAATATACGTAAGTATTTGCACAGCAAGTTAAGAGCGTGAACGACTTCAGAGTTTGGGCTGTGTTTTACCTTTTGTGTTAGCTCATTGCTGCTAACAGTAGCTAGCCTAAGACCCATGGCAGCAGCACGTCTGCATGGTCGTCGGGCAGGTCATACGGGTCGGGATGTGGTGACACAGACAGTGTGGGTCTGCAAGATGTCTATCTATGTCTGTTGGTCACGATGACTGACCGGACATTTAAAGCTTCACCAGAATCGCCACATACCCTTAGCTGTTGTTGTTGCCTTGTGTGGTTGTCTGGACTTTGTAGCTATTGTTTACAATCTGCACACACTCGTGCACAGATGCTCACTGTCATGCAGTCTGAAGGCTCTGTACAATGATGAAATATCACCGAATGTATTAACGATGACATTATACCGAATTTTGTCACTACTGGAAGAGGAGCTCGGGGATGTCCTGTGAGTGACACACGCCATGGTGTTTTTTGTTTGACTCATTTTCGCAACAAGATTCTGCTTAGTTACGGACGGTAGTTGCTGCTGGCCAATGTCTAAATGTGGAGACCGTTAGACATTTTGTTCTGGTGATATATTATGAATGTAAAAATGTATTAGAGTCGTTGCATGCAATGTTTTGCACAAATAAAAATATAACCATGTCATTTAAGTCTGAACCATCACATGGTACCCACAAATATGTTTGGAAAAGAGTAAAAGACCAGCTAGCTAAACTACTACGGGAGGATTAAACACAATGAGTATTTTAACTGGTTGAGAACGTTTAAAAAGGGAAGTTGGTTGAACTGTTCTTGTGGCCCTTGAAGTTGCTTCATTGCATGCATGTCAGCTTCACTGAATGAAAACTGTGTTGAGTCTTTTTAGAGCATTCCATGAATGCTTCCTTTTTCATCCCCATTCCCTAGTATCTTTTTGATCACAGCAGGCCAGTTGTGAGTGGGTAGACTGAACTGTATGCATCCAGCGAACCCCTGCTTTGATGTGGGATAGAAATGCCTAGCTATTGCAATCATGTACTGTATGTTCTGAGGCAGATTGCTCTCATTATGTATGGCATACTAATGTATGGCATACTATACCAGAGTTGATAGACAGTTTGTTACATGCTGTCAACGCATGCCAGCGGGTGATTCTTTGTAGTAGTAATACCATCTGAAAGTAACAAAAAGGCTCTGCGGTTCCTTTGGTGGTATTGACTATTTAGTGAGTTTCAGCGCAGACTCGTATTTGTCTGTGATTGTGGGCAAGACAGCTTCCAGCTAGTGGTGAGAAAATGCAGTTTTTCTTAAAGTGGGGTCTTCCGTCTGTTGCCTCAGTCATAACATAACTCTGTGCCTACTCTAGCACTAGACTGCTGTTTGCTCCCAATGGAAAACGAAACCATTTTCTCAGCTAACAGTCAGCAGCATTACCGCAGTTGATGCAATCAGCCTCTCGCTTGTCCTTGGCTGACTGACTGACTGACTGAGTGACCCTCCCTTTACACTAGTAGGCTGGAGACAGATAAGAAGACTTGCATTCTGAGGCCCCTCCCTCCAGGAAGAGAAGCCCATTACCCATGCAATCTAGAGACCAGAACCACTTCCTAATGTTTGGACTGTAGGGAGAGCCAAGTTTGGAATTTAATATACCACTGGCCTACATCCTATAGCTATACAGGGACTAGACTTGTGCTGAATTAGAACCAGCTGGACCTTATTTTGGGAAAGGCATGCATTCAGAGCTCTGCAATATGGAACCTGTTCATGTGGAGTGCTTGCTCCTCCGGGGTTCAAAGGGAAAGGCTGCCCAGGCAAACGCTCCTCCTCGCGCTTCTCTCTCATCTCCTGTCCATATGGCTGGCTCTGCAGGGATTGAAGCCACAGAGGATGTGAGACGCAGCCAGCTACCACATGAACTCTAGTGTCCCTAATATTCTGAATCTGTGGGCGAACAACATTCAGCTAAATCTACATGCTCCCTGCCCATTGTGACCTGCATTGTGATTGCATGTTGTGAGCTTGTACGTAGATCAGCTATTTTCAGCAAATAGTTTTGGTGTAGAGGGAAAATGAAAATTAATATATAAGCGGACCAAGTATAGTGCCCCGGGGGATCCCGGTCAACTAAGTATATAGGGTTTAAATCTCTCTGTTGCTGCGTGTTTAACAAATAATATGATGGTGGTTTTGCATTCTGTGTTTCTTTGTTGAACTGCAAACCACTGCTACAGATCCCACCATGTACATTCTAGTATTTTCCAGTCCTACGGAGCGGGCAGATTTCTTATCGCACCCACTGAGTAAACACACTGTTGTCTGTATGTGGAGAACACAACACCATGATTGTTTGTGTGCAGATTGTATGCCTGCTCCGAGTCCTACTTCAAGTCAATGTCCAGGACCAAGAACCACTAAAACAAAGAATACACACACACACACACACACACGCACACACACACACCCCACACACACTTCTGCGCAGCTGCAAATCTAAATCATCTGTAAATGCTTCCATATGAAGACTAGCTCTTCTGCTGTGCTGTTCTTTGTTCATCTGGTTCTGGGTGTGGGGTACTATCTACGACTCCATGCTATGCCTTTTAAAGACCGCTTGATTAAGTATGGTGTGTGACTCTGGTCTGTCATTCATATTCCACACCATCACTGTAGTAAAACATTTAGTATCAATCTCTTGTCTCAATCTCAATGTCTTTTGAAGTGTCAGTGTTAAGCAATGGTGTGAAAACAATTGTTGCACAGGAGGACCGGTTTAGTATAGTCAAGTGTTTTTAATGTATGTATTATATGTAGTATATTGTCTATTAACAGCAACAGCAAGCCTTATACAACCTGTTTATTTGTGATGAAAGAGGGTTCACCGTTTAGAATAGTTTGCATGAAATTCTTAAAGGTGTAGTGAAACGGAAATGGAGGGCATTTTATTTAGAAGTTTCAGCTTGAAACGCTGGCTCTGAAGTTTCTGAACCAAGCAGAGCGTCGTATCCCTCCAGGCTATGGTTTTTAGTATGTGACTTTCTCTCAAGTGCAGTCGTTTGTAAACAAAGTGACAGAGACGTGGGGCAAAGCCAGGGAATTATTTCAAACCTATACACAACCTATATACATATTATACCATGGTGATTAATACACTGTCTGGATGTCATCTTGAATGAGATTAAAAACGGAGTAGTTCTTTAAACCAGCTGTGTTGGAGGACAATGAAGCAATGGGAATCAAACTGGTGAGCTTCATTTTTATTGGCTTTTATTGATGTGGGCCTCGACACGTCATCACACAGCACACTTTCGTTTTCACTTTTCAGGAAGTAATTAAACAATTTATTTGCATCCATTGTTAGGTATGCCCATATGATGACCACAGATATGGTCTAGAAGTGTGAATTTCACTACACCTTTAGTGTTTAGCTCTCCTCCCTGGCCTCTGTCTGTGTGTTAGGCTGCAACAGTGACACTAACTTGGTGGTGACAACAATATGCTACTTCCGTGCTCGGAAACACACACACACACACACACACACACACACACACACAGCTGTCTATAGAAGTGGTTGGTTATAAATTATGTCAGTTCATTTATAACAGTGTAGCATGCATGATTGTCTTTACCAAAGTGATCATCTGCATTTCTCAGACTAGATTTAACTGAATTGTAAGTAAGTCAGAGAGGCTTATGGTCTATATCAGCCAGGGTGCAGGAGTCTATCTCCGTTTCAATGTGCTAGAGATGGATTGCTGAGGTGGAGCGCAACATCTACCATCAGCTCCCAGTACCTACTGCACCACATCAAGCTGTGCTCAGTGTAGGGCTGACCCCAAAAATGTTCAATCGATACGCACAGGAATCGATTTTTAAATTTTGAATCGAATAGTCATTAAAAAAAAAGCGGCCGCTTTTGGTCCGCGAGACGGCCCCATTTGGTCCGCCTCGCAGCACCGCAACGCCTCCTCCCCTCTCCCCCTCACTCGTGGTAACAACAAGGAAGTCAACACAGCAGCCTGCAGTCATGCCGCCACAAAAGAAATCTAAAGTGTGGTTGCATTTTAGAATATGCAAGGAGAACAAAGAACAAGTGGTGTACAGTGTCAACTATGTGACAAGAAATTGGCGTATCACATACGGGATGGCCCAAGTGAGGCGAAAAATCTGCGTCGAAACTTCACGCATGGGACAGGGGAAAAAGCCCCTTACCTCCTAGGCTCCGAGGGACTTCCAGGCGCGCTAATTTGAGCCGCGGTCATCCACACTTTTCTACCCCAAGAAAGAGCCTCGTCGGAAGGGTCTGAGAGCGGCGTAGACCGCGGCGCAAATTTGCGCGCCTGGAGCTCCAGGATTGGTGCTTTTTTTGGTGAGAGGTAATGCCTGTGTCAGGCAGTTGACTTGTTACGGTCGGATGTTTTATTAAGCCAAATTATTTGTGCGTCACTGCTTTCATGAAGGCTGCAACAGTTGTTGCTTCAATGCTTATCGTTTTAAATAAATGAGACCAATCCAAGCATGCCTTTCTCTCCGCTATTGTTTAATATAGTAATATAATATATATATAATATAACCCCCCCCCCCGTTGGGTTTCGAAGCGTCGAAGATCGAAACAAATTTATATCGAAGCGTCGATCATCAAAAACGTAATCGAAGGTCAGCCCTAGCTCAGTGCCCAGTTGTCGGTGCCCGGGTTCAAACTCATGACCTTGCGGTCGAAAGGCGAGTGCTAAATATGACACTGTGCTATGGTTAATTAATCACGGATAACTGTGGCGGAAACACACCCATCTTTACAAAACAATTGGCAAATACCCATCCCATGTCTTATCTTGGTGAATATTTATCTCATGGTGAAACGGATGGGCATGACGCCAAGGCATTTCTACGTAATGTCTGTGGCACTGTGTGCACTGTGCAATGTGTGCATGCACAGGCACAGCACCTCTCAACACCTCACTGCCTTCAAGTTCTGACCGGCAACTTGCCCCAAATCTCAACTAGCAAACAGCTGGGCAGTACATTTATCGAACAGTTCTCTTGTCTCAACAGCATCTTCGACTCTGATCTGATGTAGGGATATTAAAGGTATATGTTAAGATATGCCACGTTTGATAGTATAGAATAAGGCTTAAGTGATTAAAACGATGAAAAACAAGACGTATGCCATCTATTCAATATTGGAGAAGTTGTACCCAACACATGGCAAGAAACCCAAAGCAACAACAGCTACGTCGCTATTGCAACACCCACAACACCATCTTACACACTACACCCACACATACTCACACGACAGTGACGTCACACACTTACCTTCGCAGTGTTCGGGACCTATCTCCTCCTATCGCGCCGAACGCCAAAACTCGACACCACCCGCCAAACACTGGCACTGGCACTGCCACCAAAAATGCCTCCCTTCCACACTCACGCCGCCAATGCATTTGTTTACTACAAACATTATCGCCCGAAGCACCCACACCCCCAGAACACTGTTGCCCTGTTCACCACGCTAAATTCGCCAGGTCTATGCAAGTGAGCACAAATTACATGTGAGAAATTTCATTCACAAGCCCACAAATGCCATTCAACTGCCATTCAACACACACTACGACTCGCTTACAATTCGCAAACCTGGCAACACTGCCCTGTCTTCTAATAGGCCCACACTAGCTCTCAGAATCTGATTCTGATCTCCCGCAGGAGAAGAGAAACAAGGAAGGGGAGAGGAATTGTAGCCTCACGATTTTGCTTATTCCTTCTAAATCTCTGTATATAAAATTTAAATCACTCAGCGAATCTCTTAGTTACATCAACATTGTTCTTTGTCAGAAGTTGGTTTGTGCTAAGTATTCACGATTACACAGATCGCATTGGGCTATTTCGCCTGCAAGCCATACTGCAGAGTACTTTTGATTGCGCACACACACACACACACACGCACGCCTGGCTTGCACACACACACACGCACACACACACACACACACACACAGGAATAGCCGTGCAGGCTATACGCGGCGCCAGCAAGACAAGGACGTTATAATTTTGAGTTTCATTAAATAACTGTCTTTCTCCGCACGTGCGCACACAACATTATTCAAGTCAAATGCGTAACGGCAATATTGGGCTAATATAGGCTACCAATACAGGACGTTATAATCTTCACTTTCATTAAATAACTGTCTTTCTCTGCACGCGCACGTGCGCACACAACATTATTCAAGTGAAATGCATAACGCCAATAGAGCGTCGCAGTCCCTCCCCCTTTCAGAACGGCGAGTGGCCCAGGAAATGAAATGCAATGCATTCTGACCATAGGATTTTCTTTAAGTATTTATTTAAAGACGGTTACGCCGCGGACAAAGCCAACTCGGATCGTGACAAATCATGACAATGAACACTATGTTTTGGGCCGATCAAATAATTTATAAGAAGAAAAACAAAACAAATAGTGTTGTCTCCTGCCTTTATTTTCTTCTAATGATTTGTTCGGCCTAAAATATTGTGTTCATTGTCATGATTTGTCACGATCCGAGTTGGCTTTGTCCGCGGCGTAACCGTCTTTAAATAAATACTTAAAGAAAATCCTATGGTCAGAATGCATTGCATTTCATTTCCTGGGCCACTCGCCGTTCTGAAAGGGGGAGGGACTGCGACGCTCTATATTGGGCTAATATAGGCTACCAATATGTGGGTAGCCTACATGGATTTACCCACGGAATGAATATATATATATATTCATCTATACCAGGGCTGCCCACACTTTATTTTACTTCAGAGCTACTTTCAAAACAACCAGCTCATATACCCACCAAATAAAACTATCATCCCATTGCAGAAAATAGTTACAAAATGTAATTGAGGCTACATACAGTGGTGTCCCCTTCGTCTGTACCAGGCTGACTTCTATAGGTTTTGAAAGGTACCTTTATGTTTTTTTCTTTATTTACCCAGGGAAGTAGCTGAGCACAGGTGCTCATTTTCAGCAACGCCCTGCACATCGAAACACACACACACACACACACACACACACAAAATGTCATGTCAAAGGTACCTCTGGAAGCCACACCTCTGATGGGTCGGGTTTAGTCTTAAGGGGTGTGTTGTTTTTCACCCACTGTGTAATACAATGATTGGACGGTAGGTGGCAGTAGTACAGAGGCCAGAGAAACTATAAGACAAACGCACATGGAATGGGAAATAGAGCGGGGGAAATGGTAGGGTTTTTATTTTTGGTATTTGACTTTGCTACTGATGATAGTACGCAACAACAACTATTGCATTGTGTGTTTGAGCTGACAGGCCCTTTTTTATGTCAATCAATCAAGTCATCTCAGGTCATCTCAAGCGGCAGATGCAAAAATAGTTTTTTATATTAAAATTATATATATTTTTAGGGCCATGTGCTCTGCCTGCAAAGCCTTTGTGATCTATAACTTTTGGGCACCGCTTAACGTCAGATCAGGGGTTTTGTCGGCCAGCGCCAAAAATGCTCCCCGACAGCATAATCGGAGCAAATAACGGGCAGTGTGTATGAGCCATAACGTGTTGACTACACTACACTACACTAATAAGGACACATAATAATAACTAATAACCCATCTGTTACTACATGTGGAGTCAACTCCCGCAATTTCCTTCTTCCCATAGTGCGCGGCAACGTAACTCTGGGATGAGCGGCCGCGAAATTCTAGTATATCAATAATTCGATTGTCGTACCCGTCCCAGACAATATCTAGTCTCATATTATGACATCAAATATAATATATTGCCCCAAATTGCCCAGCCTTAAGTTAAATACAGACACACACAGGTATGCACACACATGCCAGTTAAATAAAGCAATATCTTTCTACCTTTTCACATTCAATTGAAAGGGGGGGTGAATACTGTCAAATAGTATATGCTGCGGTATTTCAGTACTGTTAAAAAGGGTATCTTTGAAAAACAAAAAAGGTCCCGCACACTGTCAGACACTTGCCAAAAGTGTCCGACGTTTGGGTCGATTAGACCTTCATCAGGACAGTACAGTCCTGATGAAGGTCTAATCGACCCAAACGTCGACCTAATAAAGAGCAACATTTTGGCAAGTGTCTGACAGTTTGCGGGACCTTTTCTTTGTTTTTCAAAGATACCCTTTTTAATATTATGCTCTATACTATTGCCCTTACGCACCCGTCACCAGCCTTCTGAGGTGTGCATCGGCCTTTTGCTATAAAAGATACTGTACTGTGAACTGTCATACCATTACATCCCTTTTTGACAGCAAAAGCAGTGCAAAAGAAACGTATCATGACTTTCGAGGAATGCGTTTTTATACACTGTCTGATGATGCAACTTATGATGCAAGTTAGTTAACCTGCCCCGTCTCCATGTGCAGTGCAGGGGGGTGGGGGGGCTTTAGTCATTATGTTCTTGTGGGCTGATGTGTGGAGGATTGCGTAGTAGAGAGGTTTAAGTCATTCTCCTACACTCACTCGTCTGTCACGCCACGGAGATGACGGCATGAACACATCAGTCCTGCCCACAGTTCAGGGGAGTGGAGAGAGTCTACGCTTTCTGTTTACGTCCCTCTCTCACACTCGCACACTCGGACTGTGTTTATTTTTAGCAGCAGCACGTCTTCGGTGTTGCTGTGTGGTGTCTTTGTGTGAGAGGCACGAACGAGTCTCCCCGCCCCCTCAACATCCCGTAGTCTCACCATGAACTGAAACATTCTCACTCACACTCGTGCACACACTCCCACGCACACCGGTAGACTGTACCGCACCCTCTACTCAGAAAAACAGCATTTGTTGCCACCAACTAGCTACTGTACAGTACACACACCTACCTGTACAGCATTTACCCTTCACAGTACAGTAGTAACTCACTCACTTTGCCAAGAGTCAAACTACATTGGCTTGTTCACAAGGTATTACCTGGCCGACTCCTTTCTCTACAGCATTTGAGGTTATTGTGTTTTTGAGTGGTGCAACCACTCCAAGGAACAGCAATGTCTGTGTCCGTGCGCCTGTGACTATGAGCACCAGTATGACTATTAGTACCAGTAGGGGCGCTGTTGTGCCAGAGAGAGAGCTAGTGCTGCACTGTTGCCTGCTAATGAGAGAGAGAGAGGGGGGGGGGGAGTTGCACCACTCAGTTCACATTCAGTGTGATTTTTTTATAATGTATAATAGTATTTTGTTCGGAGGCATAACCAAACTGAAGAAAATGTGTGGCTTTGAGTTATGCGCATGCCGTGCCATGGTGGAGCGTACTGTAGTGGCGCGCGATATTGAGCGGGAAGATGTGAGTGAGCTCTTAGCTGTGGGCGTTGTGGTGCAGGGCTTCAAACCTCTCCGTTTCAATTTCTCCCTCCGCTTCAAAAACCCTTCTACCCAATACCCATATCCCTTTCTTATTCATCGTATCTCCTGCTTTTCTTTCCCCCATTGAGAAAGGCTGTCCTTGGCAGTGTTCTGAAAGTGTGTCAGTGGGTCATGTCGGGCAACAGGCTCTGCTCTGGGTGTGACCAGAATCCTGCTGTTTCTCCCAGGGAGTGGCCACGGTTTAGCATCTCCAGCTACCATGAGCAACTATAGATAGCTGTCTCGCATGTAAATGGCAATGAGCCTGACAGATAAAGAGAAACTGAGGGATCTATGAAACTGTCTAGCTGTTCTAGGATAGTGCTGGTCCTTTTGTAAGCAGTTGCAGTGACAGAATGTCATATTATTAAGGGCAGACAACTAGGAAGAGATTAAATGTTTGCCCCTGTACGTCGTGTCTGTGTATAGCTAATCTTGGTCACAACTTGCATGAAACGTGATGCAAGTTGTGCACTTACTCCCAGTAAGTCAAGAAAGAACCCTCCACCTCACATTTTGTTTTATTGGCTTCATGGTGGTGCTATAAAAGACCACTTCAAGATAATGACACAACCATAGACATAGAAAGGTAGATGCCTCATTTGCAGCTGCAATTCACCCTTTGTCAAGTCCTTCCTGTGGTTGTGCCCCTCTTCGCACCCATTGGTTGACGTTTTGTGGTTGGACAAAAATCCTTTCTCTCCATCCACTACCATTGAAATAAGGTGTTTCTCAGTTGCTTCGTATTGATATTCTGTGCACTCAATTGTTATGGTGTCAGTAAAAAGGAACGTCACAGGTGCAGCATGGTGACTGGGCATATCATGTTTGTTTTTAGTTTTTTCCAAAAATGTTCTAGCACAGACAAGGTGTTCTAAACAAGGTGGAACAAGGCAGAAAGGCACAAGGCAGAAAGAGCCTGCTGGTTAGTCAGGGACTAATCAGAAGGCTGACAAAGGCCATTGGAGCCCATAGAGTTATATGGAGTGTTATAGCGGCGTCCAGTCACATGACTCGTGTCCCTTCCTTTTTAATATTACGTTCCTTGCCACCAATGTGGAAGCTTGCCCTCACTTGCGAGCATCCGCCCCAGAGCCCATTTATGCTTAAAGGGTTTGTTCGGATTTTTGGACATGAAGCTGTATGAAATGCTTTACCATAAATATCACGGTTGCAAAGGTATTAAATGACTGGCCGAGGAGTGCTGCTCCTGTTTGGGGGAATATCAAGTAGTTTCCAGGGTCACTGGGGGCCACGCATTAAAAATAAACCAATCTACAAAACTAGCGTAATTCGTATTGTTGACCTATATCTACCATTATAGACCAACTTTCGTTCAACTTTGACCGCTCTGTCACATGGTACTATTTTCTTTGTGTTCAGTATCACTGCGCCGCATAGAACACCATAGTGCTGGCGCGCTGCGGCAGGATACACTACCAAAGCTAGGTGCTATGCAGCTACCCCGGGTCGGCTAGCTACGAGGTTTCATTTCATTCAAAACATTTACTTTTGACTCGTTCCGGTTACTTTATAAGTTTTGTTTTGTGTCATAGAGGAAAATAATAGTTGTTTCAATTCTTTCAAAGTAGATCTAAAAATTTGCGTGACTTCAACATGTCACAATCTGTTTTTTTTTTTGTGATCACGAGAAATGGCGACCCACAGGTTAGCAATGCGCCATTTAGCGTAAACACTGAAAACACTGTTGTGTGAACGCATATTGCACGGCTCTGTGAGTGATTAATATCTACTGCGATAGTACTGGAGTTAAATCTCTGACTACTTACAAGGTAAGGAAATACGAAAAAAAAGCTGGCACTGGTGGGTGGTAAATGTAGGTATTTATTCTGGGATGCACACGCAGATTTAGACACGCCAACGGTGTGGAAACAACGGTCAGATATGCGCTGCTCCCTTGCTTTTGGTTACTTAGGGTTAGGTTAGGATTTGAGGTCGGTCTAATGACAGTCGGACCAATACTATGTCTAAAATAAAGCCTGTACCCATTTATTATAGCAGTGAATGAGTTAGATTACTAGTCCACTGCGGAGTCGGGTTGCATCATTGTGTTGGATACATGGATTCAACTGAATTCCACAGCTTTATTAGACAATCGATGTCTGTGCCCATGGTCTGATTAAAATGACCTAACTCTTGTCACACAATGTCACACTTTAGGGCAACGTTCTTGAATGCATCGGGAAATCAATCATTCATTGACATGAGCAAGATTTAATCAGTTTCAATGTTTTGTTGAATTACTCATCATGAACGCAACACATCCAATGATTCCCAATGTTGAATCACATGTTGACAGTTCTCTGTAGAGCAGATAGTATGTAGACCTACCTCCAAAAGCACTTTCACATAGGGACTTCTGTCAGCATCCTTCCCGCTGCAACCTGTGACTGACACAGCCCTGGGTTGTCCACCCAGCCTGACCGTGTTCCAAGGATCCCCCCTCTCTAGTTGAATTGTTGTATGAATCTGGTCAGGTAGATGCTATGTCTGTCTATACCAGGGGTGCCCAAAAGGTAGATCGTGATACCAGTAGATCACAAGGGCTGTGCAGGTAGATTACATGACATGCCCCTAAAGAATTTTTTTTTTTTGGCATCTGCCACTTGAATTAAGGTGACTTGATTCATTGATCAAAAAGGTCAGCTCAAACCCACAAAGCAATACTTTGTTTTCAAGAGTGTTGCTGTGCACAAGCATCAGTAGCATTACAGATTAAATACAAAATACTACCTAACTATTCCATTTCTCTGTTCCAAGTGCATTTGACTTGTATGTAACACCAGCGCCGCTGGTGTTCCATATTTAAACTATTTTCAGCATTGGTATAATATTCTTTTTTCGGTAGGTAGATCTTGTCATTTTGAAAGTAGCTCTCAAGTCAAAAATGTGTGGGCACCCCTGGTCTATACTTATTGTTATTATTGCAGATAATGACAGCTCTTTGGAAATAGCCCATGGCAGTTTACATAATGAGCCCATTGAGAATGCCTAATCCAGAGTCTCTTGCTGTTCCTCGATGGCCTAAACATTGCATTAAACATGTCATTGATAGTGACTGAAGGGTTGTGTGTTTAGCAGTGAGAAGTTGAATCAAACATAATGCTCAGTGCTGTTTTTGTTGTTGCCTGTGTTACACAAGCCTTGTCAGCTTGCTGTTCTGAACAAAATAATGTAATGGTGACTGCTGGGCATTACTGACCTCATCTGATCGTATTATACAGCCTGTCTAGAATGTTGACCTGGCCTGTTGTCACTGGCAGGAGATTTGTATTTTTCTAGAAACATTGTCTGGCTGCCTCTTTGTGCTACCCGGAGAATGTGAAAAATAATTATACAGCACTTCATAGAGTGTTGTTTTCTGTTTGCTGCATACAGTATGTCAGATGTTGTTTAAGACTTTGCTCTACAGCAGAGCTAGGTTAGGCAACCTTTGGCACTGGTGCCAAAATTGGCACAAAGGAGGGTGATCACTGGCACAAGTGTGAGAGATATATTTTGCTTTAAAGGTATATTCACTTTTTTTTGTTTTGTTGTGATAATCCTCCCTACTATAGAGTGTGCTGACCATATAAGGAGTTCCTCCCTGGAGTCCCTGTCCCCAGTTAACCCCTGGGGGTCAAAAAACCATAGGTTTCGTTTTTGGCTAGGTGGTCCAGCCTTCATCCAATCAGGATAGAGAGGGGCCTTCCACCAATCATGATCAAGAGGGGGCGGGCCTCGGTGTGTGTGCTGTTGGCCTGTTGCGTGTCCCCCAACTGTAGAGCGTGTGCATGTGCACATCTGGTTACCGGTTTTTTTTCCAAATCACTGAATGCTCCTTTAAAATAAACTATTAAAAGAAATTGTCCCTCACATTTGTATGTAAATTACACATAAATTGTCATTCACAATCAATGATGTTCTTTGCCAATGATGTAGTTCTAAACGTCAAATGGGATTGTACACATAAAGGACATGACAAAGCTGAGGTGCCCATTTTGGCTAATTAAAATAAAGTTTGTTTGTCGCTCTCTGTTTCTAGGATAAACACCATGATGCTGCTCATGAAATCATCGAGACCATCCGGTATGTGGCTTTCCTTCTCTAATCCATGAATTTACTGTACACTCTAGGTGTGTGTGTGTGTGGGGGGGGGGGGGGGGGTAGGTATGCATCTGGATGTTTTTTTTAACAGCTTTTTTTTTTTTTTTTAAGATATTTTTTTTGCGGCTTACGCCTTTATTGATTTTTTAAGGGATAGAAAGTAGGCTGACAGGAAACGGGAGAGAGATGGGGGGATGACATGCGGTAAAGGCCGTGTCGGGTCCGGGAGTCGAACCCGCGGCACACCGCGACTGGATCACCAGTCCGGTGCCCAGACCGTTACGCTACGGCCTGGGCCTTTTTAACAGCTTTTATGTGTATGTTGTAGGTGGGTGTGTGAGGAGATCCCAGACCTCAAGCTGGCCATGGAAAACTACGTACTCATTGACTATGACACCAAGAGGTGAGACAAGGGTCATATGTGCAAGTACTGTACCTTCAGCAGTGGGAATTTCTATTTTCTACTGCAACTGTGGATGTTTGAGCTCAAAGTAAAAGCATGCAAAGGAATACAAATGTTCACATGAGATACTTATTGAGCTATGAATACCACATTGAGCTATGAATACCATTGTGGTATGTGTTGAACTGTTTGCAGTTCTGGCCCTTCTCTATATATTTGTTTTTTGAAGTATTAAATAGTCACTTTGCAATTAGTATTGATAGATGTACTGTACAATACATTGCCACAAGGTTAAATTATATTCCTACTTTGGTGTGTTCTCACAGTTTTGAGAGTATGCAGAGACTTTGTGACAAATACAACAGAGCCATTGACAGTATCCACCAATTGGTGAGTCCATTTCTGTGACACTCCTAAGTGTGTGTGTGTGTGTGTGTGTGTGTGTGTGTGTCTAAGGTGAACAGATTTACTGTACTGTTGGAAGAGTTATAATCTGCATATGTCCAAATGTGTATGTCTGTCCATGTTCCAGTGGAAGGGGACCACGCAGCCAATGAAGCTAAACAAACGTCCATCCAATGGGCTGCTGAGGCACATCCTGCAGCAGGTGTACAACCACTCGGTGACTGACCCTGAGAAACTCAACAACTATGAACCCTTCTCCCCGGAAGTGTACGGAGAGACCTCCTTCGACTTGGTGGCTCAGATCATTGACGAGATGGAGATGAAAGATGACGACACCTTTGTGGACCTTGGCAGTGGTTAGTTTTTTTGATCGGCAGCTATGAGTGAGCAGCACAGTGCTTTTTGAAATGTGGAACCATTACTTGTAAATGTGCACTGGCCTTCAATGCCCAGACTCAGGAAGTGAATAACTTGAATGAATTCAGTGCCTTGAAGTCTTTAATTCAGTGCCTTGATGTCTGTCTGTCAGCCCGCCTGCCGTCTGTCTCTGTGTCTTGTCCCAAGGAGGTTTGTCCTACAAATCGTTTTTTCCCCTCTTTTTTTCATACTCATAGGAGTGGGGCAGGTAGTGCTGCAGGTCGCTGCAGCAACCAACTGTAGACACTACTATGGTGTGGAGAAAGCAGACATTCCAGCTACCTATGCAGAGGTAAATAAACATCCCTGACACAAAAGGACTTGAGATTGTGTTCAGTGAACTCTAAAATTCTCCTTCTTCGTAAATGACTGATGTTGAGTATTGTCTCTCTTTCAGTCCATGGATAAAGAGTTTAAGAAGTGGATGAAATGGTATGGGAAGAAGCACGGAGAGTACACGGTACGTTTGATCTAACAGTGTTCCCTGACAGTGTCAACTCTTAGGGCCGATTCATACTCCTATTTTAGAGCCGAATAAAAGTCGGTTCGGCTCTGTAGAGCCTACAATTTGACGTCATTTGAGGTTCGGGGGGGCGGGTACCGTCCTAAAGTCGGCTCTTCGGTGCTACAGAAAATTTCTGACGACCCGAAATCATTTCGGCACTACAGCGGTAAAATAGGAGTATGAATCGGCCCTTAGTTGACCGATGTCCCCCGTTGCTGTCTTATAGCTCTTCTCCTTTTTTCCTTCCAAGACCACAATTCACCAATCTGCAAGCTTGTAGGTCTGCTATTTTCTCCCCTAAATAGGGATACTAGGATTCATGTGGATAAAAGACTTTCAAAAGGAAAGTAAGAACATATTGCTGACTACAGGCCCCCAGAGCAACCATTTTCGTTCTTGATTAATGACCATTCATGAGCCCCTCTAGAGATGTGGGCTAAAATAAAGACATTGCTACACAAATTGAAATATGGTTTGCTTTTTAATTTAATTTTTATTTTTTTGTTCCCAAGAATTTAGTCAATTCCTTCCATGTATATGGTCCCAGCTACTTAATTTCAGCTGACAATGTAAAGATTCACCGGGCTGGTAGAAGATGCTATTCCTTCAGTTCTGCTCCCTGCTGAATAGGCTAGTGCAGCGACAGATCTGCTCTCAGATCAGTTCTGCTCCCTGCTGAATAGGCTATAGTGCAGCGACAGAGATTGCCCGGCCAGGCCGGAGGCACCATGGACGGTCCCCCAGAGCTCTATATGCCTACTAGGTTTTCTAGCATTTCTCTCGACACTAAATCTCTTTGCGACACATTACAAGCTTGTAGATTGGCTATTTCCTCTGAACGTTCTCCCTCAGAATAGGGACACGCGTCATGTGTTCAATATAGTAGCTGTGCTCTCTCAGCACGCAGGTGTTTGTGTACCAGTGTAGCTCACTTGCTCCTAATATTGTTTCAGCTGGAGCGGGGTGACTTTTTGTCAGAAGAATGGAAAGAACGGATAGCCAACACAAGGTGGAGTAGCACAGCAAGTCGCAAATACACACTGAAAGACACAGTTGCTTCTTGGACTGGAAAACCAGTGGCTATGCAGTGGTGGAAAGCATCTGAGAAACAAAAAAAAGGGATACAGCATTGTGGGAAACATGGGATGTCAAATCGCTGCGGTCTCTGTGACTTTCTAGTCACCAGAAACTATTTAGAAACATTGAAATGTAGTATATCCTTCCCTCTGGACACCACAGTGCTAATGATGTCTCTTAATAAAATCCATAGGCATAAAAGTTAAAAGAATGATCTTTTGTCATACTTATTATTATTTCTTCTAAAAAAGTCTACTATGCCATACAAAGTTTGATCAGTGATCTGAGGTTATTTAGAGGCAGGATAAGTGATAGTCTTTGCTTAACAAAAGGTTAAACACTATATTCTGATCGTAAACATTTGCTATAGTGTTTGTTCCGTAACCGGGGTCTTCCTGTCTCTCCAGCTCTTTAATAAACAAATACAATTTCAGGTAGGTGACAACATTTCAGCCATCTGGAGAGAGTAGCCATTCGTGAGCTTTCTTTTTATAGTGTTCCAGTTCCAATTTTGTCTGTCCGTTTATTTGTGTCATCAATTCCACTTGTTTAATCTGTATCCTGACTGCATTCTCTGTCCTGATTGGATAAAATTGGTATCCCGACCTGAAAATGCTTTTATTTTTTAATAAAAAGCTGGAAAGACATGGAGACTCCTGTTACTGAATAAACACTAGTCTATAGTAATGAGTACTATCACAATATAGAGCTTTTTAACACTTATTTTAACAAAAGAAAATCACTTACCCTTCCTTTAAGATCCTGTCATTGTATTTTATTTTGCTGTGAAAAAAGACATGTATGGCATGTTTGTCTAAATAAAAATATCTTAAAAAAAAGAATGTGATCTCAGAAAGCTAAGTCCCTACTTTTCACAGAGCAAGACATTTTACCCACATCATTCTGTTTAAATGTCCCCATCCCAATCCAACCTAATTTCCCCCCCCCCCCCTCTTCTCCCTTCTCTGTCCTCCAGTGTTATTTTTGTAAATAACTTTGCCTTCGGTCCAGAGGTGGATCACCAGCTGAAGGAGCGTTTTGCTAACATGAAGGAAGGTTGGTAACTTGACACCAACCGACACATTGCTATTTGGCAACGACTGGAATCCATTACTGATCTCCCCCAGAGTGCTATGCTGTTGATTAGCTTAGCTTTCTGTTAATGTTGTCTGCAGAGACGGTAAATTAGACTCTACACTTCCATCTCTTGATTTACACTGAAGAAACCCCAATTTGTGGGCCATTTAACTCTACTTTAGTGACGCACTGATCAAAGTGTGGAAGACAAGAGTATTAACTGGTTGTAACTAATGGCCTTTTTAACACCAGCCAGACCATTTGCTCTGTGTGGGAGACACCCAAATGTATTGTATTGCTGGTGTTGGGAGTGACACCTGGACTTATTTAAAAGGCTTATTTTTTCAGCTGTTCTTATTAGAGATTAAAACGGAGAGAGTGGCTGATGATAGCTTATGCCAGCTGTGTCAACATGGGGCACTTGATCTTTGACCGTAGCAGCCTTGTGACCAACTCAAGTAACCTCTCTTGCTGCCCACCCCCAGTTGCAAACCAAACATGACAGAATGATTAATGGGTCTATTGATTATTGTATTTATAGGAGCTTGTTATTGATCATTGTTTGCATCAGGTAGAGTGCCAAGTAAATACATATCTTCATATCCAGTATACAATGTTAAAAATTGACTACTGTTTTTTTTCCCGTTTCTTTTTCAGGTGGAAAAATTGTGTCCTCGAAACCATTTGCACCGCAAAATTTTAGAATAAATATAAGAAACTTGAGCGGTATGTATCCTGGGAGTGTTTTTTTTAAACCAATCCTCAAATCGGTTTTCATTTCAGCGTTGTAAAACAATACCTTTCTCTTTCTCTCTGCCTTTTAGACATCGGCACAATAATGCGTGTGGTGGAGCTGTCTCCACTGAGGGGCTCTGTGTCCTGGACAGGAAAGCCAGTCTCCTACTACCTGCATACCATAGACCGCACCATAGTGAGTCTTCCTCCTCCATTGTTTTCTTTTTTTTTCTTTTTTTCACTGTTTTGTTTATTCAAGACTCAGGGTATACAGTAAATCAAACAAAATGACAGTATATGTGACACACCCATACAGAACATATCAAAGAAATAACATGTACATATATAAATGTTGTGAACACCATACACAAAATATTGTGGCAGCATCAAATAAAATAAAAAGTTGCATAGTCCTATGCTAACATGGAAGCGATATTGATAACCACATAACCTGAACCAAGTTTTAAAACAAAAACAAGACAAACACAAGACAAGACAAGACAAGACAACACGGCATGGTCATTGGTCACCCTTTCAAAACACAATGGACGTGGCAGTGCATCCACACATGGCTCCTAATAATAAATATACTGAACAACCCAGCTACGTCGGGAATCTAGCATGCTCAAATCCAGGATTAAACTCATTCAATCTGGAATATCTTGAAACTGCAAGTTATTTACTAGTGCGAGGAAAGGGCCCCATGTGTCCTCAAATTTGGATACCGAGCCTCTCAGGGTACATCTAATCTTTTCTAATTTAATAAAGTGGAGTACGTCTCTAATCCAGTGGAGATGGGTTGGGGGAGCAGAGGACTTCCATTTCATCAAAATTAGACGCCTAGCTAAGAGAGTGGTAAAGGCCACCAAGTGAGCTTCGTATTTTGACAGGAACAGATCAGGGGAAGAGATTCCGAAAATAGCTGTCATTACATTTGGTTCAAATGGTACCCTAACACTACTCGACATAGTGTCAAAGATCTTAGTCCAATACCTACGTAAAGAAGGGCATGACCAAAACATATGTATATACGTGGCAGGGGCCGAACGACACCTATCACACAGGGGATCAATATCACCATATATTTTGGATAACCTGACTTTAGTGAAATGCACACGATGGATGATTTTGCATTGGATTAGCCCATGCCTCGCACAAATGGAAGAAGAGTGGACAAGACGTAAAATATCTTCCCAATCACCATCTGAGATTTCTTCTCCTAAATCCTCTTCCCATCTGTTCTTAATATTTTCTATTGAAGTAGGCCGCAAAGAGAAAATACAATTGTACATAACCGATATTAGGCCCTTCGTGCTCGACAATGGGGTTAAGAAGGAATCAACCACAGTGGCCTCTGGAAGGTTTGGAAATACAGGGTTAAGGCTACGCACAAAACTGCGAATCTGAAGATATCGAAAGAAGTGTTGATTTGAAAGGGAATATTTCCCAGACAGCTGTTGAAAGGAGGCAAATACCTTGTCAATATACAGATCACTGAGCTTTGTAATACCAAGTGATGACCATAAAGAGAAGGCATTATCACTCAAAGATGGATGGAATAAAGGGTTTGCTGTTATTGGGGCAAGGAAGGACTGGGCCTGTAGACCAAAGTGGCGCCTGAATTGATTCCAAATTTTAAGTGTGGATTTGACAATAATATTCTTAGAATAAGGGGTAAGAGAAAAACGAATAGGGGTATGAATAAGAGCAGCCAACGAGGCAGGCCTTACTGAGGAAGATTCCATCTCAATCCATGTTGGACGTAAAGGTGATTTCTCCAACATCAGCCAATGTTGCAAAATTCTAAGATTGGCTGCCCAGTAATAAAACCTAAAGTTAGGTAGGGCTAACCCACCCTGAGGTTTGGGTCTTTGTAATAATGTTTTACTGATCCTGGGAACTTTTTTATTCCAAATAAATTCTGAGATCATGCGATCAATTTTATCAAAAAAAGAGAGGGGGAGAAAAATGGGCAGGCACTGGACAAGATAAGAGAACTTTGGGAGAGAATTCATCTTGACACAATTAACCCGTGCAGCAAGAGATAAAGGCAATAGAGACCACCGTTCAAAATCTTCCTGGAAACGAGTCAGTAAAGTACCAAAATTATATTTGAATAAATCTTCAAACTTGTCTCTAATCTGAATACCAAGGTATTTAAAACCTTTCAGAGCTATTTTAAATGGAAAATTGCTCAGCGGGTAATTACGTGCGGCTGCGTTTAATGGGAGTAACTCACTTTTATCGAGATTCAGCTTATAACCAGAGATGAGGCCAAATGAGGAGAAAATATCAAGTATCGCCGGAATGGACGTAGATATGTCAGAAATATACAAAAGTAAATCATCTGCATAAAGGGATGTCCGCTGCTCAGTGCCATTTCTAACTATACCCGTTATGCGAGGGCTTGATCGAAGTGCAATAGCCAACGGTTCGATGGCGATATCGAACAGAAGCGGACTCAAATTACAGCCCTGCCTGGTCGAGCGATATAGGGGGAATTGTGCTGAACGGGTATTATTGGTCCTTACTGATGCAGTAGGAGATGTATAAAGCAGTTTCACCCAAGACACAAAGTTGACCCCAAATCCAAACTTCTCCAATGTACTAAAGAGGTACCCCCATTCCACACGGTCAAACGCTTTGGCTGCGTCGAGCGAGATAACAACCTCCGGGCTAGCTGAGGGGGCGGGGCTATATAGAACATTAAAGAGACGCCTGATATTAAAAAATGAATATCGATTCTGAACAAATCCTGTCTGATCCGGCGAAATTATGGTTGGAAGGACAGATTCAAGGCGCATAGCTAAGAGCTTGGACAAAAGCTTTAGATCCACAGATAGCAAGCTAATAGGACGATAGCTAGAACAAGATAAGGGGTCCTTGTCTTTCTTCAATAATAATGAAATTGAAGCCTGGGTGAGGGATGGTGGTAAACTATGTGAATTAAATGATTCCGTATACATATCAATTAGAATAGGTGCTAATTTCTCAAAAAACTTCTTATAAAATTCAACTGGATAACCATCTAAACCTGGGCATTTTCCTGTTTGCATACCACTAGCAGCCCTTCTAAGCTCATCAATACTGACCGGCCCATCCAGCTTCCGAGCTACCTCTGGACTCAATTTGGGTATGTCCAATAAATTGAAAAAATTATCATAAGCAGAGGGATCAGTGGTTTGCTCAGATGTATACAGGGAAGTATAAAATTGTTTAAATTGTTCGTTGATCTGCTTAGGATCTGTTGTTACACCAGCAGGAGTTCGAACTTGTGGGATCTGATGGGAGGCAGAGGCCTGTCGTAACTGATGAGCCAGTAGCTTGCTAGCCTTATCCCCATGTTCATAATAATTAGATCTAGATTTAAGTAGTAAGTCCTCTACGTGAGCAGAGGAGAGTATGTCAAATTTAGCTTGGAGAGAAATACGTTCTTTATAAAGATCAGGTGAGGGTTGAGTGGAATGTATACTATCCAATTGACTTATTTGTTTAGCCAAACTACACATTTGCTGCTTCCTAAATTTACTCTCAAATGCGCTATACGAAATTATTTCACCTCTTAAATATGCCTTTAAAGTCTCCCACAGTAGGGATGCTGAAATCCCAGGCGTCTGATTGATCGAAATAAATAAATCAATTTGGCTATTAACAAAATTTACAAAAGTTTCACTGGACAATAAACGACTATTTAGGCGCCAGGGGGGAGGTGTATTATCATATTCTCGAAAATGCAGTTCAAGAACCACTGGAGCGTGGTCCGATAGTACTATTGCTTCATAGTTGCAAGAGTGTAACATTGGAGCCAATCGGTTATCCATCAGAAAATAATCAATACGGGAGTACGATTGATGAACAGGGGAAAAGAAGCTGTAACGTTTACCAAGTGGGTTCAAAAAGCGCCAGGGATCTAAGACATTGAACTCATTCATAAAAGCCTGAATGACTTTGGCAGACCTCGAGGGCACACTAGTTCTGGAAGATGATCTATCCAACTCTGGGTTAATCCAGGAGTTAAAATCCCCCCCCAATAGGAGGTAGTGTGTCGACATATCGGGTAATTTAGCAAACAATGTTTGAAAAAAGTTCTCATTATCCCAATTTGGACCATATACGTTAGCCAGGATGACTGGGGTGTTGTATAATGTTCCTGTAACAAACACAAATCGTCCACCCGGATCTGAAACAACATCGGAAGAAATGAAACCAATAGATTTATGAATCAAAATGGCCACCCCTCTAGATTTTGATTGGAATGATGAATGATAAACCTGGCCAACCCATCGCCGCCGTAATTTCACATGACTGGTACCTTTCAAATGGGTCTCCTGCAAGAAAGCAATACCTACATTCAGATGTTGAAGGTGATGAATCACCTTGGAGCATTTCAGTGGTTGATTTAGACCTCTGCAGTTCCAGCTACAGAACTTGAGCATACCTCCCGACTGCGGCACAGCACTAGGTTGGGTCATACAGCAAACATAGGGATGAAAAATGCCTGAGAACACATGCTGGATGCAAAGCACATAAAATACAACATAACAAGACAGGGCGACCAAGCCAAGAGGACAAACAAACAACAAAACAAATAACCCTCCCTACCCCCCACCCCCCTCCCTCCCCACGCTGAAGCATCCCCATTAAAGAGACACGCGCAAAATGACTGCTATAACCCTTACAAAAGCCAACCTATGGTGGTGCGTTGGTAACGGGGATCGATGAAGTGTCCAGCGAACCCGACCCGACCCCCCTTCAATTGAAAGAACAAAAATAAAAACGGCTTGTATAAAAATAATGAATTAGAATAGGTGATTTGATCCTTGTTAACGATCAATGCTGCCGGTGCAGCAGATTAGAGCTGTCCAAGTGCAACCAAAACCCAACCAAACTGAACCAGAAGGCTGGTATATGAATCCTAGCATGAAATGTCTTTGATTTGTAAATAAACAAAAGTATTAATATTACAAATAACAAATGAAATAATAATGTCAGACAGGCACATCAAGGTCTCGTTACAATCAGTGATATCAATAAGGCATACTTGTATCACAGTATTATATTTCAGTCAGGTCAACACACACACACACACACACACACACACACACACACACACACACACACACACACACACACACACACACACACACACACACACACACACAAAGAGGTAAATCAATGCTACTCTTGTCTGTGCTTCAAACCCAACCTGTAGATGCTTCAAAAAAAAAAATGCTTCAAACATAACAAGCTTGGCAAATGCTGCCCTCTTGGGGTCTCTATCTGAACTAAAAGTATTGGAGGGCCAATATAAATAGACTCATTGACAGAACAAAAAATGCTAGGTTCAAATGAGCCCTATACCACTAGATAAAAAAATGAAATGAAACAAAACAAAATTATCACTAAAACAGTGATGTCTATCCAAAGAACCATTCCTAAGAATGTATACATTCAACATGAACATCAGCACAGCACCACTCCTCTGCCCTCTACAAATATTAGTAGCCCAGTCACATAGCCTACTGCATTAAATATACTAACTAACCTCCCATCCCAAAAAATAGCATACATAGTACACACATACACTTGTACATACATACACATTCATTAAATAAATAAAATAATAAAACAAAATAATATTGTGTATCTTGTATAGAAATAGTGCAAAATAGAATGGTGGCAGGAGGTTGAATGATCAAGAAAAAAAAAATATATATATACAAAAATAAAGATAAAGAATTAAATAGAAAACTGTCAGTCAATGCTGTCCTTTCCTAGAGTGAAAATATTATAGGGCTATAGGCACGTCTAGAGACTCTAGACCTTCTCATCAGTAAAGAAAAAAAAATAAAAAAAAACAATAAGAGGTCAATACAATCTAATCTGTTATAAAAAATCTAAGAGTTTAAAAAATAAAATATGCATAAAGTGTCATTAAAGTGTCCTTTACCTGAAATAGAAAATATAGCTAGTCAGTAGGCCTACCGCATATGTTATGAGGGCAAAAAGAATGGAGTGAGCCACATCAAGTCGAGTCATGAGAACCAGCAGCAGCAGGCTCTGTTGTTGTGGGGATGTTGTCATTGATATATTCCATTGCCTTCACTGGGTCTTTGAATTCCCTGGTGGCGGTTCCGTTGAGTGTGATGAGGAAACGGCTCGGATGAACGAACCCGTATCGTACATTGTCTTGGTTCTGAAGACGAAGTCGGACATCTTTGTAGGAGGCGAAGGTCTTGGCGTCCCTCGCTGTTCGGTCCGGGAAGATGCTGATTTTTTGCCCTTTATAGTCATACGGCCCATGTTGTCGCGCCTTGCGTAGGATCTCAACACAGTCCTGGTCGTAGTGGAGCTTTGCGACAATGACCCGCGGCTTCCCGTCTCTCATTGGAGCTAGGCCTCTGTGTGAGCGGTCTACCAGGAACTCTTTTTGGTCGTTTATGAGATCTTTCAGGAGTTTGGAAATGGCAGTAGGGCTACACGAGCCAGGTCTCTCACCCAGCCCCAAAACACGAATATTTGACCTACGCATCCTCGATTCAGTGTCATTGCATTTCTCTTTTAATTCTTCCAGCTCCGCTGCGAGTTTAGCCACCGTAGCTTCCATCGGAACTACAATATCCGTCCATGTTGACAGGCCGTCCTCCACATCTTTAACAGCAGTCTTCATAGAGTCCACGTCAGAGCGGATGAATGCCGTGTTGTTTTTAAGCTCCTGTAGCTCGCGTTGTAACTCATCCCTTAGCGACTTGAATTCTTCAGA
Organism: Protomyctophum parallelum; assembly: GCF_964188405.1. NCBI lineage: Eukaryota > Metazoa > Chordata > Actinopteri > Myctophiformes > Myctophidae > Protomyctophum > Protomyctophum parallelum. The sequence goes on from NC_139701.1 coordinate 39,794,833, forward strand.
AAACACACTCTTTAGCTCAGATTTAAGTATAGAGGAAATGTCCGCTCTCAGCTCAGCAAGAATGTCGGCTTTCAACATAGCGGAGTCCATCTTCGGCTCCTCCCCCGGGCTGGGTGGGTGTTCTCCGGTCTCAGTAGCACTCTGCTCCGAGGAGTCCTCTGGCTCGGGGCCTGTGTATCGATATTTGCGGAGATTCCGTCGGACCATGCCCCCTGAGTTGTAGTAGGCACTGGAAGCACTCAAACTTGCTCTCGAGTAGTTTTAAAACTAGTTAAAACTGTTTCAACACCGGCAGTGAAAATAATATACCGTAAAATAATACTTTTAAAAGGGGTCTGGCAGGAGCTCTTCAACACGCGTCTTACTCCATTGCTGGCTCCGCCCCTCCTCCCTCCTCCATTGTTTTCAACTGTCTGTTCTTAGTTCTCTTGACTTCCGTTGAAGACTTTGATGCTCCACTCGAAGTGGTGTTTCTTTTGCATTATTATTTTGTTGGTGTCAGACAAATGTGAAATCAAAGAGAATGTTCTACAAAGCAGTAAGGCTGTACCCTAGAACTGTTTTTAGGATTCGAACCTCAGCAGGGACTTTCGAGCGGACGTCCAAACCATTCGTTTCTAATTCAATTAAAAAATAACCTACGAGCTCCGAACCGCCGATAGAGGGCTGCAATGGGCGGTCAGGCGGGTACGGGCGGTCAAGATAAAATCAGCGGGCCCCACGAATCCTACATCCTCCCGCAATTAAATAGATACAGAGCTTATATACACTTTAGGAAGATATGAATGTCTGAAGAGAACGTTCCCTACTGCGCTGGAGTCTCTCTCTCTCTCTCTCTCTCTCTCTCTCTCTCTCTCTCTCTCTCTCTCTCTCTCGCTCGCTCGCTCGCTCTCTCGCTCGCTCTCGCTCTCGCTCTCTCGCTCTCTCTCGCTCTCTCTCTCTCTCTCTCTCTCTCTCTCTCTCTCTCTCTCTCTCTACCCACCCTTCATGTGCGCTGTGCTGCCTCCGTGACACAATATTTATAATATAATATATATAGCATAATAGGCCTGCCTATAATGTCCCGTCGCTTCCCATCTATCTGTGACTGTGAGCAACTCCACACACAAATAAACTACCCCTCTCTCGTGCCCGCCTGCTCAATCTCAGCAACTGTTTGGGTAAATGTAATTTTTTTCGATCTCCTGCTGTCATGTCATGCAGGACTTTCAAATGATTGTAAATGCAACATGAACATGGTACTCTTATTATGCATATCGCATTCTCGCCTAGATATATTTTCGCGTAAAAAAATGATTCAAGCCCATTAATTAAGATTTGAGTGCCAACCATGATGAGCGATTGTTCAAAGGTTCAGGGACAGCCTTACAAAACAGCTGTATTTTACAGTGTAGATTTGGAAATGGAAAGACCAGGCAGCTGTCTGTAACTACTTATGTAACAAGATGGCTTAGCTCTGGATTCCACCAGGCACAGATCTAGGACAGTTTCTGACATGCACTGATGCAAAAGGTTTATCAGAATATAATACTCCTGCAGTTATGTTATTAAATGCATGAGAGAAGGCAAGTCGAGGATGAACAAAAGCTATTCCATATAAGTGCGGCTACTGAATAGCCCTACCCAACCATTAGTATAAGTGAAATAGTAAATATAAGCGTAGTGATGTTACAGTAAATAATCTTGACACTGCAATATGACAATATTGCTGCCGATAGGCCTTCATGTAAAAACACCAGTATAACCATAATGTGTTGTATTTGTTTGATATTTATATCAAATCGGCCTAAATCCATAAATATTCAATGAATCCAAAATGCACAGAGCAAAAAACCAATATTACTGTTACTTCAAGTAGCTCCTCACTCATATTCGAGGGGGAAAAAATAGCCATTATAATCATCAAATTATTCCTTATTCTGTGTTAGTAACTAACTACCACTCTGTAATAATGACTCACTAAACATTGAAAATATAAAAGGAGGCTCGGTATTGCTCTGTTATCACACTTGCACATATTGCTCTTGCTATCAGAGCGTGACAGCGTCTAATAAGCAAAATGTTGTAACATTGTTCTGTCCTTTTTCAGCTTGAAAACTATTTTTCTACTCTCAGAAATCCTAAACTCAGGGTAAGCCATGTTTTTTTCACTGAAAAATAAACGAATAAAATGTAATTAACTGCTGTCCTTATTCTGTTATGACATGACTTTGATCCATATATGTATGGTGTTTCAGGAGGAGCAGGAGGCAGCTAGACGGAAGGACAATAAAAGCAACAGCACCACCCCCACCAAGCCGAAGGAGCAAACCAAGGTGCGCTGCATTACGCTTGTGCCCATATTTGATCGTACAGTATCACATATAACCGATTGAAGGGATGAGCACTGATTGGATTTTCCTATGCTACTTACTATCTGAAATAGTAAGTAGGACATCGTTCAACATTAAGGAGAGGAGCACCACTTATCAGTGTCACTTGTTATTTAACCAACCAATAAAAACCACACACCCATACCCTTTACCATGACAGTGGGAGGTTCATCAAGATCTGCTGCTTCTCAGCATGCATTTTTACAGCTATTTTATCTGTTATTTCGGTTATGCTATTACTACTAATAATGCAGATAATGAAACGATGGAACCGGGATTGGACATAGTGTTCCTGGTACTTGTTTTTACTATACACTACTTGCTGTTAAAGTTGAACTCTCATCTTCTACCCCGGATATAGCCTGACCTAAGCAGAGACATTTCTGGCCTAGATGGGAGGGTCGCGTCTCAGAAAAGCGCGTACCCTGATTGGATCTCATCGATCTGTCCGTCACCCCCGGCCCCTCCTCTCCCCCCTAGTGCAGCGCTACGTCACATCATTTAGAGGCAGAGCGACGCCTACGCGGAAGGGTTGACTCCCACTTTTAGACTGGTTCAGCCCACAGCTTTTTCCAGGCTTTCATCTTTCGCGCAGACGAAATGAAAGCCTGGTTATCGAGGCTACCCCGGATATGAACCTGGTTACTGTGCGAGTGCTGACATTTTTACCATTGAACTAATGGAGCCTACCTGATTGCTTGGGGGATAAATTGAATCATGACCAATTTGACCATCGGGTAAAGATTTGTGTCCGATCCTGTGTCTAGGTGAGACGTGACCTTTGCAGAGCAGGGACACAAAATACAACCAGCCCTATTGTAACATACTCTACCATACAGATTGGACAAAATTACATTGTATTAATTTAAAATGTAATTTTGTCCAATTGACTCTTGGTTTCTGTGTGCGTGTGTGAATGTCTTAGCAGCAGGAGTCCTGTGTTGAGGAGGAGCGTCCGAGCTTGTTGACCGCGGTGAAGGCCTCTCCTAAACCTCGGAGGGCCAGGCTCCTGTCCAAGGGCCGCAAGCTTAACAACAAGAAGCGTGGTCGGCCGAAGAAGGCTGTCGTGGCCGCCACCGAGAGAAAGAACAAGAAGAACCAGAGCGCTTTGGAGCTGCTGCATGCAAAGACACTATCTGCAGCGCCCCCTCAGGGTCAGAGGCAAACTAAAATATACACGCATACACAAAGCTGTTCTTTCTCAGGCTACAGAAACAGCCATGTTGCTTATTTGTTGTCGTTTTCATTCAGCGGTTTGTGTATTTGACCCAAATAGGAATATGTTTGTTTCTTAAAATAGATGCATACCGTTCACCTCAGAGTCCCTTCTACCAAGTGCCTCCCAAGGTCCCGCACTATTCTTCTGGTCAGATACTGCTGAGCCCTACACCCCCTGGCCTGCAACAACTGCTGGGTAAGTTGGACCATACTTTTGTGCCAGTGTGTCATATCAGCAAGTATGCCAGTGTGTCTGTCTGTCTAGAGTCTTACTTCAGTCATTCTATCTGGATGAGCTGTCATGAAGTGGAAGAACTGCTGTGGTAGAAATAAAATAAAAAATCTATTCTCTCCTGACTCTCTTCCCTCTGTGTGTTTCCCATCTCTGTCCTTGTGTTTTCTGGCCACAGATAACATCAAGGTTCAGTACCTCCAATTCATGACCTACATGAAGACTCCTCAGTACCGCTCCGGCCTCCAACAGCTCCTTGAGCAGGAGAAGGTAAATCAGATGTATTATATTCAAGATTCAAAGTTATTTGTCACATGCTTTTACATGTATGTGCAGTGAGATGATGTTGTAGACTCGGTTGGACTGTGCTAACATGTAATGGGCAGCTAATATAAGGTATAATATAAGGAAGTAGTAATATTACATAATTAAGTGTTGGTAAACCTAAATAAGTGTGGAAAAACATACAGACTGATGTAGATAATCATAGACTAGCATGTTGAATTTAGAGTTGCACCTTCCCTGCAGTGTGGTGGCAGTGGCTCAGGAGGAGGTAGAGTAGCCGTATTGGAAATTGGAATAGCATATGATTTAATCATTTTCATACTCATCTAAGTATTCAGTACATCATGTGTCTCCCCTAGATTTTATGAAGTTGTAGCTGCAGCTGTAAATATTTAAACCCATGTGCAAAACATTATGCCCTCAAAATAAAGGCCCTGACCGATAAAAAAGCATCAGTGATGCAAGCACAATGAATGTGTGACTATGTATCAAGTAAACCGGGAATAGTCTGGTGACCACCCGAGAGATGGTTGGCAGCCAGAATGTAGACGGCACCCGGGTAAGCACTTTGGGTTGGCGCCCCAACCTGTGTTCGCCGTGAGGAGGACACCCAAAAAACCCACATGAGGCCTTTTAGGAGGGCCATTCAAGCCGCAAATGGAGCCTGCGGCATCACCGTTACCTTGCCGGTGGAGCCTGCGGAATCCACCACTCCCGAATGAAGTGTCTGGTGCAACGCACAGGTCCTGGACGCACCTGGTGAGAGCAGGAGGTGCCCGGCCAGGAGTCAACCCACAGTGCCTATTCCTTCCACGCGCTGGATGGCCCGCTAAGGCCCTCTAAGGCCAGAGCCTATATGTGGCATGCGCCTGGACCACTAGGCCAGCGGGTGCCCCGAATTGAACCTTTCATTGACAATGAAATAGGATTTCAATGAGGTTGTGTAACTTCATGTCTCTGAACTGAAAGCAGACTTTTTGGGAGTAAGAATGCATTGGTGGATGCGTAGCATGGCACACGGCGCAGCTGTGCTGTTGAATGCATACAGGGGAGCCACTGACCTGTACATGGGGCATTGTCATCCTGGAAGAGATCACTCCCATGTTCAGCGCATTCTCACCACAAGGCATCATTGATATTTCGCTGCTTGGTCTGTTGCACAGTGTGCACCATTGAGAATGAATTGGTCACAATGGAGGCTAAACATCACAAACATAACACAACAGCATATGTAGCTGTGTTGTCAAGCTGAATAGGGTAGCAACCAAAGTATATACAGTATTTGCACTCTACAGTGCAAATAGCCATCATTTGTATGGGGTGAACTAGAATGATCCTGAGCTAGGCAGCTAATCCAAAAATACCTTTGTGCTGTGTTGGTGAGCGGGTATTTACAGCTTACAGACACTTGACCTGATGGTTAGGTCAGAGCTCAGAAAGCTTCTATGGTGACTGTTGGGCAGCGCAGTCAAACTTCCACAGTTGGGATGCTACTTTGCATGCTACCTTCTTTCCACTGCCAACCACCACTGTGTCATTGGTCAACGTGATGGAGGTGCTGGGGCTATGTCTGGCCACACAGTCCTTGTGTGCAAAGTGTGGGTGTGTCATCGTCCACACTAGGGGAATCCACACCCACACGTTTCCACATAGTTGAAGTTGACATACAATCATAAAGGTGCAGGCACAACATTATTTGACAGCTTTGGCTCAAGTGTATTCTCATGGTTCTCAAATTGTTCATCCCACCCCAACTTCACTCTCCTTCCCGTTTCCTCTGTTCCTGTTTCCCTGGACCTCTCCAGCTGAAACACAGGGAGTTATCGGGGCAGGCCGAGCAGCTCCACTCTGTGTGTCAGAATCACAAGGACAAGATCAAAGGTCTCTTCCAGACCAAACTGGACGAGGTGAGCACCATGACTTTTACTGTCCCCTGCATATCACAACTGTAAAGATGTACCTACCTATCACCAGTCACAATCATGGAGCATAGTGTTAGTTCTGTCAGGATACCATAGTCAAGCTTACCTATGAGCAGCTGATTCCTGGGAGGGTTGATTTTCTTTGCTGCTCTTCCTGTCTTCCCACCAAACATAATAAATACTTGATTATTGAAATAAAATGTATGGTATTAACATGCATTTCATTTGAACCAAAGTAGCCCTGACAAAACTCAAAGAAAAAACCTAAATCAAGTGTTTTGTGTTTGTTTTCCGTGTGGCGGTCAGCTGGGAGTGAAGGCCCTGACCATGGAGGACCTGCTACAGGCTCAGACGGAGATCTCTGCCCACAACCGTCAGCTCAAAGAGCAGACCAAACAACTGGAGAGAGACATGGCTGAGCTGCGAGACCACAGCCTGCTGCTGGTGAGACCTCACAACCCTCTTAACTCTGTGATTATGGTTCCACACCCTGCTATTACAGCTCTGTGCTTCTCGGCTCCTTATCGCCATTTTGTGCACCTCTGCAGTGTGTTTCAACTAGGGAACCCTTCCAAAATGTGGACTCTTAACTGAGCACACACTGCGCAGATGTGTCTTTCTCATGCATGATCCTTTTCAACAAGGATATATATGCGATTTTACCAGAGGTGTTCAGTGTCATGAACAGCTGATTTAAGTAAAAATATAATTTTCCTCACAAAATGACGTAGGCCATTCTTTTGGGAAGGTGACGACTGGATAGTTAAAATGATTGTGATGCTAATATTAACTACTTTTAGCTTGGGACCACCTGGAACCCCCTAGACCCCATTAATCGCCTGGTAAGAGACACTATTACATTTTCTATACATATGATCAATTAAACTTATCATAATATAAAACAAACTAAATCCATTAATTCATCAATGATTTTTATAGAACACGTTTTAGTTAATTCCAAATGCAGCATACATGAGTTTATCAACGTCATTACAGTTTGGAAGTGTGCTATTATCATGCAGGGATTTACACACAACACAAGACAAAGCCTATATCCTAAACGTGGCAATGAATACAGAGCTAAAGCAGTGTGTAAATCCTGCATGATATTAAATAGTGCACAAAGCCAAATGATAATGGCGTCGATACCTGCCGGTCTCAAAACTGTACTTGGAATTCACTACTTGTTCTATATAAACCAGTTGTTCTCGCTTACAAGTCGCTCTGGAGTAACAGCGTCTGCTAAATTGTAAAGTAAATAGTTAAGTTAAATTGATCATATCTTGTAATACCAGGAGATTAAATATCTCTACCAGGCGATCAAACACTGGGCATATGTAAAGATGTTTGGTTTTGTAACATGAGGGAGACAGAGCAGGAGATGGAGAGAGGAAAACAGATCTCAGTGGTGGACAATTCAAGCATTTTGTGGTATACTTCTAAAAGGTTTTAAAGCACACCGGGCATCCAACAGTCCAACTGGCCAAATGTCTTGTTAAAAAGAAAGAGTTGCACAGAAATATCCCGCAGTCCACCCCAGCCCCAATTCCAGACATATTCCTTCAGTGTATTTTTCCAAAGTTGCAGCCCGTTGGCGTTCAGAGGTCACTCGGAGCCAGAAAATAATCAGAGTCCTGATATGTGCATATGGTAAAAGACCCATTTTAAGTCCTAGTCGTCCGTCCTATTAAGCAGCCTGTATGACAGTCGCTCGTAAGTGACCAATAATAGACCCATCGAGGCATCCCAGAGGGACGGTGCAGGTGCGGATGGAGCCTTCCAGCCTGTGCTTGTGCTGAATCTTGACACATGCAAAAGGTTTATGGATAATCTGACTGATTATAAACCACTTAAGAGCCTGCAGCTAACGTTAGCCATTCATAAACGTCTCGTATATCTCCAGATGTCCTTCTGACAGGTTTTTTTTTACCTGTCAATGTCACTATTGTCCATAAAATGGCTCTGAAAGTGATCCAAATGATCATGTACGATGCTATAATAAAGATGGCCTCAGTGAGTGCAAATCGAAGGCAGGTTGCCAAGCTGTAGTCTATGTATACACAGTGAGAGAACACGTTGTCCAAAATGTGCCTTTACCTCGGTAGTCTGTTCTAAATGTATTATTGAGCCTAAAAGAGCACACAGATTTAACAACTTAAATGATTACTCATGTCCTGCGAATGTAATATTGTGTGGAATTTAAGGCAATCTTCAGGGAAATTAGCTCCAGTGTCTGACTGTCCACTGTGGTCTAGTGAACACCATAATACCTCATCGCTGTCAACAGCAGCAAAATAAACAATCAAAGTGCTGCAGATTGTTCTCTCAATCTTTATTATTATTAGCATTTTTATTTGAATATAGGCCTTCATGTACCCATGTTATAATGTGGTTTTGGTAGTTCTTTTGTTCATTATACTTTTTCCATTTTTCTCCCAATCCAGTCATTATGCGAATTCCCAATTCCCCTGTGTAGTCCCTTGGTTGTCTACACCCCCTGGGGGGGGAGACACCTGTCTCCTCCCACATGACGTCGACGGCAGTCACTTTTCTGCCGCTAGTGGGGAGTTTCACCGGGAGGACGTGCCGAGGAACACGCTATTCTTCCCAGTTCCACTCCCCGCTGAGCAGGCGCCTGTATGTGTCCGCCCCACCCCGGCATCCCACCCGCAAACACGGCCAATTGTGTTCGTTGGAACGCCCGGCCAAGCCGGAGGCACCGTGGAGGAATTGAACCCCAAGTCTCTACCCGGACACCCCTCCCAATCCCAAAATAGGCTGGTGTCTATTAACGCAAAGCATATTGTTGGTGTTCGTAATAATCATACGTAACGTTACATTATGCTGGAAGCTGTCATGACTAATAAAACTAAGCTGCTAATAAATGAAAATGTCAAAACTTGAGAGACCTAGATTTATTTGCAACAAGCAATCAAAAGTACTGTTTTTATTTTGCAACATGCATATTTTTGTGGGTGTCTCTGCTTTTACCATCCTGCTTTTGAAACCTGTAACAAATATTACTTTTAGGAAACTACTATAGGAGGTCAAACCTATACCATACCATGCCAAAACACTGCCATAATGCTGAATGACCACACAGCTGCACTGTGGGTCTCAACGTGTTCATGCTTGTCATTTAACATGTAAGCATGCTGCTCTGTAACGAGTCACACTAGGCCAGCAATTGTCCCCTTTATTTCTGACAAAAGACGGAAAACGTCATTGATTCAGGATTCAATAATATATTCCAATGACAGCTCTCCGGGGCTATGGAAGATTAAGATTTCAAACAGCCTGTTTAGCTTTTATTTTGAGAATTTATCCCAATGATACGAAGGTGTTTCATTCCTGTGTCAAATGTGCCAGCAGTGTGGAGATTGTCCCGAGTCATGCATATCTTAAGTTCACTAAAACGAAGAGTCATTTGATTTTCAAAGATATATATATATATATAAATATATATCTTTTTTTTCCCCGCTGCCTTTATTAAATGGGGAAATGGGGGAGAGATAATGGCAAATCCTAGTCCGACTTCTGCTCTGTAACTCATGGATGAATTCTTACGATGGCGTTACATTGCATTTTGTGTACAAAATAAACAATCAAAGAGCCACGGCTGATTCTCCTGACCGCCTGTAATGCTACAAAATGCACTTGCCGTTCTGCTGTGGTCAGATTCACAGTAGCCGAATGCCTCATGTCCAAGAGACTTAATAATCACATGGTTAGGCTTTTTAAGCATGTCTCTGCATTCCATGTGCCTTCAGAGCCCCGATTGGACTATGGTCTATGGGTTCGTGACATTCTTACATGACAATGTATTTGAACACAGTGGATTGGAGAAAGTCACAAACGTAACATGCAAACTTGATCCACACCAAACACTGGTCAGGCGTCTGCCATCAGAATAGCGAGGCCCCAAGGTCCCCTGGATATCACGGGCACACCGTCGCTCCAATCCTCACCAAACATGACACACACTCTTCAGTGTTCTGCCAGGACAGTAAGTCACACAAGGGCCACATTAGGTGGCCACAAGCACACGGTTTCTTCAATCCTAACCAAACATGCCACAAACACTGTTTAGGGGTCGACTGTGCAAATAGTCACACCAGGGCCCCCAGGCACCCTCAGGCACACCATTAATCCAATCTGTTCAGGAGTCTGTCGTGACAATAGTCACACAAAAAAAAACTAAATTGCACATACATGGGGCACTACAGCAGTGCTATCATATCCATGAACAGTGCAGTCAATAAAGCCAGTCCTTTCTATAGATAAATCCCCTGAATGTGATAAAGGTGCAGTGATTAGCTATTTCCAGTGATAGTAGATATACATGCTATGAGGCCAATTAGATAACAAAGGTGTGTGTGTGTGTGTGTGTGTGTGTGTGCGTGCGTGCGTGTGCGTGCTTTCAGTTGAAGTCTAGATGTGAGGAACTGAAGCTAGACTGGGGCTCTCTGTGTCTGGACAGTTTACTGAAGGAGAAACAGGCCCTGCGTAGACAGATCTCTGAGAAACAAAGACACTGCCTGGAGCTACAGGTACATGGTACACCACACAAACACAAAACCCACTCCATTGCATGTCCTTTATTAAGAGTTTCCATCTGTCTTTGCTGTATTCTTTGTATGTGGCTATAACATGTATAGTACAGCCATTTATAGCAATCAAGCCAAGCCATCCTCACAGTAAGAAGAACTTGCAGAAAATTAACCACTGATCTAAAGACAATTTAGGCATTTAGCAGACGCTCTCTTAATTCAGAGCGACTAAGCAGGAACAAAAGACATGGTAATACATCAGACAAGGTCAAGTTTAGATCAATTCTAATGTAAACTATTTACAAACGACATGTTTCAGGGACATTTCCACTCTGGTTCTGTTGTGTAACGATGCCCCCTGGTTTCCATCTCATAGATCAGCATCGTTGAGCTGGAGAAGAGTCAGAGGCAGCAGGAGCTGCTTCAGCTCAAGTCATATAGCCCATGTGACGGCTCCCCCTACAGGAAGAACCTGGAGCCACGCCCTTCCCTAGACTCTGACCCCTCCAAGCTCGGCCTGCCCTCTGCACCGTCGCTCAACGGCCTCAGCCCCGACCTGTCTGTCAACGGCACCGGTTTAGCGTGTTTTGACCGGGCCGGCGGCAAGGGAGAACTCCTTTCACGGTACCTGCCCATCTCCCCAGACCACGAGATTGTGGCTTCCGCCCCCGATGCCCGGCAGAGGCAGCTCGGCTTCGCCCACGCCCTCCCTGACTATACCCGGTTCTCGCCAGCCAAGATCGCTTTGCGGCGGCACCTTAACCAGGACCCTGCTAGCTGTGTTCCCTTCAGAGGTCTGGGCCTCACCACGCACAGGTCAGTTGGCGCTATGGGTCCAGCAGGATGCTACAGGTCAAATGTCTTCATTTAACCACTTCAACCCTGTACCCTTGACCCAAGTCAGTTCTGTTTTTGCTCCACAATAAATTCAGTCTAGGTTTATTTTGCATAATGAAGCAGGAAAGTACAAAATGTCAAGTCAATTGAAACTTGAAACACTGATACAACGCCCTAACCTAGACTTATAATTAAATATTTTAAATTAACAAAACTGACATGCCGATTGTGTGTGTGTGTGTGTGTGTGTGTGTGTGTGTGTGTGTGTGTGTGTGTGTGTGTGTGTGTGTGTGTGTGTGTGTGTGTGTGTGTGTGTGTGTGTGTGTGTTAGGGGGGATGTGGGATTTGTGTCCTCTCCCCTAGGAGCCAAACAGAACTGCCCCTCTCCAAACTCCTCCGATGTCCACAACACTCTTAGGAATTCTGACCGGGTACATATTGATTGTCTCCACACTTACCTGTGCACTCTTGTACATCTTTTTTTTTACATGAATTATAATAAATGACAACACATTATTTCTCTCTCTATGCTCTTTTGACACCATCATTTTACAGTTTCTCTATAAAGCACTTTGTTTGGATAAGCGCTACAAAATAGGGATTGATCATCATTCATTATCTCATCTCTGGTTGCACAGGGTGGTAAGGAGAAGAGTCCATCTGCCCAGGGTGACACCATTACCAGCCTACCCATCAGCATACCCCTGAGTACTGTCCACCCCAGTAAACTACCGGTCAGCATCCCTCTGGCCAGCGTGGTGCTGCCCAGCCGCGTTGAGAGACTGGTGCGTATACATCACCTCAGTGGTGTCTACATTTCTCTAAGTTTGTATTCTAACACAGGGGTTTGCAGACATTTTAGCTCAAGACCCAAAAGAGGGGTGAACCAAACTGGTGAACGCGCCGATTGTAGATCTGCTATATTCACAATTCAAATTATTTTGACAATGAGTTAAAAAAAAAAAATGTTTATTGTTATTACAGAGGAATACACCAAGTCCTGTGTCTCAGACAGGTCAGACCAATGGTAAGCATTTCCCCAGAACAACCTCACATACAAGGATATGCTCAGAGATTTTCCGCAGCCCAAGTAGCATTATGTAATTTTACCCTTATTTTAGTTTTAGATTAATTTTTCTCTGTGTCTTAATGTTTTAATGTTTCATGGAAAGCACATTGAATTGTCTTGTTGAAATGTGTTATGCAAATAAACTGCCTTGCGTAATAGCCGACCTTTTTGTGGGCTCTAGGCTACTCTGGACTGATGAATGGAGGCTCCCACCCCGATGACCACGATGGTGCTTCTTCCTCCCCTCCCCCCCACACCAACGGCCCTCTTACCGGACCAATGGGTCGCGGAGGGCCCATCCACAGCCCGCCACTCGGCACCGGGGGCGTGCTCCAGTACGCGGACGGACCCCCAAGGATTCTTCCAGAAGATGGGCAGGATCGGCAAGGATGCGAATCGGATGCCGAGCCACAGGACAGCGAGTCCCGGCGGCGCATCTTCTTCTCCTCTTCCTCGTCGTCGTCCTCATCTTCCTCGTCGTCGGGCGTTGCGACCGGAGCATCGAGGCTCCACCATCACACCGGCAGTGCTAAACAGGGACACCATAGCAACTACGCAAGCCACCCCCCCCACCACCACCATCATTCGCCCGTCTCGCAGCACACTCCCACGCACATGGCCCCAGCGCAGCACTCCTCTCACAACCTCGGCTCCCAGGAGGGACGTAAGCGAGGGAGGAGGAAGCGTGGGTCGGCAGGGAACCTCACGACCACTGGATCCCCCAAAAGGAGATCTTTCTCTGGGCTGAGCTCCAACGGCCACTCCTCAGGGTCACCACTCAACATCAACTCCATGGTAAGTTGCTCATTTATAGCATTTTGCACCTGCAGTAGATACATTATTTTTACTCATTTTAATGGTGAATGATATATATATATATATATATATATATATATATTGATGATTGGCATTTCTGGCACCACCTTAACATGGTTCAGGTCTTATCTTACCGACCGTTGTTTTAAAGTTAGACTAGGCGACTTTAACTCCAGTGTGGCCCCTCTAACCTGTGGCGTCCCTCAGGGTTCCATCCTTGGTCCCATCCTCTTTCTGCTCTACATGCTCCCACTCGGCTCACTCATTAAACAACACAATTTATCATTTCATTTCTATGCAGATGATATTCAGCTCTACTTACCGCTAAATACGACCAGCACCGACCCCGCTCAGCCCCTGTTGAAGTGCCTCTCTGATATTAAATCTTGGATGAATACAAACTTTCTCACTCTGAACGAAAGCAAGACCGAAGTCATCATTTTCAATCATAACCCTAGCTCACCCATCACCCCACTCGGTCCCCTCAGTGATAACATCCATTCTTCAGTTAAGAGCCTTGGTGTCACCTTTGACAATAACCTCAAATTCGACAAGCACATTAGCTCTGTGGTCAAGGCTAGAATTGATTTTAAGATTTTAGTGTTTGTTTTTAAAGCCCAAAATGACCTGTCCCCTCCATATTTAGCTGAATTGATCACTCCATACGTCCCAACAAGAGCCCTGAGATCGGCTAATCAGTCTCTCCTGATTGTGCCTGACACACACTTCAGGACCAGAGGAGATCGCTCGTTCGCCGTGGCCGGTCCCAACCTATGGAACGCCCTGCCGCTCCATGTTCGCTCTGCTCGTTCGTTGACGACTTTCAAATCCCTATTAAAGACTAATTTTTACTCTATCGTTTTAAATTCAATTTAATTTAATTTAAGTCTACCCATGTACGATGTTCCCATGTACTGCTTATTGTATTTTACATTTTCCTCTCTTACACATTGAAATAATCCCATATCCCATCCCCTTCTTTCTGTTTGCCTCTGTGTATGACTGTATGTTATTATGCTCTGTAATGTGAAGCACTTTGGTTCGACCTCGGTCGATGTAAATGGAATATATAAATAAAGTTTGATTTGATATAATTTTGTTGCTGTCGGGCAGAAACCTCTTATCTCCATTATAACTTCTTTTGTTTTCCGTAAATGAATGCCCTGCTACTGGCTCATGTCAACCGGATAGCCGCTTAGCCGCTCATAAAAAATAATTGGCATAATGATAAATGTATGTTCTGCATTTTCCTGAGGTTATTTGGTTATGGGGAGATGTCATTATTCTAAACATACTCAGGGAGGCGCAAGAGAGTAGTCTACATCCAGAAGAACACTAGATGGAATGAGAAAATGATCATTTCTGCAATGATAGCTTTGTGGTAGTCAAACTAAAAGAGTAACACATATCGAAGCGTATCAATGAAGTGGAGAGCTACTTCGCATTAAATCCAAGGCGAAGAAGCAGCGGCTCTACTCTATTCAGTCACACAAGAGTCTCTCTTCATGAGTCTGACCATAGGTGAGAGTAGGACCGAAGATTGCTCGGTAGATTGAGAGCTTTGCCTTCTGATTCTGGAAAATTTGCCAATGTCACACAAAAGCAGTTCCATACAACATGCCGCTTTCCTCCGCGTTTTGAGCTTGTAGATCTGCTATTTTTGTCCTTTTTTAGAACATCACAGTTTTACAGGTATAAAACTGTGGATGAAATTTGTTTTTGTTAAAGCTCCATCATTATTATTTCCATAAGTTTATCAATTTTTTTCCAAAATGTCAAAACGTATCTACATATTTAGTCACAGAGTTTTGTATATCTATCCAGTGCGGTAAGTGCCTGAGGTAAGACATAAGGTGGTGTGTGTTTCATCCTGCCAGGTGAACAACATCAACCAGCCTCTGGAGATCTCGGCCATCTCCTCCCCGGAGCAGTCGAGCCGCAGCCCCTTTGGGCCCGACATGGATCAGCCTCCGGTCCTGAAGAGAGAGCGCCCCCTGGAGCTCAATGGCGGTGGCCGCTACTCCTCGGCCCCTAGCTCAGACGATGAGGACTCGGGGTATCCTGCGGACAGCTCCAGCTCACGGTAAATACATGCACGGCCCAGATAGGACGTTTGACAATTCGTATTTCGCCCCTGTGGTTCTGCCATATACTTATTTCACAGTTTATTAGTTGTACGATTGTTTATTGTTAATAATCGTGGGTTTTCCCTTAGAATTGAAAGAAAAATTGCCACTATATCCTTGGAGAGCAGAGATGGTCCTGGGAGAATAGGAGATGGTGAGAAACTGAAGTGATGCCTGGCCATTTATTTAAAATGAATTGATTAATATTGTGCAATTCGATCGCAGTGTCTGCTACAGTATGTGACGACATTCTCTCACAACCCTTGCTCTCCCTCTGTCCCCACCTCCTGTTACCAGGCCGCAAATCAGGTACCAGCAGCGGTAACAGCACCGGCAGCGAGGCCTCCTCTTCGTCCTCTTTATCGTCAAACAGCAAGTGGAAGTCAACCTTTTCACCCATCTCTGACCACCCAAAGCAGCCCAACTCCGACCTGAGACAGGGGGGCTCTCCCTTCGGCATGGGGGGGTCTGGGTCAGACTCTGACCACAAGCAGCAGCAGCATCATCAGCAGTCCAAGAGAGGCACCGAAGCAGACAACACAGTCTATGTCACCACCACCAACCCCTTCCTCAGCCAGGAGATGGGGGTACGGGCAGGCGGGGTGGGCCTGGGAACCAGCGGGCCAGACCAGCGGCAGCCTCAACAGAAACAGAAAGGCAGTCGGGAGAGCCTGTCCAGCCAGAACCTCTTCATCTCCGCCGCTGTCAGCAGCGGAGGGGGCATCCTAAGTGGGAAGGTTGGGGGTAGTCCTGTGGCTGTGTCCTCGGCCACAGGGGCCACTGTAGGACAGTACCTGGGGGCTCAGTTTCCTCTTGGAGGGGCCTCCGTCTTACAGTCCCTGTTTGGGGCACAGCCGGGTACACCGTCGGTGAGCGGGGCCTCGCGGATGGTCAACGGTCACTCTGCCCTGGGGAGCTTCTCCAGTGCTGGACTGGCAGGGGGAGCAGCTGGAGGTAAGAGTCAGTTGATGGTTGTCTCTCAAACGTTAACGGTAGAGTTAGAGGTTTCAATAGTTAGAGTGGTTAGTGAGTGAGGCGTTGGGAACTGGCTTGCTATTCGTTCAACTCGGGTAAGTGGAAGTCCAATGCTGCTGCTGCTTGTCTACCTGACCGATGTCTTGGCTTGACTGACTGACCTTGACCTCTCGCTGCTTTGCTTGGACCTTGACTGGCTGCCTGAGAGCTAAAGTTGGAAACACCCCTGGAAAATGTCACGTAGAATGTCTTGTAGTTGCAGAGTGCAGTAGTTGTCTTGTTCATTATAATTGCCTAATTGATTTACAAAAAAACACATTATTCTAATAGTATTTATGCAGAAGGCACTTGAATTGATCATTTTCTGTGGGTGTATCAGTTGGAGGTTATATATGTCACAGAGACATTTCACTGTGATGTCCTGGTCAAGAATGCTAAATTAATGGTCCAGTCCAAAAACGGCGTAAGAAATGCCTTGGTCTATATGTAAAGCTCTACTAAACAGACCATGCTAGCATCACAGTGAAATGGCTTTGCCTGCTTTCGGTGTGCTTGTCTTGAGACTTGGCTTGGCGCTATGCACAACCTGGCTCAGTTCCTGCCTCTGTCTTTCTCCCCTTCCCTCTTACTCCGTCTGCCATTTCTTCTCTCTCTCTCTCTCTCTCTCTGTGTCTCTCTCTCTCTCTCTACACCCCTCTATCCACCCCCACATGCTTCCATCTCTGCTGTGTGATTTCTTTCAGGTATATTTCACCACGTGGTTCCCTCAGTGTCCACCCATCAGTTTGGGGTGGGGCTGCCCGCCTCCGGAGGTCTCGGCACGCTGCTCAGCCTCTCCTCCTCTCCCTCCACTTCCTCCCCAACCCAGCAGCACGCCACCTCCCAGTCAGCCACCATGCGCTTGGTCTCCGTATCTTCCTCATCCCCCCTCCTCGCGCTCTCCATGTCCCACTCCCAGGCCCAGCACGGCCGTACCCTGACGGTCCTGCACAGCCCTTCTCCTCCCACGCTCTCCCTGCCCACCCCGCCTCCTTTACACAGCAACCCCTCCTCCCTAGCGCAGCCCGCCACACACTCCGAGGCCTCGCCTTTACCCTCCTTGCGTCCAGACTCCCTCGTCTCCTCTCGTCTGTCCCATGCCTCCCTCCACCACCAGAGGGTGCAGTCCTCCCGTGCTCTTTCCATCTCCTCCTCCTCTTCGTCTGTCTCCTCTGCTTCGTTGTCTGCTGCCATTGCTACTGCCTCACTGTCGTCCTCGTCCTCCTCTTTGTCCGGCTCCTCCTCTCGTCCCCTTGCAGTGCACTACTCCCCTCGCCTTCCCCGCCCTCCCCCGCTGCCGCCGGCTAGTAGCTCCGGTAGCGGCGGGGCGAGCCTGTGGAGGACTCAGGGCTTGCATGCTTGCACCACCACCCAGCTCCCTGGCCCCCGACCGAGATAGGACTCATGGAGGGGGGTGGGGGTGGGGAGGGTGGTGGGGGCTGTTGGAGATGGAGAAGGGGGATGGGAGGAGAGAGAGTATAAAAGAGACGGGTAGGGAGTGAGAGAGACAGGATACCTGTTTTTCCCCCTGTGCTTCCAAAGCTGCTGTTCCTGTTTGAACAAGGTATGTGAATACTTGCACTGTTTGTTCCAAACCTTTTTCAGTTCAGAACCCAAAAGAGAAATCTAGTGTCACTGTCTCCTCAGGACCCAATCTATGTTTCTAAAGTACAAAAAAGGAAGGCTTTTGCACACCTACAGGCGACAGGTGCGTAGGAGAGGGTATGGTGCCCAAAAATGAAAAAGGAACAAACACCCGCACACTGTCTTCAAATGCAGTGACCAACCTTTATTCAGGGAAACAGCCTGATGAATCATAAAGATAGCCTGATGAAGGCTGCATACAGTGCATAGGCTGAAACGTTGTAGTTTTCCTGAATAAAAGTTGGTCACTGCATTTGAAGACAGTGTGCAGGTGTTTGTTCCTTTTTCATGTTTCTAAAGTACAAATAAAGAACGAAAACAAACCATGAATTGCAATGTATGTGAAATTAAAATGTATTTATTTAATTTAATTTAGGTACATCAACATTCGGACAACATTTTAAGTTTCTCTACCAATAGTAGAAGAACGGGGGAGTGCCGCACACTGCCTTCACTTTCAAAATCTTTTATAGATGCAATGTTTATCAGGTCAGATTAAGAAAATAGTGTGAAAATACCTGTCAGCTTGAAGATCTGCTATTGTCAAAATATTTATCTGTGGAACCGAGTCAAACATGTAATGTATAATAATGGGATAAGACAACTGAGAGTGGTGAGTGTTATTAAACATCCATTCCCAATGTAAATTCAGTACATTTAATAACATTTTATTCAGATTTCACTGAAAATGTATATTCTATCACCCTTAATCTTTCTCCCTCCATTACTCTGTCTCACTGTATGACAAACACACACAGTCTCAGACATGTGTTCATAAAATATTTAAAAAGAAATGTTTCATTTAGGCAGATTTTTTTTTTTTTTTTTTTATTTTAGACTTGACTATCCTATCAGAAAGAAATGCTAAATCCCACTCGAATGACTCTTTTTCTGACTCCTGTGGTGCTGATGTTGTTTTTTTCCCTCTGCCATCTGTTCACAGGTAACTGATGAGATCTACCTCAATGTAATATAACCTATGCAAATGGCCAGGTGTGGACCAAGTCGCTCTACTCACTGACTGGTGCTTCAAAACGTCTGCACAACTCAACCGTGTCCAAGACTGGTTTCTGTACTGGGATCACTCTGTAACACACACACACACACACACACACACACCATACCACTATGGTACCCCTGAGCAGAATTCATAGGTGTTGGCCGTGCTTACGTGTGATTATGTGAAGGCATAAAGCTATACGAGTCACTGAACATACCAGTGGCCATTATAGCATCTAGTGCTTAAAAAAAGAAAATAAATGTGTGTTGTAATGTAATGTATAAGCACAGACAGGCCACCTATTTGAGCTGCACGGGTGTACCAAGTGCTGTTTATTTAAGATGTCATCACACATGCTCATACATACCTGCACATGCGCAAAGATCAGTCCACTGAACTCTGTTTGGATGTCATGCAGACATGCCCCTCTGCATGCTCATGTTCCCACTTGTTTGTCATCATTCAGTGTGATTAAAATAATTTGGATACCAAACAAGATCAGGAACGTAAAGTCGCAGCGTAACTTCGCACTGGATAGTCTGTTGTTGGACAGAGTTAAATATGTAGCTAAAGATCCTGGCTGGTTTATTGACCGCCGTTTAAAGTACTTAATTACTAATTCAACTGAAGGCCAAATTAAATATAATTGCCCTCTAAGCAAAGCTAAATGAATTGTTTTCATGAACTTGAATACAATTTGTCTTTTCACGTTTCCTCTCAGAGAGTAGCTGTTAATTTATTTTCAATAAAATATAATATGGTGAATTTATGAGCAGAGCTGCATGCCCTGCTGTGACAGCTAAGGATTTTTAGGGCAAGTGGCAAGCAGAATGTGTGTCCTTTCAGATAACCCAATACAAAGACCCAATGAAATTCATTAGATAAGATAATGTTCTATGTGGCATACTGTTTGCATGAACAAACACCACCCACAGTACATAGATATTGCTATCCGAGTGTGATAGTGAACGATAGCAGGGCTGTGCTGCCTGTGAGTATGGTTGTCTATGAGGCTCCATAACAAAGCTTTTGTTGAGCAGACTACAGGTGTAGACGATTGGCTGCCTAGTGTCAACTGAGTCATAGTTCTCACTACGACATGGGACTGCAGCAGAGTTTCCTAACATTCTTAAACTTGCAGAAAGTTTAAACCATTCTTAAGCTGAGCTCATTTGTTTTTTTCCATTAGTTTGGAAAATTAAGTTAATTAAAATATTGGACTAAATATTATATGCAGCAGCTGTGCAACACATGCTCACACTTGAACACGTGCACACACATACACACACATCACACTGGGAATACAAAAATCTCAAGAACCACAGCAAACTACTGGACCGTTGTCATACCTTTTTATAGTTTGCTTTTTTATTTTGTAATTAATTTTTGTATACAATGTTTGTACTGTGAATTGTCTGAGTGTATAATTGTGTATAATTTTAGATTATTATATTTAAGCGGTCTCCTTTTTGTCTTTGGTAATTCTTTCCTTTATTTTATTTTTTAATCCTTAAATGTGTTGACAGTGTAGAATGCAATAGTGTGTGTACTTGACTCACAGTCTGAAAAACAATGGTGCTACAATCCGTCTGACTCAGAACTGTGCCTGTTCTTATTTATTCTATATTGATTACAAAAAAGAATAATCATGAAACCCAAATGGAATATATGGTGCTTCTTGTACACAGGGACAAGTTTTAATGCCATTTAGTTTTTTGGCAATTACTCATATTTAAGATACTCTTGCCAGTTTGTGTACAACTGTAGACACCACATGTTCGAACAGAGCCGCGTCCTGCAACAACTGGCGCAGTCGGTGCAATGCTCTCCTCTCGGATGTGTGTGCATTTCTCTATCAGTTGTTTAAACCTTCAGCTCTGAAAACCATGCTACTAGTACAGGATTTGTTTTTAAGAACACGACACACTGTTATTGTACATAGTTGTTTTTGTTTGATTTCCTCCATTGTATGACTTATGTTTTTAAAATAAGAAAAGGGTGTGTGTGTGTGTGTGTGTGTGTGTGTGTGTGTGTGTGTGTGTGTGTGTGTGTGTGTGTGTGTGTGTGTGTGTGTGTGTGTGTGTGTGTGTGTGTGTGTGTGTGTGTGTGTGTGTGTGTGTATATATATATGCTATACAGTATATATATTTATATATATATGCTATACAGTATATGTGAATTTGAAACATCTAGATTGTGTTATTTCTTTCTTTTTGGGACTGCAGGGGTCATGTTTTGGTGCTCACATTGTGCCCCTTGCACCCAACCTGTTAGACAGGATGGGCTTGAAGCCGTGGAGAAGAGGGCGGGGAGATTGTTTGGTCTATCCATACAAATAAGCCTATATACTTGTGAAAACACACTTCATGGTGAAATGAACTCGGAACATATACTGTATGCATTTACAACAAGGACAAAAAACATCAGATGTATTTGGTGTTTAGATTTCTCTACCACCTCAAACAGCAGAAAGAAATGGTGCTTCCCCCTCCCCAAAATAACACGAGTTTTGTTTTACAGACTAATTTGTGTTCGGTGCATGCAGTAACACAATTCAACATGTCGTATACACTGCCTTTCATTGGATATGTTCTATCGAATCGCTCCACCTTCTATGAGCATATTGTATAAACATAACGGCAAATGTTTTGATCATGTTTAACCAGTAGTTTAGTTTGAATACTACATGGTAAACTACTGAGTGTTAATTGAAGTTTACACACTAAATTAACACTCGGAAATGTACTGTGTAGTGAGCATTGATTGGGGTCGATCACCTCGGCTAAGCTTGTATCCCGTTGTCACTTTTGAGTTTGTCATCACAGAACATAAGTAGCCGGATTCCACTTAAGCTTGTTTTGTCTGCGTTTGTTTCGTGTGACTGTGTCTCACATGAGACTAATTAAAGCTTTATAGTCACATTGCTGTCGTGTACACTCGAATAGCTCTGCAAACACTATGTGTTCTTCATCTACGGCTTTGTTTTCTCTTAAGTGAAGAAAGAACAATTTTCTCATTTTAGAAATTAACCAGAGAGGCAATAGTCCTTTTTGTTACCAGCACTGAGGGGTCTTTTGTAATTGTTATTGTTAACACCGTTTTGATTTTCTTACTCTTGCTGTTTGATACAATTGCAGTTGTTATATATTACAGTATGCTTTAAATGGACACTTAAGATTCCGATAAAGTTTTACTACTACTAGTCAGACAGTACAGTGCTCTCCTTCACTTAAAACAAGGATAAATGCAGCTACATGTATTGATAAAATAATGCTTCCTCTCATCTGCTATAGAGAGGCATGGTTTCATAATCTAAAACACAAGCTGGCTCGTGGTTTTCTGATGGCCTGTCAAATCGATACAACTTCCTATAACTGGAGAGGCAGCATGATGTTATGTATCTGTGAGAATTGGGGTTTGGAACTGAATATTGATACCAGTGTTAAATGTTAGAACTTGATTGTTTCATTGAAGCCACTTGGAGTTAGTCAGAGTGATGAGGTACTGATATTCAAACTCTTTGGCATAAAGCATGAATTGTATGAAAAGCCCTTAATTGCATTTGCTGCAAAATTCACCATCATGGTTTGTGAGGTGTGAGTTTTGCAGTCAAGGTGGTTTACTCTGAAATTAATCCTGCCAAAGGTCTTACTCAGGAACTTCTTAACATCACTTAAAATTATTTAACAATATTTTTAACTACTGCATGTCACAAACGTATCTATCATCAAGTGGCATGGTAAAAGTCATTTTTTCCCTTACAGCTCAGGACCAGGTCAGCCACACAATCTTTTTTACGCTAGCCTCAAAATTGTTCCTTTATGCTTTTTGAGTTGACTAATTGCCTTAGTGATGTATCTGTCTCCTTCCACCATTTCTCACTGTCATATACAGTACATGCGGCCTCTCCAGACATCTAAATCTTGCTTTATAAAGCTTTATACTGTATGTCAGCCTGCTGGAGAATCTGTGGAGTGGTTACAACATTCAGCATCCAGGCTTGGTCCCAATGAAAAGGAAGTTCTATGTCCTTTGTTGTGATCCCCTTCAGTGGGGGCGACTGTCAATGGAAAGACTAATGTGATCTATGTACAGTAAAGTGATCTCTGATCGTTAAAGCCTGGGCAGGTTTGAGGTGCAATAACAGCAAACCTACTTTCCAAAAGGCCCTGGATTTTCATGGAAAAATTCTTGCTGTTTGGTGTTGGTGCTTTTATCTTAAGATGTTCTAGTGATAAATGAATTGAGATGGGTTTTGTTCTGCTTTTTATTTAATTAAAAAACACTTTCATATAACATTTGTGATCCGTCTTTTCTGTCTGAACATTATGAATGTTGACCTGAGAAAAATGTGGATGCAATCCAAGCAAGTAGCACATTTTGTCCATATTGGAGCATCGTTATGCTCTAGTCTAAAACAAAAATGGCTCTGATGTGCTCTCTGATTATTACTGGAGTCAGACAATGATCTAATGTCCACTCCAGGGCTAGTCCAAACATAGTTCACACATCTTGTGAATATAGGCTCCTATATTTGCTCATTAACAGAATTCACATAATACTACAAAAGACACTGTTGTGATGTATCAGACTATCATCAGGATGTCATTTAAACTTGTTGATTAGAAAACTGACTTCTTGTAATTCTTCAGGGATTTCGGATTCTGTGTAAGGGAGGACCTTGACGTTATCTCTTGGCACCCACTGCCATTGAGTAACAGAGACCTTGGTTTGTCTGCAAAACAAGACTGCAGCTGTGAGATTTCCCAATTTACTCGAGTCCTAAGGCATGTGTGGGTCAAGGAAGCACTTGTAGACATTTCATCATACAGGATTTACCTATATAACCTACAATATATTATGTACAGTACATGATATTTGCATGTAAAAAATAAAAATACTTCAGACGGCTATGA
Organism: Protomyctophum parallelum; assembly: GCF_964188405.1. Taxonomy (NCBI): domain Eukaryota; kingdom Metazoa; phylum Chordata; class Actinopteri; order Myctophiformes; family Myctophidae; genus Protomyctophum; species Protomyctophum parallelum. Next base: position 39,818,834 of record NC_139701.1, read on the forward strand.
GGAGACTTGTATTCTCTATGCTGATCAAGCTCATATCTGGTCGTTAACCTACACTGTAGGTCCTACAGTGTATACATTTGAGTAAATTGATGATCAGCCTTTTAGCCCAGACAAGGGCCCCTGCCCTGGGAACTGGCCACTTTGGCCTGGTCCATAATCTGTCCATCCACTGTTCCACACACATGTGGACAAAAACAAAAACCTTAAAGATTATCTAGTAGGTACACAGCAAGCTAAAAGAAATCAACACACCAGCACGCCAGGGACCAGAATACTTCAAACCCAAACAATTAGTCAAAAATATAACTACAAAACGCGTGTTAGAGATTAAACAACAAATAACAGCCGGAACCAGCAACTGCATTTACTTAATCACATGTGAAAAATGTGGTTTACAATATGTCGGAGAAACGGGTAAAACAATATAGGTACAAGGCTGGGACAACACAGATACAATATTAACAATGGAAAAAAGACAACCACAAGGTTTGTGCAACATTTCATGGCTCACGGCATTGAAGCTCTAAAATGAGCTGGACAATCCCAACTGGACAGTAGGACAAAGACGTTTTAATGAAAAACAGTGGATTAAGAACCTCAACACGGATTTTCCTGGAGGCTTAAACATGCCTAAAATCAGATCTTGAACACAACAAAACTTAAACTCAGGATTAAACTGGAGAAATCTAAAAATGATTGGATCAGACTTCCTTCGGATACATGGCGAATGCATTTATTCCTTGCATTGTGCCTACACATGTTGCGACCGTGTAGGCACAGTGCACTGAAGGTTTTTAATCCCCCCCCATCTACAAGTAAATCTCTTCCTCTAAAATAGTCAATCTGCAAGCAGTTTGTAGATTAGAGCCCCCCCCCACCCCACCCCATGCCAGTATGTGTTCATGTGGTTACACTGGAAATAGGCTACTTGTTAACAGTAGACACGTCTGAAGCCTGGCCCTCAACGGAGAATAATGGCTTAATTTTACAGGAGACAGTGGGAGGTTTATGAGAACCCAAAAACATGTCCAGTCTGTCATCTTCCAGAATTGCTCATCTCCAAGAATCCTCCCTTTAGCACCATAATTGTCTGAGCCTACTGATAGAGGCAAGGTGGGTGTCCAAACTAACAAACAGGTATTGTTTGCCGGGTTTTCCCTCCTTTTCCCTATCTCAGTCTAGCAGACAGTTACACACCAGAGAGCATAATTATGCTTGTTCCACAGTAGCGCCATGCTCTGGCACTTCAAGGACACGATATTTAACTGATGTGCAGCGAGTGTACTTATAAATCCCATCCTCTCTTGCTTGACCCAATACAACTAACCAGACAGGCAGACTGAACAGAAATACAGAGAACAGTTAGAATGCTGCTTGTGTGTGTTTTCTACTTGGGGGCATCGTTTCTGTATAGGAGTGTGGTGGGTGTTCCCCAGTGGGCTGCAGACAGGGACAGCAACCATGAACTGACGCTCGTCCAAGAACAGCCAACGACAGGTCAGACTTAAAATAGCATTTCTATTTTTGTGCCGTTTTTATAGTTTGTATTTATTTGTTTTGTTGATTGTTTCAAGACTTAGTATATGATAGCTGATTATATTCAAATTTCAGGCTTAATATGTGCACAGAATATTGCTTCTAATTATATTCACTTCATTTGTATTCTTTTTCAAAATGCAATCATGATCATGAGATAATGAAGAGAAAGTCTTATGTGATTATTTCCAGAGATTCGAGACGGTTTGGGAATGACTGCAGATATCTCCTCCTCATCCTCCTTAGTGTCTCCTCAACTCCCTGACAACACGCCATGTTTTGGAAGGTCTGTAATACTTAGTTGCGTGCCAAAAATAGCTGACATACAGGCTCACAATGTATCTCAGTGTGATATCGCCTTTATTTTATATTTTAAAATACCAACAGTAGGCTGACAGGAAATGGGGGAGAGAGATGGGGAAGTGACATGCAGTAAGGGCTGTCGGGATCGGGAGTCGAACCAGCGACACACTGCCAGACTTGGTCTACCGGCCAAGGTGCCTGGACCGCTGACCCATGGCCCAGGCCAGATCTGCTATTTTCTGTGCGCAAAGTAGCCTATAAATTAGACTTATTCACTTAAAACATAGCCTGGAAAGACGAATTTGCCACAGCTAAAAATAAAATTCCCTGGGCAGATTGGTCTGGCACATCTCGGTTTGAATTACACTTTGCTCACCCCATGCAGAGTTGGTGGGTGACAAATCAGAGCCCTGCACTATTCAAAGTGGGACATTTTTTGCTGTGACGTTTGAATCTGTTTGTAAACACCCCTTGGAAATGAATCTTCCACAAACCAAACCAAAGTTCCAGACTAATAGTCTGGAATGGTCTCGCAGTGATATTATAGTCTGCCCATGCCAGCTAACTTAAACCCTCTACACTGGACCCGAGTTGGCTCTGTACCGCTTTTTTTCTCTATACACCAAAAGTAGCCATCCTACAAGCTCACAACTTGTCAGTGTCACAACGTATGAGTTTATAGAGCGGCTATCTTATGTGTTCCTCGCCAGAATATGGATGTTGGGGTTCAAGTGGTTAAAGCTTTCTAATTGTCTATTGCAGGTTTTCCCACCTTCCAGGGTCCACCCCTGCTTCGTCAGACACGTTCTCCTTCCTATGTGAGCTGCATAGGTTCCTGACAGACGCCCTGCCTGCTAGAACCCCCCCACACGTCAGCACCGTGAAGCTGGACACCTTACAGTCCCTGCCCCCCCTCAGACTGGGGCTATCCTCCAGCGAGACCCTCCTCATAGGTAGGGCCTGTCGCCATCATGGCATGTTTTCACTTGACCATTAATTTGTGAGCAAAGAATTGCGATTAACAATTTGATTGTATTTTGGTTATTGAACATACTGTAGGAACATTACATATGTGTTTACATACATTACATATGTGTAAAGATTACATACGGTATCTGTCTGCCTTTTAGGCTTTGTAAACCAAAATTGCACAGGGGAAATAAGACAAATTAAATTACATTGTACTTTCTAAATTAAAATAAATAAATAACAATAGCCGATCTGTGACCTTGTAGATTGGCTATTTTTGGAAAATGTTTGAAAATGTATATGAACATTTTACAACAAAGTATTAAAACGATTATGATGATTCTGCAAAAACAATGGCAATTTAGACGATTATGCAATTGTGACACTCCTCGCAGGGCTTCTCAACTCCTCAGCCCCCATGCTCTTCTCCTTCACCCTGGGCTCTGACCTCACGGCGGTGCAGCGTGTGGAGCTGGCCCTGTCTGCTGCCTTGGTCGAGGTGCTCAGGCAGCGACTCAAAGAGGCCATGGACCAAATAACGCAGGTGACGAACACTGAAAGTTGCTCAAGTTAAAGTAATGGCCATTTTCACTATATTTTAAAATAGGGTTAATTAATAGGTTAATTCATAATGTACTTTTTCTCTTCCTAGAAATGTAATGGAGTCAGTCATAAGTATACACTATTTGTCTTCTGAAAAAATGTAGTGCAGTGTATCCAAAAATACGGGAGGCCGATTCTCCTTATTGTCATCTAAATCAAACAGTGTCCTGAAAAACCCATGTTTATCTTTGAAAGTGGTTAAACTTCCAGGGACCCCCCAGAAGCAAATAATTTAGTTAAGAAAAATCGCTTAAAAACAAAAAGAAGAAAAAAAAGATATATACCAGGGTATTCAAAGATTCGAACACATTTTCACGATTAAAAAAAGAATAGCAGTTCTACAAGCTCATAGTGCTGTGTCGTGCTATGAGTTTGTATTGTATTAATAGCAGCTAAAATGACACAGATGCTTCCCTGGTCTCTCTGCCACAGTTGATGAAGGAGGAGGACGTGGGTCCCATTGTCATGCAGAAACTGCACACGCTCAAGGCACTGAGTGGCTTTCCTGCAGAAGGACCAGCAACAGGTGAGCTACAGGGTTTCTGTCACTAGTTCTATCACTTACACACCCCATGAAGCCTTGAATCCATGGAGTTTGTTTTTGTCGCATTACTAAGCAAATCATTTGATGACCGAAATGTCTAATGAGTCATTGAATTATTGGCTTTGGAATGTGACAAAAACAAAAGAAAATAAGTCGTTTTTTGGGTGAATTACTCCTTTAAAGCAGCACTTCACCCATTTTCAATGAATTGGTCCTCACTAATGCTCATTATAAGATGGTATATTTCTGTCTACTAGCTCTGCGTCTCAGAGGAGGTCTGTGTACAATTAAAACAAAATGGGTGAAGTGGACCTTTACTGTACAATTTCGGCTTACTTTTACCGTAATTGAGTACCGGTATTTCCATTTTTCAAAACTTTCAGAGGCAAATATTGTACTTTTTTCTCACCCCTCATGATTGTAATTAACAATTAACTGTGATAACTCTTCCAGGAGAGAGCCAGTACCGTGCTTTTCTTCTGCTGAAGGCCGTGCAGACAGCCGTCCGCTTATGTCAGGCAAAGAGAGTGCTGCGGGCTGCAAGGTCGAGCCAGGGTGACCTGGGGAGATCCAACCTGTGCAGGCTGCACAGCCTGACCGTGGTCCTCGAGAAGTTTGTCGTTGCCCCTTACAACTACGACATAAAGAACTGCCACGGAGTCTGTGCCATCCCCCTGCCGAACACCAACAACCACGCTGCCCTCCTCAACTCCCAGATCCGCGCTGGAATAGATGTGGGGCGCTCGCTGTGCTGTGTCCCTGTGGCGTACGAGGAACTCTCTGTTCTTGACCTGGACCCGCTCCAGGGCGGGGTTTCTGAAATCCGCATTCAGCCTCACATGGTGGCGAAGGAGTGTGGATGTCGCTAATGGGTAGTGGTGGACATTAACAAAAAGCATGTAGGCTACTTGAGTAGCTACTGTACTTAGGTAGATTGTTTTTTCTTTTTGAGTATCTGTGCTTTACTTGAGTATTTTTTGGATAGACTTATGCCTTACATTCCACTAACATTCAAAAGAAAACATACTGTGCTTTTGACTTTTCTAGGAAGGGAAAAAGTACATTATGTGACAATAGCAGATCCAAGCTCACAAGTTGTCCTTGTGAGCTTGTAGATCGGCTATATTTGGAGAAAATGCACTTTTTATAGTATTAAGTAATAAGTAAGTATTATTAAAACTATGTACTTTTCAATTCTTAAGTATTTTAGTACAAAACAACTTTCATATACCCTGAAGAAGGCCATGCGGGCCCCTACACATGGGTTATCCCCATTTTTAACTAATTCTATTTTGAACTAGCCACATCAATGCTTTTTAACTTTTTTCACCAGAAGAGTGCCATTTTCCCCCCTTTGTTTCAGCTTTCAGCTATAATTGAGTAATATTTGGAGGACTAGCTATACTTTCACTCAAGTACTGGGGTTATATTTTTGATTATTGTAATTTCTTTGTTCTTCACCTTGCCGTGTGCTTCTCAGCAACAAATACATTTTAACCACATAACAACTTACACATACATCAAAGGAAAATAGACAATCTCACAGGGTGCTTGTAGGTGTGAGCTTAACAGCTTGTAGTGAAGCTATAGATTTTTGCAGAATATTTGCCTATTTATGCCAAATGTTTGCCTATTTTGACATGCCCATGTGGTTAATTGAAATGTTTTAATTTATGACATGTTTAGTGGCAGACAAGTCTCTACTGTATGATGATGGCATGAAACACAGGCACTGATGATAGAAATGCACGTTTTAACTCAGAGAGGCTGATTTATTTTCTTGCAAATACGTAAACAATGCTAAACAATTCATGTGCTGAGCACAATATTGAGCTTTTAGAAATAATTCCCCTTTGTGTTAAGAGGTTTGTCCTAACTCTTCTTTGGAAATTGCCATAAAAGAATTGTGCTCTAATAAATATACTGTACATCTAGACATATGTGAATGTTGGGATACAAAGTATTCATTCAGAGAAATATATATTTTTGATACAATGTCAGTGTGTTTAAATATGAGCCTATATTACTTCTATCTTCTCATTCTTCTGTATTAGACATTTCCTTTAGGATCAGTGAAGTAAAAATAAACAGACATTCTTCATTCTCTACACATCATTTCTCAAATCTATGATTTCATTGATACAATTAGACACAAAAGCACAATGGAAAGCCAATTCTTTGTACTGTACACGATCACTGTTGTTATTGATGTCGGTTATGAATGATTAATTCCATCTGCTGAATGTTCACTTTTGTCTTACAAGCACTATTAAAATCAATCAAGCTTTGCTTTTGGGTCTCATGATTCCTTTAGCTCCTCCGATAGGTCTTTTTCTTCTTCTTATGGCTCCAACTTCTTCGGATCCCCACCAACCCAGAACACTATCCCACACTGAGGCTGAGCCCTGTTGGCAGATAAGAACAAAACACACAGGCCAGGTTTACAAAAACATTTGCAGTGGTGCTGGAATTACTCCCTTTTTTTTTACACAAGTATCAATACTGCAATGTGGAAGTACTCTGTTATTAGAAGTAAAAGTATGGAATAACTAAAATATGACTAAAACTTAATTATTAGTAGTATTTATTTATTTTTGTGGCTTTGCCATTTATTTTATATTTTCTTATGGAGGGATAGACAGTAGGCTGACAGGAAATGAGGAGAGAGATGGGGGGGGTGACATGCAGTAAAGGCCGTCGGGATCGGGAGTCGAACCCGCGGCACACTGCCAGATTGTATTACCAGTCAAGGTGCCTGGACCGCTGAGCCACGGCCCAGGCCAAAAACAAAGTTAAATTAAATTAAAACTGATACCTGTGTTGTAGAACCATCTTGTATACTTCCAAAGAAGGACCTTACACCCACTTCTGTCTCGTCTACAAAAGAATCCAGGGCAGCTGACAAACAAATTGAAAATGAGTGAAGGGATGCTTGTAATAAAATAAAGGTCGTTTTCTCTGTCCGGTTGATGGTTTCAATACTCACTGTTAAAGTCATTGACTCCAGTGCTCACAAGCACTATGACCATGGCCAGTACTATGCAACGGTTCAATGTAAACGCCTTCCATGGGTTTGGGACTTCACTCAAACTTTCAATGGACAAAATCCGCTCATAAGACACTGAGAATGGGACAGAGAATCCTTAGCTGCATGGCGAATGACACAACATTGTAATTACATTGAATCTAAATGTTTGTGTTATACATAGATGCCTCGTATAAGCCCTTTGGGGTTTTTGCCTCCTGGCACTTTTCTTTGATATTTTGTGTTGTTTTCTTTTGTATTGTTTTTATATTGTGCTAAATAAATCAAATTGAATCAAATATTCAATGCAGGATATAAAAACGTACTTGTGTTGCTTTCAGAAGGTTGTGTAGGCCTAGACTTTCCTTTTTTAACTCCTATAGGTTAGGATGTAGCCCTACAAAAAAATAATCCAAAATCAGGTCATACTGTACACTAAGACAAAGCATATTTTACGTTATTTCATTTATGAACACAGTTGCTTGCTTTGCTTTGAAGTATGTAAACAAGTACTGCACAACAAGCCAGTGAAGCTTCCATGATCGTTCTTTCAAAATGTGTGTCAGACACTCATAGACCAATATAACGTAGCCTAAAATAGGAATCTGCACCCCCCCCCCAGAGCTAGAAAACACATCAATGCTCTCTCAATAAATTCTAAAGTAGTATACATACTCCTCTGTGTGAAGTCAAGACGCTTATCTCTGTATTTCTCTTCTGCACTGAATGTCCACAGTTGTGTTTTCCGGTAGAGCTGAGGGTGGGTGCCGCTGTGGCTGTGCTAGCGGTGGTCTCTGTTCTGGGGAACGGGGGAGTCTCACACACACATTGCTGACTGACGTGACTGACAGGGACAGATGGGGAAGGAACAAGAAAGAAAACGATTCATATCACTTTTTAATACAGTGGTTCTCAACCTGTGACATGTTTTACAAACAATAGTATAAAAGATGGTCAACCAAAAAATAGCCAACAAGCGTTGTGAGCTTGTAGATCTGCTATTTTCAAAATATCTGTTATCTGTGGAACCGAGTCAAACTAAATTGAATGCCTCAATTGAATGCCTGGTTGGTTGGTTGGTTGGTCACCCCAGGCCTCGTGCCATCACGTGCCATCATCAGGGAGATCCCTGATGTATGGAGATCCCTGATGTCATCAATATTAAGCCCATATATGGAGATCCTGATGTCATCAATATTGGCCAGCAACTCTACATCTGATGTCAAACCCTTAGATCTCCATATATGGAGCTGACCTGTTCATACATTCTATATGTTGATCCTTCCCCATCCACCCTTCCTCTTCGATGTCTCCCTTTAGACTGACCTGTCCATTTAAACTCTAGACGGGCCTGCCCCAAAGTTATTAGTGCAGCCCCTCCCGGCAGCTGGCGAAAACTAGAGTTTTCAACAGGCCTGAAAATGAAGGCTCGGCCCTACCTGGGCCCTCATTAAACCCTGTACACTCAAGACACTGCCCCCACTGCCACCCTTAAATCTCTATATATGGAGCTGACCTGTTCTGACATTCCATATGTTGATCTGACCTCATCAAACCCTGTACACTCAAGACACACTCCATATACTCCAGAATTCCTTCTATATGTCGATCTGAGCGACAAAGCGCCAGCACTCGCCCAGCAGTCTGCTGTCACCCAGGCGGATGGGTGCACGCGACCTCGCCCCAGCTTCTGGCGTCTTACGACATTCACATTCAGCACCAAAGGGCGAGGTCGCGTACACGCACCCGCCTGGGTGATGGCAGACTGCTGGGCTGGCACTTTAATTGGCTTGGGGGGTCAGATCAACATATGGAATGTCAGGTCAGCTCCATATATGGAGATCTAATGTTGTGTTCACATGGCATGGGGCAGATTAAACGATGCAGTCTACCATTCATTGTCAATGAAAGACAGCGACATGCAAAGGCGTTTCATCTGCCCGTGTGAACGCACCCAAAGGGTGGCAGCAAGGGCAGTGCCATGAGTGTACAGGGTTTGATGAGGGCCCAGGTCTCGAAGTTGTGTAAGTAAGTGAACAGAGTATATTTCTACATTGCAATATTGATACTACAACATGTGAGTAGTAGGCTACTTCTGGATATAAATAATAGCAACGATAGTAAATTGATTAATTGATTGATGACGACACCACCATGTTCGTCATATCTACGTCACCGCCATTAGGACACACCCCTCTGTCAAAGCAGTAGTCTGCGCTCTGCTCCACAAGCCATCACTTGACGGAGAGGCAAGAGAGGTCTGCGGGCGTGGACGTTGGCCGGATGGTTAAATCCAACCTTCAAACAATATTGAATAGCCATTGTTTTGTAAGAGAAAAAGAGAGACACTTAATATCCAAGATGCCAGTAATTGACCAAACCAGTAATATCCCCGCAAGTGAGAGGTATGTCGTCATGTAAAATTGCCGTAAGCGACCATCTCTTCGAAGCAGCGGCCTAGTTGTTTTTGTTAGCTCTAAATACGCGATGCGGAATATTTCCTGGATTGGTACAAGAATTTCCATATTACATTGTTTACAGTGTCTGGCTTACATAATAGCATTTACCTGCACACAATCCCGAGTGTTTTTATGACTACGTTTGCCATAAAGTGTCGAGATTACATCTTTGACCATCCTAATTAATTGCCATAAATAATGTTTTATATTTCCCCCATTGAGCTTTAAGTGTCCAGCAATTAGACGGCAGCGCTTCTCTTCTTGAGTCAACTGCTGTTGTGAAGGATGTAGCGTAGCCACATTATAGCTAATGCTATAGCGTTAGCACAACACTAATCTCGCCTAGCCAAGGTGGACCGACTACAGAATAGATTCATATTTAATTTTATACGTCGTTGCACGAAACACAAAAAAATACGGTACACATTTTCAACTGAAAATGGTCGCGTTGATTTTTCTTCTTCTTTTTCCGTATTTTAGATTTTGGTCGTAAGAATGAATAACTGTAAATTAGCCCCAACGCCATAACCTAGTTCTGTGATGTTGGATCATGGTGCTGCCAGGCAGCCATCTAGACGTTGTGGTTCTGTGATGTTGGATCATGGTGCTGCCAGCAGTGCCAGCCATCTAGACGTTGTGCTTTGTGTGTGCAATTGAAAGCAAGGCCCTTTAAGCCCTTGTTTTTCAATGTACCTAATATATAGGACAAAGATTCCGAGGATAGTCAATTACGTCATGTACTGTCCTGTCAGTCATGTGGCGCTTGTTTTGCAGTTCAAGGTCTCCATTGCAGCTTTTCCGCATTAACGGTGACATCAGTAGTGTATCCTGATCTTATTTATCCTAAACCTTGGATTTCGTAATGTATGATGGATTCTTATAACTCTATGGATGTATTAGCCGAAAACCATAGCATCAAAACTATTTTTTTTTGCTGTGATCTTAAACTGCCTTATTGATTGATTACTACAGTTTGCAGAAAGTACAGATGTACATTGTACACTTATAATAATGCAAAAAGAGAAAAATAAACCATGAAGAATTATAAAGACAGTCACATACTATACAAGACATCATCAAGACTAGGAGCCTTAAAATTATATTTACAGGACAAACTTGGGGTTTGTCATTTATTTTGGTAAGCTAGACTGGTCTAGTGGTACACTATTTATAATCTAGTTCTCTTGATAATATAGTTCTCTTGATGGTTTTGATTTATTTTATTGCACCAGCTAACTCTGGTGTACCCTTGTGAAATAGATAAAGTTGCATACTGGGTTTGTAACATTGGTAATGAAGCGCTGAGATCTGTGGGATGACAAAAATAATCTACGGATTGTGCTGATCCATGATCTGACTTAGTGTTATATTAACTATTCTGAGTCCATTTGTAAGCCAGTGGACTTTACTTGGTTAAAATATGACTAGGCAGTTAGCTTGTTGGCCCAGGGCCCACTGTGTACGTGCTGTTCAGCCTCTAATGAGAACAGCAACGTTTCAGCCTAGGAAATCAAATGTAGGTCGAATGACAAACCCCTTCATGCCCTTGTCTGTCATTATTGTAATCATTTGACCTGATTATTATGTCTGTAGACAATACTGTATTGATCGAGATTGTGTAGTTTCACAACCATGCGCATATGTTTTTGGAAATTTTCCATTCTTATTGCAAAAGAGGTAGTGGTGTGAACATTTCTATTGCAGCACAGCCATTTTGAACAGGTTCCCGTTCCTGTAATCGACAGGATCTTTTTCATTGAGTTGTTGCTTTTGATATTTATTGGCCGTGAAGTGAACACACTGAATGAAGCTTTGCATTAAAATAAACAGAGTGGGCACCTGAGGTCTTCCTATTTGGTAGACAGACGTCTCTCAGCCAGGTGCCCACTTTGCTTGTTATTATAAATTAATTGACAGCAGATGTGAGATGGTATTGTTGTATCTGTAAAGACAGGCTGGCACTGGCAGCCCATGCATGGTGTGTGTAAAATTGGCTAATGTTATGGATCATTGGCTGCTGCAGTTGTTTGTTGAATCTCAACTAAGCCAAAGCACTCCTTTTCACCTCCATAAAACTGGTTATATACAATTACTGTCTGTATTTGTACTGAACTGAACTTGTCAACTACATTGAGAGCAGAATAGGATAATATTATGACCCATAGTCCACCCCAAGCACTCCACTAATGTTCCATTTGGCTTAGCATATAGCCTAGTCTTTGATATCTGTTGAATTTTTTATCATTTTCACATTATATGTTATGGAAAATCACATGGAAAATCTGCTGTTATGCAAGCAGGAGCTTTAGACTCATGCCCCATGTGACAAGAGCAGCTGTCTCAGCCAAGATCACTCTCACTCATGAATGTGCATCACTGCCTACTGTGCGTATGGGGGATTTGAAGAATGCTCTGATCAGCATAGAGAAGTGTATTGAAAGCTTGCGGTGTGTTAGTTGGAATGCCTTGCAGGTGAAATGGGAAGAAAAAGAGCAGGATTTCTTTTAAGCGTGGCAGCTTTAACGCTTGAACTACCGTTGACTGTTTTGACGTAGTGAATTAATTAATCCAGACCTCCCGTTGACGGGATTGACGTAATCGTTTTATTCCCTATAATCGGGGGCTTTGTTTTAAGCATTTTTTGCTAACGGCCGATGTCGTCCACCTAAAACCGGCCGAAATCCTTGCGTGCTCGCTCGCGCACGCGGTATTTATGTGCATAGCTGCTCAAAATGCGATATTTGGGGCTTGATTGGAGCTTAATTTGACTTAGATATGAAAATAAACAACGATCGCATGGGACCGGGGACAGATCACTGTGATACACAGTGCAGAATGATAGCTGATGTTGACACCCGTTTTACCGGAAATGACGACGGCCAGATTCGGTCAATTCAGTAAAAATCGGCATAATGTGGAATTTACCGCCACCATCAGGACTGGGTGTCTAATACTATATACTTGCCCCGTTAAAATGAGATGTATTGTGTATATATCACAGATTTTTCTATTGGCATTCAAATCATGAATTCAAATCATGAATAGAATTGGCAGAATGCACTGAAAAGCTGCTATTGGGGTGGCAGTCCAAGTTAAATGATCTGATAATGGGATTTCAGAAGAACATGCCCACAGTAGTGCTAGTGTTAAATTCCAATAATTATGTAATGGAATATGAGTATGACAGTCACACCTATGTTGACTTGACACCCTCGGGCCATAGCTTGGATATTGCATACAGACTTGATGGGGTTTTACTATAAGGTTGACATTGACATTTGACAATGGCCGTCCTCTAGTTTTCACATGTTGGCTCCACATATAGCACAGCAGTGGATTTGCCTAAGTCTGCATCTGTGAGAGTGTGTTCCGGTGCTGTGTTTTAATGGGATTTGTTCCCAATAGGAGCTCTGAGAATAGGCCTGTTCTTGTGCACTTGTGCAGTAACACGCGAAAGCCAGGCAAATTCTCTAGAACACACAGTGGCCTCTGAATCAAAATGGCTGGGCAAGCTTGGTGAATTGTGTTGTGTTGTGTAATGTAAGATGGTGTTTGTGCCTGTGGTTATACACTGGATATACACATTCTTGTTACCTACTCCAGAGGGATGAATAGGTTATTTAAAAAGTGTAAACGGTGTGCTGAGTTATGAAGGTCATCTTTTTTTTCTTCTTCTAGTGAGAGTGCTGACAAGCCAATAGCCATGGTCTGTTAGTGTTCTCTTGTTGTGTAACAAAAAAGCACCCAGCCTCGTCTGTTACAGTTACTCATTGTGCCCAAGCCAAGCATTCCTTTTGATCATTAATCAAGGTGTTGCGTAGTTTTATGAGCAAATCCGATTACTAAATTATTGGACTTCAACCTTGAGTTTGTTTGGCTTTAGAGAATATTCTCACTCAGCATTGGCCAATATTTTACTAATTTCAGATGCAAGTCAATCAACATCTTAAGTGTGACGTGAAAGGTTGTAATTTACCCTTTCCAGTGCTCTAGGTTTGAGTTGAATCATTCTGTAACAATGGCTCCATTTGTGTGTGTGTTTGTTTCACCCTCCAGTACCTCAAGTCCCATGAGGTCCTCTCTTCGCTGCAGTAACCCGGGTTCGGGGCCTCTGTGGTGCTCCTGATGCCCCTCTCCCACCCCTGAAGATCCCAGGTGGGCGAGGGAATGATCAGCGGGATCGCAATCTTTCAGCTAAGCTATTCTACTCTGTAAGTTCAGCCATTCAAATATTCAAAGCTATTCTTAATTTCTTGCAAACTGACCACCAAACTGACCACCTTTTCTGTTCGTTTACTCTCCCGTCCTGTAGGATGCTCATTTACTGGTTCTAGAAGAGCCTCCGCCTCCCAATGGCCGAGTGCGTTTCCTGCTCTTTGAGCCTCGTCGATTGGAGGGCAAGCATTGTGTCTGGAGGGCAGCTCTGAAGGGTGGGAATCTTTATGTTGAAATCCCTCCCGGGGCTTTGCCTGAGGGCAGCAAAGACAGGTTGGTTGGTAGTGATAACAAACTACTTTTCTTTTGTCTGTTTTGTAAACGAGCATGCATTTCTTGAACCTCTGATTTGTCCCAGGACTACAAACAATCTAGCCTGGGTTCCAGCCTGATTCACTGTGTTCCACGGATCTGAAAATGTCACTTCGCTACTCAGTCATAACGTCACCATTTACTTAGCTGCGTTGTTGCTGATACATCAACAGCCAGCGGCACTCTGTCCATGCTTCTCACTGTTGACAAAAATAGTGCCGTTCAAGACTTGAGAGTAAAAACCTACTGTAAAAAGTAAACGATTCAGTAGTACACTGTCAGATTCAGTAGTACAAAAAAAATTACAGCTGTGGAGTGAGTTTAGTGAAGGACAAGGGCAGTCAGTGCGCATTGATACGTTAAACTGGTGTTTTTCCTCAACCTGCACCACAGACCAATCGGAAGCCTCAGCTCTCAGCCTTCATATGTCCCACCTACCTGTGGAGAATAGGAGACTTTCCAGACTGAGTAGCGCAGTGACATTTTCAAACCCGTGGAACGCAGCTAATCAGGCTGGAACCCAGGCTAACAAACATTGAGGGCTGTGGATAATTTGCAAATCTGTCCTCTGTCAACGTTTAATGCTTACTGGTCTTCTATTATTTCTTTGTCTTCAGTTTTGCTCTCCTATTGGAGTTTGCCGAAGAGCAGCTGCAAGTGGATCATGTGTTCATCTGTTTCCACAAGAGCCGTGACGATAGAGGTGAGGTTTTCTCTTTTTTTTGTTCTTCAATCAAAACCATTACAGACACAAAATCAAAGCTGCAACCAGTTTTGACCTCGTTATCAACACTTTTTGATGTAATGCAATGATCCAGTACATGATGTCATGCATACAGAATCGAGCTGCTTTGAATAGAGAAGATAATGTTTTCAGTAGAACATTCCTGTTAATATCAGAATGATATGATTTTTTTTACCAGCAATCTTTTTTCAAAGTAGCCTAGTCCTGCATTTAAGCCCTCTGTCACCCCTACCAATAAACGAGGGGAATCACAATATCGGATCTATTGTTTCAAAACAACCCAGCTCTGTCCCTCTCCTGGTCTATGTTTCTTCTAACCTGACTCTGCCAGATGGGGGCGGTATTGGGTAACCATGTTCACCAACACAGCATCCATCTGAGATCGCTCGGGGGATTGAGCTAACACCGAACAGCTCCGGTTCGAACCAATCAGCGTGAGCTAAGGGCGGGATATGTGCGAAACCGGATGTGACGCTATATAGACACGTCAATATGATTGGTTGTGTTTGCACGCCCACACGGTGATAGACATCATCTACCAAGTATCTTGAAAAAAAGGAACAGCCCTTTCATCGAATTTGCTCCCGAGATCCCAGATCCCAATAAGCTGTGAAACAAATTTGTGTAGCAAGCTTCTTGGATCTGGCAGCGTCAGGTTATGTTTCTTCAGCATGCAACTCAAATCACTCTGTCTGTCAACATCGCATTTAAATGTTTAATTATTGTCCGAATGTTACCTACTTGGGCTGTAGACGGCACCTTCGCTTCGTGCAAGCCTCTCCCTGAAGATGGCAAGCTTCATGGGGCTTTTTCATTTCCTTAGTTTTAATCTCTGTGGTCGAGCTGGGTTCTGATCTCTGCGTTATTGCAACATGAAAGAATAGGCCTGCCCTTCTATTTATTTTATTTTCAATCCGCTGTGAATTATAGATGGCAGTGTCAACAAAGTAAAATATATTCATGTAGCAACCTGTTTTCAACATTGGAAGTGCCAAATGTAAATGTTCACAATTTAATGTGATTTATCCTTTACGGCTCAATTAACATGCAAATATGGAACTGAATCATAGTTTGACAGCTGTACACGGTGGGGTGCCTCCTGGAACATCTGCCACAATGCACTAGTGTAGGGGTGTCAAACTGGCAATACAGGATGATCCTAAAGCTAATAGACAGCCACATGGGTCAGCATGAATCAAATTGAACACAGATGAAGGTGTATGTGTAGGCAGTTAATATTTAATATTTATGTATCCATATATCTTCCATCCTCAGCATCCCTACTGCGTACGTTCAGTTTCCTGGGCTTTGAGATTGTGAGACCGGGACATCCCCTTGTCCCTACCCGCCCCGATGCTTTCTTCATGGCTTACAGCATCGAGCGAGACTCCTCTGATGATGATTAAATTACCCTGAGCAATTACACAAGCATTGTTGCTTTTACTTGTGCTTCATTTTGCATACCATTTTATGTGTTTCAATATTTGCACTGGTGTCAGATTTTATAGGCCAGGTATGTTATGTAAGCACCCACATCAAATCTGGGCAAATGCATCCTCACCAATGTATTCCTTTCCATGCATAGTGCTGATTTCCTATTCACCCTTCCCTTAAACCCCAATGATCATCTCTATGTAATATTTATGATTCAAAGAAATGTACATTCATCTTATTCATGTAATTAGATGTGTTTCCATCATCATTTTCAGTTGATTCATGTTCATTGATTTTTTTCTTTTCTTTTTTGATGTGTGCATGGAGTTTGATTTGTTGCTTTGATTCACTTGACAGAAATCTGCATGTTGTAACTGTGCTAAATAAAAGTGCTCACCTTAAAAAAAAAAGTTTAGCAGTGTGTTATTGTAGAGACGTGGACAAATGATGTATTGGATGGCTTACTGAAAAGTACAAAACATAAGGAAATCTTAAGGTAGGCTTATTTGTTTTTTATTTGGTTTGGGCAGTGCTGACAATACACCGGGCTAGAGGCATTATAAACGAGCATAATGGAGTATTTACAAGGTATGCTTAATAACTTACAATAACGCTACAAACATACAAAAACAGACATGTAACATTACTTTGATGTGATCATGGACTTGACTAACTGACAATCAAGTCAAATCTAGGAACCAATTGGAACCATCTCACCCTAGCATAATATGCTTATTATATATTATATGGGTGGAATGCCAGCAAATGGGTGTTTGACAGTTGACACCCGACTTAGCCATAAATAAAGATGTGTATATATATATACTATAGGTGACCTTTCCTATCAAATACCTCTGATGAAAGGAGAAATCTTTAGGTTCATTCACAGGGTAGCCTGAAAAGGGACACGTTTTCAAACAACTGAGATAGACAAATGGTAATAAAATTTGCTCCCTGTCATGTTCCTGCTTGATTGAACTTAATTTCACTAGATTTTTGCTGTGTATGTATGTATGGGGGGGGGGGGTACTCATAATAGGAGTAGCCTACTTGGATTGGGAATAGACTCATTCCATCTTGATATTGAACCCCATCCATCCAATTGCCTTCATCAGTGTTTCAGAGTCAGAAAATGCTAGGTATTGCAGGCAGAGGCTGTCCTCCCAATGCAGAGGTGGCTGATCCTGGATCAGACCCCTCTCTGCCAGTTTCATCACCAGTAAGGCCCGTTTAATCAACAGCCAGTTGTGCACAGTGGTGATTGTGGAGCTGTTTAACTTGAAGAGCTCGGTGCGGGGGCCCCAGAGAAGGGCCTGAAGGATAACTACAGTATCTGCTATATGGAGCTCACTGGTCTCATCCTTGAGCCGAGAGACTAGATCAAGCAATCCTGCTTTATACGGAGAGTTGGGAAAGGTTACAGCTGAGCCCTGTGTGAGAGAAGTAAAGCTGTCTTGGG
This sequence comes from Protomyctophum parallelum, assembly GCF_964188405.1. Classification (NCBI taxonomy): domain Eukaryota; kingdom Metazoa; phylum Chordata; class Actinopteri; order Myctophiformes; family Myctophidae; genus Protomyctophum; species Protomyctophum parallelum. The sequence goes on from NC_139701.1 coordinate 39,836,438, forward strand.
GCTGTAGACAGTGCTGAAGCAAAGCTCCAATCTGGGTGTTTATGGAATATGGCAGGTGAGATTGAAAATGATCAGAAGGCTTATGGTCAAAGACTACACGAGGGCAACCCCATGTTCTCCACAACATCTGAACGCTTAGTTTTTCCCATTTTCTTTTCTCCCATTCTATTTCTTCTTGTACTCTGCTCTTTTCTGCTTGAGTCATGCTGAAATTTTCTACGTTCGCACCCTTTTCTTCTTTATCAGTTTGTTCCCTGATCTCTCTTTTTGGCCACACCAGAAAAATATCTTGGGGCCTGAGCTCAATATAAGTGACTGCATGGCTGCACAGATGCTGCAGCGCCATCACGAGCTGTAACAACAAAAGACACAGCTGTCTTTCATAGAGCAAAGGTTCAGATCTTTGCAGCATCCAGCTCTCCAGAATAAAGTCTTCCAGGGTGACTTGTGGCAAGTCTCTTTCAATACTCACTGAGTATCCCTGCTGGAGTGAAGACATAACTGTGGACAAATCACACTGGTGGTTTTTGCTACACTTAATGCTGCCCCCAGATGGTGGATTTGCACCAATGCAGTCTGACTGAGAAGGGAAGGTCGCCACTGGAACATGACTTTGTATTGTGTTCGATTTGTTCTTCAGGGTACTATCATCAGGTGGGAATTGAACAATGACCTCCTGGAGATTGACATGTGACAGTAGACTGCTGTGTGCCATGAGATCCAATTTAGTCCATCGGTGCACCTGGAAAGAGAGATTAAATTGGTGCTTCATGAAACAAAAATAATACATTTATGATCCAGTAAACATTGTTACTCTGCCATATTCAATGATTTCCAAAACAAAATTGTAATTGACAGTATATCAGTTAATCAGATTTTTCTGCCTTGCTGTTGCAGTGTCATTGCAACACCTGATGGCAGTTTGGGGGAAGTTGGTTTGGGTGGTTTGAGGTAATCTGAGAGCTTCTAAGAGATGTTAAGTTAAGATAGTCTCTTGTCAGATTCTGTTGCCTATGTGTGCATCAGTACACGAGCAGCTGCTTCTGCTTGCTAGTAGCTGCAGGCTTTATATGACAACAGAATACATTATCCTACATTATGAATGCACACTGTATATGATGCTATATTCAGGCCAGGGCTGTGCACTGCACACAGACTTGATGGCAGGTGGCCTACAGTAGTTTACCCCCACCACATAACTAGATTAACTACACATGCAAAATGAAAAAACTGAATCAAAAGTGTACACACACAGTTAAAGCAATGTACTGTATGTTGCACAAGCTGGTTGGCTTCTATGTGTGCACATAGACTGATTTGACTGTTCATATTTGACTGTGTACAATACTTCTATGTAGAAGAATTATGGATAATAATATGAAGATGAGCTTACTCTTCCACTAAGCGCCCTCTTTGGAAACTTGGGACTAAACAGGCTATAGTAAAGTGAATCTCCTAACTGCTTGGGCTTGTAACCTTCACACAGTAGGAAGTCCTGGGGTTGATATGTGCCATCATCCATATAATTTGCCTCTCGCCGCAAGAGAATCCCTGCCTCCAATCTCTGTGCCATACTCCTAAGAAAGAGTAGGTGGCGATGCTGAATTCCCTGAGCGACCACCCCTGGATCACCGAAACCGCTGAAGAGGTATGGAAAATGTTCATCAGGTGTGTCAAAGGACAGTTGGGAAAGGGACAGTAACGGTGCCGGTACCAGACTGTTTATGACTGGTTTTAATTGGTCTCTCTTGTCATGGACATGAGGGCCAGGGATGGCTGCAAGCATGTAGATGGGATTGTCAAAGCTGTGAGGGTGACCATAGAATACGGGGGACAGGGGAGACATAGGAAGCAGAGGAGATGGTGGGGTTATGCTGCCACAGGGGAGGGAAAGGGTGCGAGCCATCCTCTTCCTAGGGACAGGTGGTGGGGTGTCATCAGAGAAATATCTCTCCTGGTGAGGAGGGTCTGGATAATACAGCAGGGACATTTCAGTGTCAGACAAGATTCACACCATTAACTCACAAAACACTGAACATAAACAATATACAATATGCCTAATGTGTTGGGGACAAAATGTTTAGAATAATGGAAGAGAGAATGCATCTACATTCACACTTCCACATGATCACTGCATTGGAACGTCACAGGTCAAAGTCCTCTTGTCACAAAATAGCATAGCCAATGTGAAACACAATTTGTGTCGGCTGAGGTAGTAAACAGTTGGTTTCAGTAGGTGTTACTTCCTCACTTTCAGTTCTCATGAGAAATGTGAATATATTGAATGGACAACCAATGACAGTTACATAACACTTAACATTAAATATCAGTTTATGTACTTTTTAGAACTAGGTTACCAAGCATTAAGTAGATTGCATGTGTAAGCCATGGCCAGAATATGGTTTAATTTACTTCATTTTGTTCGATCACCCCAGTGTTGAAAACAAGTGTAACTTACCATAGTGTATGGGGCACTGGGCCTCATGGCAGTCAGTGGTCCCAATAAACACATCCCCACTGCACGTATTGTTTTGGTGATGGGGACCAAGAGGGCTCAACACACCACGATCACACCCCAGGTCTACACTTGAGCTCCGGGAGCTCCTGGAGTGTTGACTCCTGTGTAGACAAATACTCATATTCGGCACGGCCACATACACTAGTATTCATCAATGCATAACCATCTCAAGTATAGACTTTCCGTTTATCTTTCAAATCCCCATTGTAGTATGAAGGGCGATAAACATCCATTGTGAAACTGAAACTGAAAAACAAGTTCTCATAGTACAGTGATCATGTGCTTTATTTTAACTGTAAACAAAGCAGGTATTTTTCTATGGCCTGTGTTTTTTTATCATGTAAGTTTGTCCATTGAAATGATGTTATCAATATTAAACGAAGTAATCTAAATAGTGTAATAAGAGTACTATTTACATACATTAGCTTCAGTTCACACACGCACACGCACATGCACATGCAGAGTGTGATCTTACCTGCGCTGTTTGACAGGCAGTGCCGGTGGGCCAGTCGATGCATCCGCTCTGCTTGTAGCACCTGGCTCCATCAAACAAGTCTAGTCCACTCACACTGTCCCTCTGCATCAGTCAAGCTGGTAGGTAACCTGGTGTCTTTACTAGATACCACCAAAGAAACAGCCCTGTTTCCCTTTTTCTCAATTTCTCAACTCTGTCTGTGTTTCTTTGTGCCTTCCCTGTCCTTCTGTGTCTTGTTCTGTCAAGGTTTGAAATGCAGAGTTTGAAAGCATGTACCGGAAAAGTAGTGTCTGGTTATCTGAGGGCAGATATGTTCTCTCTGCTCTAACCTCAACTTGACGAAATGAGGAAATGCAGTTTTGCGTAAAAACTGTTACCATTATGGTTATGTTTTTCTTTTTCTTCCCTTTTTTCCTTTGGTTACAGTAGACCTACAGTATATTCTCCATATGCCACCATAGCACTACACCCAATTTGTTGCTCTATTTGCTTGGGTGAAGTAGTTGAAACTACCTATTTTTTATTTTTTTTAGGTTTTTTATTTTCTTTTCATAAATCAGTAAACAGTAAACACCCTTTACATCTGTATGTTGGTTAAAAAAACAACAACCAATGAATCATATTAAAAAGCGCTTCTGACAAAACCTCTTAACTCCATTGGACCCTCAAACTGTCTCCCCCTCTCCCCCTCTTCATATATGTGACATGCACTCAGAAGCATGATAGTTGTTGGGGGCTTATCATGCAGGAAAATGTACAAGTTAATTCATATACAGGTATATAAAGTAGCTGCTTCATAATCTTAATGAGCTTCTATTTTTATCTCTTATTTTCCTGTTTAAATATGGTTTAGATATCACAAATGTATCAATAGTTCATACAACAATCTATATCCTTTGCAGTAACAGTACCATTGTTTATATGCGGTTTGAGGGTGAGTAATTTCCATCTTTGACCAATTTTGGACTGTAATGGGCATAATGAAAATGTATGAGTTTTACCTTCAGTGAACCTCATTGGGCTCCTACGCAGGTCTGTCTGTTTCTATGTACACTCTGAATGCTGACGTGTTGCCTAGAGAGCATATTTCTGTGTAAGTGCCCCTTATACTGCAAGTGCCATCTCAGAATGAGTCACAGCCCCTAAGCAAAGGGCTATTGTCTCTCTGCTTTTCAGTAGGCCTATCAGTCCAGTTATATTTTTGAGGGGTGCTAGCCACTCCTATGTTAATGTGCGTGTAATGTTTAATGTGCGTGTCCTAACACAAACATGAAATGCCATTGACAATGAATGGCAAGTTTTGAGTGTTTGTGTAAACACAAACATTGCGTAAATACAAAAATTGTATGAGCGCCCCTCACTTCACACGGGTGTGATTCTTGAGGGGCGCTAGCCCCTCCTATATTCAGCTATAGTGTATAGATTCTTGTTCTGACACAAACATTAAATGCCATTGACAATGAATGGAGAATTTACGTCATATGTGTCCGAGCAAATCTATTTTTGTCCTGACACAAACATTTAATGCCATTGACAATGAATGGAGAATTGACATCATACTAGAGCGGTGCCCGTTGGAGCCTCTACAGCGGTGCCTGTTGGGCACTGGCCTACATGGAACGATGAATGCCCCACCCAGATATTATGTCTGTGGCCCTTTTAAGCCCATATATGGAGTTCTTTGTCAGTCGTGCCCAAATATGGAGTCTATGCAGACGTCAGAATGATGTCAGAACAGTGCAGCTACATGGACCCCGGGCAGGGGCCCTGTCCAGACTCCAGAAACCGGGCAGAGGTTTGGGGCGGTTCTGGACAACCGTGGGTCCGACTGACTCGACACCAGGCACTGCACCCCCTGTCGTGGGGTGTAACACGTTCTCGAGTTACATGGAATACAGACAAACAGACGGACGGACGCACGCACGCACGCACGCACGCATGCATAAGGACAGCCAGCCTGCTATTGTTATATTTATCTATTTGACCATGATTCATTCCTCATCATCGACTACCTGCTTCTATTATGTTTGTCCAAATGTGATGTGTTTTTGTTGTACCCATTTTTAAAGAAAGCAAAGATACATTTCAACATTTTGCATGCAAAACGTAGTAAACACACTTTCAATATAATTCAATTAAATTCAAAGTGACAATCATATTGGAATTGAAACAGAGACTTGATGCATTTATAGTTACATTAAAAGTTAGATGTAGACGAGCAAATCAGTATTTAGGCCTATGTTAACTTCCCATTGACAATGAATGGAGAATTTACATCATACTGTATATGTCTGAGGAAATCGGTAATTTTTGAATTTTAATTTCAGAACCATATAGTGCACCTTTCGTTTAAAAAAAATAGTTCCATGTGATAGAGAGGTCAAAGTTGAACGTAAGTTGCGCTAATATTTTTTAAATACCGTAGGTCAATAATACAAATTACGCTGGTTTTGTGGATACATTTACTTTTAAAGCATGGCCCCAGTGCCCCCCACAAAATGACCGGAACTCACTTACTGTACTCACTTACTGTACTCACTTCACATGGGTGGTTCTTTATCATAGGTGTCACTATCTCATTGAAATACATGGTGAAAACTAGAAAAAGTGCCCTTCTGGGCACAGGTCTCCACCAGGTTATCCACAGATCCGTGCAGTTAGAGGTAAAAACACTTTTCGGCCAGTTATAGCGCCACCTTGAGGCTGAGTTGAAATTGTTCATGTGGCATTTTGTCCTGGGCCTAGTGGGAATGTGGGTGCACAATTTCATGGAAATCACGCGATGTGTTCATGATTTGCAGCATTTTGTTTGAAACTGAGCACTCCTGTGAACTTTGGAAGCCAATCTTAACCAATCAGGATGGAGTCTGAGAAATCTGAAAGACCGGTTTGGTTGAATGGCTCTAGAGAGACTGTGTACCAATTTGCGTGATGTTTGGACAAAATCTGTAGGTGTACTGTGCAAAAACTTGTTTTGCACAAAGCGGCCTCCTGGTGGCGCTATAACAGGCCGTTCTGGAAAGTTTGGGGCAGAGGTTCATCGTTGGCATCCAGGGAGTGTGTGTGCAAAATTTGGCATCGACCGGGTTGTTTTGCACAAAGCGGCCTCCTGGTGGCGCTATAACAGGCCGTTGTGGAAAGTTTGGGGCAGAGGTTCATGGTTGGCATCCAGGGAGTGTGTGTGCAAAATTTGGCATCGACCGGGTTAACGGTGGCTGAGATTAGCTGGTCACGGACACACGGACGGACACACGGACGGACACACGGACGGACACACAAACGGACGGACGGAGTGCAAAACATACTCTCCCCACATGCCTTCGGCCTGGTGGAGACAATGACACATCATTCTCAGGAGGTTGCAGTCGAAGTTGTCCAACAGCACAACATTACTTTTTTTGTACTGTTTGTTATCATAATAGATATTAGAGTCTTTTCTGCTTTGAACTTGGTATCCCATTTCCATAGTATAGTGCATAAAGTGAATATGTCAAAATTACAATATGGCTAATATCTATCCAATTATCCATATCACAAAAGGCTGCAATTTGGCATTACTGAGGGATGTTTATTGTTGTGCTGTGCAATAAAATCTTAGGCTTACAAATCAAGCTATCCATTGTAGCATATAATCTTTCATTTAAAATTGAGCAATTATTATTATTAATCATTGAAATTCACTCCCTGTCCTCACATGTAGGCATACAGTACATCAGCACAGTTTTCCAAATACTTTGAAAACTGTGCTGACGTGCAGCCTTGGCCTCTAGCAGAACATGCTAAATTGTGTGATCTATTTTAGACTCAGGGATGATGTTTGTTGTTTTTATTACACTTCACATAAGCACAATAATGATGGTAATCTACACAGGAGCAAAGGGAGATGAAGGATGCAGGGTGGCAGTGGGCGAACATCATTCAAGTGTGCCACTTCATTATGGTAAGGACCCAGGAAAGATGCTAAGTCTCCCTGCTATTGAATCCATACCGAGAAATGTTGAGATGGTGTAAACAACAGAATTGAGTAACCTTTTACATGTACCCAAGAGAATAGGATTCAGCATATTATTGGGAATGCCTGCTGCTGTGACAAGTGGGTTCTTTTTCAGCCATTGAATTCAAGTGTTAGTGTGGTAGATATGATAGATAACTCGACAATGGATACATTTGCATCAGAGCTTAAACAAACACCCACAAACGATTTGAAGATATTATATGAATGATTTGACAGGGGTTATTATTCATTGTGTTTGAAGGTGCTTACTGCTTACTTGTCTTGAATTTTTTTTTTTTTGATATTTATATTGACATACAAGTAAATTACATTAAATTAATGTGGTACAGTACATGACAGAAAAAGTAATGAACACTGTTCTGTAAAACACTTTTCTTTTTAAGCCATTTTATTTGTTTAGACATTGCATAAATACATCACAAGACACTGTAATGGTAGGCCTACTGTTAATTGGGACTCCTTTTTATATTTATACATGTACATTCATGACCTATATGCACCCACAATGTATCATGCAGATTAGGTATATTATGCACTTTATGCTCTTCTCTCTATCCTTTTTAACGGCAATGATGAGCCTGCACAACCACTGTTTCAACCACCCTACTGATGTGACAATAAAGATTGATTCTGATTCTGATTCTACTGTATACATATATTGTATCCTTTGACAATTAGGCCTCTTATAATTAGGAGTGCATAATCAAAACAATGGCAAACTGTAGTAGTGAGTGGCTGATCTCAGCATTGCTGTCTGTATCACTTTCACACAAACTTCCTGATTGATTAGATCAGTCACAGGGCTGGGGAACCACAACCACTCCTAATGAAGTGTTTTCTTATAATCCCATGAAGCCGCTGTTTAACCTTGCCATCAGTGGCTGCTTTGGTTGAAGAAGAAGACCATACAGTGGTGCCTTTGAGTGTCTGTATGTCATCCTCGGATGCTCTTATTCCAGTTTTGGATTCAGCATCATCTTCTTTAGACAGCCCCGGTCTTGCTTGGGACAGGTTATCTTTGATGTTGATGGCTGCTTTTCTTGTCACTGGGGTTTTGTTGTAAAAGCAATGATTGTCCTTGTTCTTGTTTGAGCGCCGTAGCCGCTCTGCATGGCAGAGCAGTGTTTCCTCACTGGCCATTTGAGGGCTCTGGCTCAATGTGACAAAGCCATATGGGGTGGTGACTTTGGCCATGTGTGGCAGGGAGAGGGCAGCTCTGCTGTCCGGATCCAAGCAGTGCTGGGCCTCTGTGTAGGGGCATGGGAAGGAATGGTCTCTGTAAAGGCGAGACCGCTGCGTTGAGGGGTCAGAGATGCTCCGCTGAGCTCTGCAATCTAGGAGAGATGAGTTCAAAGCTGAGCTGGCAGGTGATGACGATGATGATGATAGCCCAGGGCAAGATAATGCAGAAGTAGTCGAATTAATCCCTGAACTCCCTAGCTGTTCATTCTCTGCATTATCCTCTACTCTCTGTCTGTTTCTGATAATGTCAGAGGATTTCAAGCCAGTCTGAACTGACAGATTTGGTATAGTGAACTGTGGAATGCTGTCCGGTGTCAGAATATTTGGGAAAATGATGTCCCGACCTCTTTGAGACTCTGATCCGAGAGAACTCCCAAAAGACCTTGCGCTATTAGCTGCCCATAACAGTGCACGGATCCCTGTGCAACTGTGCCTGCGTGCTGTTGAGAAATCATCTGAACGGATGGTTTTGGTGCTGTTACAAATTAATCCAGCGCTGAATGTTCGTGTGACTGCACTGTTGATGTCCATTCTGTTTTCCTCTCTCTGTACATCTGGGTTAGATTAGACTTGAAAAACACAGGCCTTTTTATATCTCTTTAGTGTCCCTAACCCCTCCTTTTCTGCCCCACAGTACACAGAGATATGCGTAAATGTGGCGGAAGTGCTTACTAATTTGGGCTCCTGTGAAGTATGTAGGCCTAAGTATAATTATGGCTTCTCTCTTGAGCCTGTTCATATGCTAAGGAGCAGAGAGATGTGCTGGGTCCCTGCGCCTCTCAGTTACCCTGGTAGTTGCGTCACTCTTTTGATTTAGCTGGGCTTTTCTGCTTTGTTTAAACCTCCAGGACAATATAGAAAATGTACTAACATGCCCAAAGATAGTGTAGCATTTATAACCCTCTGCTTCAACTGTCTCTCCTGTGCTTCTGTCTCCCTCTTGAATTTCCCTCTCAATAATGAAAAAACTCTCCTAAATAAAATGTAATGGCTCCTTCTCTGGTATAGCACATCCTGATTTGTTAGTTGAAGTCAGAGTGTATACCCTCAGAGTTAAATAAACACTCAGTTTATTGTGTAGAAAACACTTTATTTATGACTCTGAAAAACAGTGTGTGGGGGACAAGCCCTTTTATAAAGTCTGATTTATACTTTGTTTTGCATCGTGTCTCTCACCAAAACATTGTCGATCTTCTGTACAAGCTCACTAGGCGTCAGCAAGACATCGGTGCACAACTACAAGTATAAATCAGCTGTAAATGTGTCCGTTCATCGTCAATGGCAAAACTTGAGACGGGCGGGGACAAACTTTTGTGGATATTTGACCGGAATTCTCTTACTGTGGTCAATGGCAAATCTTGAGACGTGTGGGAACAAAAGCTGTATATAGAAGGGGCTAGCTCCCCTTGAAAATCAGACTTGTCTGAAGTGAGTGGTGCAACAGCTCCCTGTTGGTACCCTCAACATACATAGGGACACAGGGACGGACAAAGCTGGGCATTGGAGTGGCTGCACCCTATTATATGGTTGCACCACTCAAAAAGCATAGTCAGGGACCACATGCAATACCTCCATGGACCACCAGTGGTCCACGGACCAGATGTTGAAAACCCCTGGTGTAGGACATTAGTTGGCTATTAAAGAAATAGCAGATATACAACCTCATATTGTGTCACTTTGTGGCTATTTTTGAGGGGCTCTGTTTTTACTCACCACCGCTCAACGTTATTTCAGCTCCTATGGTCAGCTCACCACCGGAGCGGTGGTCACCTCACCACCGAAAATCCAGACTATGAATAGCCTTTACTTGAGTACTGTTACTGTACTTAAGTAAATTTGGTTTTGGCTGATTACTTAACTTTACTTATTAGGATATAACTTGACTCAGACCCCACTACATTTCTAGGAAGGGATTCTTGGGACCAAAATGTTAAAACCCCCTAACATTTATTTTGTGAAAATAGTGGATATATACAAGCTCTCGATTGTACATCTGCTATTTCTGAAGAATTCTGAAAATGTAATAATAATAATACTACTAATACTACCTTTGAATGCTTGAAATTGAGGCCTAAATAAACTTTTACTAGTTTACTGCAGCCTGTATTGTTAATTGGCAGAGCTCGTTTATTGGCCAGCACCGATCACGTGTTTGCTTCCAAAGTGTTCTTATTAGCTCCACGGCCACCTGTAGGCTACACATCACTCACTGCGTCGTCATCAGCTGTTTGCGTCTCATCCATTCCTACCAGTACCAGCTCCCTCACTGCAGCAGCATGGCCTCATCTGAGAGCAGCAGTCACACCATCGTGCAGGAGGTCGAGGACCAGGTAACGGTTGAAGTTGAACATGCTGAGGTTTTGTTTGTTTTTCGTACTAGGCATGTACATATTAAGTTTACCTTCAATAGCGGTTGCTTGGCGCTTGCTCCTCCAACTCCAAGCTAGCCTAGCTCAGTCAGCAGGACTAAACTGACTAAACTAAAACTTCTAAACTTGGCTAAACTGGCAGGCTAGCCGCTAGCCAGTAGCCATGCACAACGTTTGCTCGCTAAAGCCTGTTGGCAAATGGTGAATTTACATTTGAGCGTTGATCTGCCACTTTGTTTTTACCCTGTTTAAGGACTACATTCCGAACATTTTGGTTTGTTTATGGCTGCTTCACAACCACGCATGTGGTTCTTTTCTTTCCTCTGTTTAACCGGCCTCTATTTCTTCTGCAGGAGGAAGATGTTGCTGTCGAAGTTAACTACGGTGTTTTTTATCGCCTCTCACAGTACTGGCCTTTCAGTTTAATGGTAAGTTTATTGACAGTTTAATGGTAAGTTTATTGACAATTGAGAAGTTTATTCATCTTGAATTGCCCCACCCCCCCGCAAGAAAAACAAAAAAAGTTAACATTTATTATATTACACAACAGGTGCGTGGTATTCGCGGCGTGTGGCGGTTGTTCGGATTCTCTCCTAAACACACTCGCACTCCAGGACGCCACAGCCTCCCCGGCCGCAAGCGTCTGAACCCCTTCACCCGCGTGCTGCTGTCCATTCTGCCCCGCCGTATGCAGAGCGCCCTGGGATACCCGGTGTCCAGCAGCATCGGCTGCTCCCTTTCTCCAGGTATGGGTCACTGGATGATGTTGTCTCAAGCTGTTCCGTCAGCTTTTAAATCGAAATATTGGGCCTGCTGTGTAGTTATCAGCTTGAGCTTATGCAAACTTAATTGATTGATGTCAGGCCTTTATTTGGCTTGAGCAATAATTAGCAAAATTCCAAAGAATCTTCGTCTATGCCTCTGAGGTCCTGTGATTTCTCCCAAATTGTCTAAACTCTTGTGAGAACTGACATCACTCTTGGTTGTATAGTGAAGCATGTCTAAAACTAAAAGCCCCTACATTGTGGGGCAGCTTATGCATTTATTGAGTTAAGTTTCAAAACTCCAGGAAAACTTGTTCTAGACTAGGTAGCAATAAACCCTAACTGCCTTTTGTCCTATAGGAGTTTTGAGTGAGCCTGTCATGCACATCCATACCAAGTTGAATAACTTTCTGTGCAGAGGTTCCATGAGCAGCTGCTAGCAATATGTCATTTATTTTTTGGTATTCAGACAGCCAGCAATGAGAAACTCACACAAAAATAATTTAGTCTCTCACATCTAGGGTCCACAATCTACATTCAAAGATGTTCCTAGAAGCATTGTCATTGGTCGCAAAAACCCAGTCGAAATTACTAACTCTTCAGGAAGAAGACAGGCAAATCGACCAATGACTTCTAGGAAAATCTTTGAATGCAGATTGTGGCCCCTAGATGTGTCACAGACTAAATATATTGTGGGAGTGTTTTAAAATGTGGACATATTATTGCTTATAACAGCTTTAACTTGTATATTCTGAAGTGGACCAATGGGCTGAAAATGAATTAACTGTTTTCAGAAATTGGAGTGTCTCCTACCAAACCTTATGGAAAGGGCAATAAGAGGAAGCAGGATGACTTGGAGGATGATGAAGAGGAGGACCATGAGCACCATACATGGGTAGAGTTCCTCTCTCAGAAGCCTCTGGCTGATGATGTAGGGACGGAGGAAGACCCCAACTATGAGGTTGGTGCTTAACCCATTCTGACCTGAGATCAGATTCTAAAAATGTCTGTTTGAAAATGACATTTTTCTGAAAAAGCTATGTCAGTAGTTCTTCGATTTTTCAAAAATATCAGATCTACAAGCTCAGAGCTTGTAGGTCTGATATTTTTGAAAAATCTGATCTGCTATTTTTCAATAGCTAAAGCGTAACGTAATGCTAACGCCAAAAGGGGTGCCCGCCCAAAATGGGTTAACCTCTTCAGACAGAGGCCAATTCTACAAATGCCTTCTAAATCAGTAGTTTGAATACTTTTTGAATTAAAAAAAGAATGTGTTGACTGGCCAACGCAAAATTCTAAAATGACTTTGATGCTTTCCTGGTTTGAAGGGTTGAGTTTATTTTTCTTGCCTATAAAACTATGCATTTCTTCTCTACCGTCTACTTCCTAGCCATCCACCCAGGAGACAGAGACAGAGTCCGAGGAGTACGACACAAAAAACACCACTGGCAACACCAGTGACAGTGACATTGAGACTAGTCAAGTAAACGACTTGCTTGAAGACCTCAAAACGGTAAGCCATGGCATGGTGGAACGATTTGGGCTTACAAATGCATTTACTTCAAATGACATGGATTTCTTTGTATTTTACAGGAGGTCAGGCCCATCCAATGAAACTGATGTCTTGTTACAGTTGTGCTTCTGCCATGTCTTATATTGATGTAACTTAGTATTTTTCAATAATAAAGAATAAAGTTTTCTACCTTTCTTTTGCCTTGCTATGTACTTCCTTGCCACTAGATGGCTGTAACGGCTAGTTCAGTGCTACACTGTCAGCAATGATATTAATGACCCATGATTAGACATAAGATTTATCCATCTACAATTTTAATGTGTTGTGGTCATGATGCTATTCAATCAAGCTGATGGCCCAAGCATGTTTGCTACTCATTTCTAGGTTGTTTCCATTACACAAGACTAGAAATGATGTGGAGACTTTACTTGGCCTTCCAGGTGAACCTGGTCTCAGTCACTCTAGCATATGACTGGGCTAGACATTGATGCTGAAATGACATGGTACATCACGTGTTCAATTCCAGCTGTAAATTCATCAGCTTTTGCCAGGCACTACCTCAAAAGGGGGCATGCACCCACAGAATGGCCTACTTCACAGTACTAGTGGCAACTTCCTAGATGTAGTGAACCTGCCATCTGTCAGGGAAAAAAGCTCGACCAACTGTTCCCTAGCCATTGGCAGCACTAGATGTGGATGACAACCACTGTTAACAGTGGAATAGTGCAGACTGAGCTGAGGTGTTATGCTTTACTCTTGAGTTTACTGATGTGAATTAAATGTTTGCAAGTAAATACCAAATTATGGTAGCTTACAGGCTATAGACCAAAGGCTCATACATCGTCTGGCTTTTCGATGGTGGGGTGACCACCGAACTACAAAAATATTCATGTTATGACCTTCCGATTGGTATTTCCTATGAGTGCTTCCATGCTGCTCAATGTTTTGCCACTGTCTAGATGAGGGTGGCGTCCCAGTGGAAAAGTGCAAGTGCATACTCTACTGCAGTCAACTAGTGGAGAAATTGCCACAACACATGCTTGTTACTATCAGTGTATCTGAACCAAAATTTGTTGCAGAATAAGTGTCACAGCAGGTTCATAAGTCAGTGAAATGACCTGCAAACATCTAAGCAGCTAACAGCTATGATACTAGCCGTCACAAAATGCTAAGGAACGCTTTTTCCTTTACTATAGGATACAATAGGGATGTGTCAGCAAATTAATCATTCTCCAAGTCAAGATCACATTTTTATTAAAAGATTTAGCCTTTTTAGCAGTAACTACTGTACATTTGAGGGTATATATTACAGTTGTAATCAGCCATCCAACAGTTTCTTGCTCCAGAAATGAAAACCCATCTATGGCATTTCTAAAATTAAGCAATCACAGTCACTGCTAAACGTCACATTTCAAGCTGTCGTCATTTTTCAGCAGTGTCATTACCATGGATGTGAATCCTGAGAAGTAGTTTATGTTATGACCATATGTTGTGTGGCACGTGAGAAAAACAAAACGTGGATGAGTAATTGATTAATTGAAATATTCCTTTAATAGCTGTCTGTTTCACACTGCTCTTCCAGGTGGTGTGTTGGAAGTGTTCACAGCTTTGGACACAATGAGCTGAAGAAGGCGTTTAACTATGCTACTCTGTCCTGACGGTTAAAAACAAGGACCAACAGGAGGGCGTCGATGGCAAGGAGAAGCAGTCACTGGAGGTACTGTTACACGCTCTTGTGAGAAACTAACTTTATTTACACTGTGAAGCTGTGAAAATACAGCCCTTAGAGTCATGTGTGCAAGTAGAAGCTTTGACCTAATGGCGGTGCTAGAGGAAATGCCACTGGCTGAACAATATCAGTACTACAGGTCATTGTCTTGGATCCATGAAGGTTGGTGCAACCATTTCGTGCACACTGCTGTTAAGCCAATGAAGACACTCCCTGAATATCTTTCCAATCTGTCAATGACTGTTTACTATTTATGTGAATGCATTATCACATACCTACCACAGTACAATATGAAGGATTGCCTATGTTATGACATGCATGCGAGTGACCTGGCTGCAACACAGATAGACAGAGGGACAGGCAGCAACACTGCATATGTTCAGAGAGATTCATAACTGATGCAATCTCAACAAAAGCAACATTTAAGTGAAGGTGAATTACAGCTGCAAGGTCTTCTTTTATCCAGAAGGATTGCCAGCAGCCCAGCACATGGTTTTAACGTTGTAACATAATGGTATAACACTGAAGAAGGCTTTGTTCTGAAATGAAATTGTTCTGTAATCCCTGTGCCCATGCCAACTACATAAGTGTCTGAAGGACATTTCCGTGAGTGCTGGTAATCCCTCTGACTGAAAAACAATCAATACAAGCTACACATTCTCAGATAACTCATCTTGTCTTTGCCTGGTGGAAAAGTCAAGAAAACAATCTGCATTTTCCTCATTCCGACAGCAGCACACGGCACACACACACACACACATACACACACACGCACACACGCACACACGTGTTGCCCACTTGGAACTGCTGTGTGGAAAATTTGGAAATGTGTCGTATTCTAGGCGAAGGAACACAAAAAGGCAGGAGATACCGACAAGTCCATATACAGTATGAAAGCAATACTAGTACAGAGCACTAGCAAGTAGCAATATATGTTAGTGCTTCTAACAACATGTAGCACATTTGTTGCTGTGTTATTGTTGTACATTATTAAACAACAGGGAAGCCTATTTAATCTATTCTTTTTATAACCCTGTTTGGATGTGCTGATGTGAATACCCCATTGGGAATCAAAGTAGATAATCACATCAGTCATAGAAGCCTGACTGATGTATTCTATGGAAGCATGTTGCGCAGCGGAAATAGCCTATCTACAGTACAAACTCCCAGAGAGCCTCTCAGAGGCTATTTTCGGTTCTTATTTCAATATCCGAGTATTTGAACCTTTGAAGTGGTCAAACTAGCAACATGTTCAGAAGCATCTTGCTTAATGGTCTTGGATATTTCACATAAAAGCAAAGATTAAGGCTCAATCTGTTCTTTTTTTACCTGGTTGGCATATGTAGAACAGCAGGAACAATATAAATATAACTAAAACGTCATTTTACACATTGTGTAATTGTTTAGGAAATGGCGCTATTGTGATGGGCCTCCTTTCACACTGTTTCACAAATGAGAGAGGACGTATAGGGCCTTAGTCCTACTCCTCCTCCCAGCCCAAATCACACCTTGGAAAGCATGAGTGTCTATTTCAAACAAAGTGTTTTTTGACTGGGGGGTCATATTTTGACAGGAGGAATTGCCTGTCATATTTTGACCCCCCAGTATCAGGATGTATTAGGATGTTGATATTCATTCATCAGCCAACACTCCCCACTCACAGGTAGTACCCCCCCCCCCCCCCCCCCCCTAGGGCCTTAGTCCTACTCCTCCTCCCAGCCCGAATCACACCTTGGAAAGCATGAGTGTCTATTTCAAACAAAGTGTTTGAAACACATTAGGACTTGGTCATGCAAAACCTTGTTGTGAGATTTTATTTTGCTTTAAGTTTAATCCTAATCACCATACTGTACCTCAAGACAGCTATAATATACAGTTTTCATGAGAGATTATATTAAACATAGTAAGTAATTATTAAATTAAATTAAATTAATTAAATTAATATTTGTATTAAAAATCACACCCGTGTGAAGTGAGGGGCGCTCTTACCATTATACATCATCTCATGAGCAACTGAATTCATGTGATTGGTTAGCTGTTACGTATGACGTAAAATGTCCCTTCATTGTCAATGGAATTTAATGTTTGTTGCCACAAATTTACGCCACACCTGTGTGAAGTGAGGGGCGCTCTTATCATACGTCATCATAAATCATCTCATTCTGGCCAATCACAATTTGCGTCCTCACTTTTGTATTTAATCAATATTTGCGTTTACACACTTTTGTCTTCAATGTTTGTGTTTACACAGACCCTCAAAGCTGGACATAGGAGCCCCTCACAAATCCAATTTTCTTATGCCCCCAATTTATGTTGCTTTTCTCAGTGGTATCATTCAACATTGTATTGAATATTTAATTTAATTTAGACATTTATTTTGTAGATTTCACAAGGCAGAGCACATATACTGTATAATGTGGCGTAGGTTATGTGCCTGAATGCCTAATGTTCCATTATAAAAAAACGCCCAATAAAATAATTATGATTATGTCAACAGTGGCCAAACTACTTCTGCTTGGTTGGTTATTCAGAATTATAGGGTAAAAATAAAAGAAAGAAAATCGCTCTGTCCCTCCAGTTATACCATTATGAAGCAAGATTACTGTGACTGCAACAGAGGTCTGTGGACACTGGACAGTTCTGGTCCATCATTTGTTCAGTAAAGTATCACCTTAACTCATTAAAAACCGGGAAAGCATCTGTGTCATTTAATATTTTAGCTATATATACAGTAGCAACATACTGTAGGTTATACACTAGGAATTAGAACAGTGGTTCTCAAAAACAGCAGATGTACAAGCTTGCAGCGCGGCACAAAGTGACGTTCAAAATCTTGAACACAAGTCTCATCTTCTGGGGGTCCCTGGCACAAAACATTTTCATCCGTGGCCAAATATATCAATTTGGGAGTTCTTGACACGAAAAAGTTGAGAACTACTGATTTAGAAAGCATTTGTAGAATCGACCTCAGGTCTTATTGGTCTGGCAATATGAGATACAATAGAAATATGTATTGGCAGCTGTTCCTTTACGGCCATTGTCCACCTTGAAATACTTTGGCAAAATATAGAAAGCTATATACAGTACCCACATCTCCAGACGGGTGATTAGAGAGCCAAGGCATACCTTGACTCAGAAAGCTGCAGGAAATAAAATAAAGATTCTGCTTTGAATTCAGCAGTGAGCACAGAAATACATTCTGTCTCTGACAGGCCATTATGAGTTGCATTGGTTATTGCTATGTTAACAGACATATAGGTGGGACTGTGGGACATTCCAGCTAAGCAAATGCTGGGGAAAGAAGCTGATACCCAGTGCTGTTGTCTGCTGTTGCAAAATTGCATACAATTGCATACATTTTGTGGAATGGTGGGGAGAGGAGGTTCAGCACCCTGGACAGTGCCAGAGAAGACTGTGGCTAGGCATGGCGTCTGTGGAAAGGGAGAGAACGTGCATACTGCACACCATTGCCACCTACTGGTTGCTTTAAAATATTTTGTTTCACTTGAATCCTGAAATTTTCATTTTGTGGCAGTTTAAACACATACAAGCTATAAATAAGGTATAATAATATCTGGCAGCACTATGACAGTTTAGATGAAATACAATTAAACAGGTTGGAATCATATAAATCTTGAGTTAAAGGGAAAACGTAAAAATGGCAAAATACTACAGGTATATTTCCTGATCCTAATTCTACCTCTGGTGCTCCCTGCCCACATCAGCCTCTGTACTATCGGCCTAACAAGAGCACTTGTAGGTCTGCTATTTCCGGTGTGCGACCTATGCGCAGCTACATATAAACCAGGCAATCCTCTCTGCATTTCATGTACATACAGGCATGTATCTCTGCCTACAGTACTACCTACTGTACAGAGGTCTACTGTAGCTCTGCCTCTACCTCTGTTATATGTTCTGCTTTGTCTACCTCTGATGTTCTACAATGGACAATAGGTTTGTGTCAATGGATGATGTTATTGATAACGATAGCCATTGATGATGGCCGAGATAATTTCGATTGTTTACACACTTCTGCGCTACCTACGGAACCCGCCTATCGGCTCGTTCCTGCATCAACGCAGGCGTGGCATTAATTACAGTAAAGCACACCTGCTTTATTACCCTCTAACGTGACCAGGCGAGGTCGCATGCACGTATCTGTGTGGGTG
This sequence comes from Protomyctophum parallelum, assembly GCF_964188405.1. Lineage (NCBI taxonomy): Eukaryota > Metazoa > Chordata > Actinopteri > Myctophiformes > Myctophidae > Protomyctophum > Protomyctophum parallelum. The sequence goes on from NC_139701.1 coordinate 39,855,232, forward strand.
ACAGCAGACTGCTGGGCGAGTGCTGGCGCTTTGGCATGGACATATAAAAATGTCCATGCCAATGGAATTAATTATGTACTGGCCATGTCTTGAGCGTACAGAGTATGATGAGGTCAGATCAACATATGGAATGTCAGAACAGGTCAGCTCCATATACAGTATGGAAATCTAAGGGTGGCAGTGGGGGCAGTGTCTTGATTGTATAGGGTTTGATGAGGGCCCACGTAGGGCCGGGCCTTAATTTTCAGGACTGTTGAGAACTGGTTTTCGCCGGCTGCCGGGCGTGGCTGCACTAATAACTTTGGGGCAGGTCCGTCTAGAGTTTAAATGGACAGGTGACGAGGTCAGTCAAAAGAGAGACATCGAAGAGGAAGGCTGGATGGGGAAGGATCAACATATGGAATGTCAGATCTCCATATATGGAGATCTAAGGGTTTGAGGTGAGATGTAGAGTTGCTGGCCAATATTGATGACATCAGGGATATCCATATATGTGCTTAATATTGATGACATCACGTGATGTCATGAGGCATGACCATATATGGCATGACTGACTGACAGGAAATGCACGTTAACTAGATCGCAGTTAACATAGTTAACTGCGATCGGCGGGCGCAATAATGGAATCTAATCTAAAAGTGGATGTTGGACTATTATAGATGATTACCACTATGATGTCGGTCATCTCCATATTTAGGCCAATGTTTGAGCTCACTGTGACGTCCACTGAATTTGTTAGCTTAAAACTAAAGTACTTGTAACACTCAGCGATTGCAGGAAGGATGGGGCTAGCAACCGTGGTGGGGAGGAGTCGGGGTCAACGGCCAGATGCAGTATGGTTTGCTTTTACTGTAACATCATCCAGTGTCTATTTCTATCATATTGTTGGTTGTATACTTTTGGGAGTATGTGACATTTTATGTCCATAATAATCTTTATTTATATAGCATAGCATCTTTCATAACATAAAAATGCAACTCAAAATGCTTTACAGGGCAGAAAAGAGAAACAAAAATGTAAAACAGCGTTAAAACAAGCAGAAACAGAGTAACATTAACACAATAAAACAATAGCAAAGAACATAAAAACCGCAGGAAATCAGGCAGAACAGTGAGTACATGAATAATGGTGCGTTCACACGGGCAGATGAAACGCTGCATAGGCGCGTTGTGAGTTGATTTGGAGCAGCTACTGTACATGGATCATTCTGTCTTTGCAAGTTGATTCCACAGAACTGCTTAAGTATGCAAGAGATGTCAACTGTCACTATACCAGCAAGAAGTGTAAGGAAGTGCAAGGACAAGGATGTCAGTGAGTACATACATCATTCCGTCTTTCTCTTTGCAACGTCATGTTGTTGGTAGTCTGCATCGTTTCATCTTCCCCTGTGAACGCAGCATAAGAACACAGAGGTTTTAAAAAAGATCAACTAAAAACAAGAGTGAAGAGGTGGGTCTTGAGCTGTGCTTTAAAGATGTCGACAGGGGGTGCCCGTCTAAGCTGTAGCGGGAGTTGTGACTATTGCCGTTTCCAGAGGCATGTGACCCCCTTTGCGAAGGTCCTCCAAGACCCATTTCGTCATTTTTACGTCACTATCGTCGGGCAACACGTTCAACACTTGTCGCGCATAGCATAAATTGACCTTCACAAATGAGATGTTAGGGGACACACTATCAGTTTGGGGCTTCTGTGTTCTCTAATAGTTTGGACAGGACATGGCATCATTCATTACAGAAGTTCTGACTAGCTCTGGGAAACTAGAGAAAGAAGACCTATCCACTAAAATAACCAAACTGTCTCGTAAGGTGGTGGATACAAAGGAAGACATATGTGACATGATAAACAAGAGATATACTGAATTCCTTCCTAGTCTACAAGGGGCTGAGGAGCTCTTGGGGCAAGTCAATCATGTTTCCCAAGAAATTGATGTTCTTAAAGATTGCATCGAGACTGAGGTGCTGCAGAACATCCATGTGAACATGGCTGAGTATGAGAAGCTCAAGCAACAGTTGCAGAGAAACACTGTCATTATCACAATGCTGGGACACCTAAAAGAGTTTCACCATGCAATGGAAGATTTTGCCAAAGCCCTATTGGAGAAGAACTATGTGAAAGCAGCCAAACAGTTAGAAAGGGCAAGTGGCAATGTGGATTCTCTGGAAGAGAAGAGTTCGGAACTTCCCCTGCTGCGATCACTTATCTCAGAGTTAAATGTCCAGAGAGAGAATTTCATCTACCAGATGGGGGAGGAGTGGAAGAGATTAGCCATGTGGAAACTTCCATCCTCACAGGAGTCGATGGAAATTAAGTCTTTTGTGAGGACAGAGCTACATCTGACTCTGGGATGCAGTAAGGATGAAGAGCAGAGTCCTCCCGCTCTGCTCTGCTCTCTTGTTCAAGCTCTTGCAATCCAGGGAGTACTTCATCACAAGATGAAACGTTTCACTCAAATTCTGTTGAAGAACATGCTGAAGCCACTGATAATGTACCCCACCCTGTTGGTGAATGCAATGGAGCAACAGGGTGAAGGCACTATCTTGGCAGTACAAAGTTTAGAGGAAAGCTATATGGAGCACCCAAGTCCTTCGCAAGTCTACACTAAGCTCCTGATAGTGCTCAGAACACTGCACTCACACCTGCTAAATGTATCAGTTAGTGAGAAGAAGCTGTCAGGAATCTTGGGTGATCTGATCTGGGAGGAAGTGTCCCACTGTATCATCCACGAGTGTCTCCTTTACTCCATCCCTACCAACAGCAGCCAGTTGGAAAAATACAATACGGTGATCAAGGAGACGGAGGAGTTTGAGAAGTCTCTTAGAGAGATGCAGTACCTGCATGGTGAATCCACAGAACTGCTTAATTATGCAAGAGATGTCAACTGTCACTATGCCAGCAAGAAGTGCAAGGACGTCATTGTGGCTGCACGTAAACTCATGATCTCCAACATGCACAACACTATCAGAATCACACCAGATTCAAAGCTGGCCCTTCCCAACCTACCAAATCCAGGTTCAGGCACCAGAAACAAGGAGAAGATCCCTCCCAATGATGAGATGAGCCTGGACAATGATACGCAACTGGCAGCCCAAACCATGTGTCTGCCTGCCTGTTACATCAGCGAATCTGTCCAGCAAATAATGGAGTTGGCCCTGACCACTCTGTGTGAAGCTGTGGAAAGCTCTCCACCTTGTGCCACACAACTCTTTATCACAGTGAGAAACATATTCCAGCTGTTCTACGACATTGTTCCAACATATCATAAAGAAAACTTCCTCAAGTTCCCCTACCTGGCAGCCATCCAGTACAACAACTGCATGTACCTAGCCCACCACTTGCTCACACTGGGCCATCAGTTCAGGCCCCATCTGCATCCACTCAGTGAAGGGGTTGTCACCTTTGTCGACATGGTACCCAGTTTCCGGAAACTGGGTGCTCACTGCTTCCTAGCCCAGATCAATGTCCAAAAGGCCGAGATCCTAGAGAGACTATCTACTGCTCGTAACTTCTCCAATGTGGATGACGAGGGCAATTACACAGCAGCCAGCAAGGCATTCAGACAGGTTATTCATCAATTGAAACAACTGGGCAAAGTGTGGCAAGATGTCCTACCTCCCAATATCTACTGTAAAGCTATAGGTAGTCTCCTCAACACTGCCATCTCAGAAGTCATCGCTAAAATTACGATGCTAGAGGATATTTCATCCGAAGATGGAAAGCACCTCCATACACTGTGTCAAACCATCATTGAGAAAGGTCCCCTGGTCTTCATACCCCTGGCTGAGGAGATCAGGAACAAGAAATACCAGGAGGAAGTGCTCATTTATGTCAATAAATGGATTACCTTCAAGGAGCTGGTTATCGTGCTGAGGGCCAGCCTCCAGGAGATTGTCAACAGGTGGGCAGAAGGCAAAGGGCCTTTAGCTTTGGAGTTCTCCAGTTCAGAGATGAAGAGCCTGATCCGAGCCTTGTTTCAGAACACAGAGAGACGAGCTGTTGCTCTAACCAAAATAAAATAGCCATTTTTGAGTAGTACTAGCCCCTCCAACGTCTGGCTTTCAGAAATGACAAGTCTATGGACTATTAATGTCCCACGAAAAAACAAGACTCACTCCTGATATCATGTGGCAGCCAAGTCTATGGACTTTTATTGTTTGCGTTAAGCAGTGATGTTATGTGGCAGCCACAGTGGGTGCCCCTCACTTTACTCAAGTGTGATTTTTCTTTACTCTCACCTGTTTTTGAGGGGCGCTTTTTTGTCCTGAACTCTTGTCACATTTGCCATTGACAATGAAAGGAGAATTTACGTCATATGTGTCTGAATAAATCGGCTTTTTGTGGAAACAAACATTAAATGCCATTGACAATGAATGAAGGATTTACGTCATATGTAGACGAGCAAATCGGCTTTTCTAAACACAGTGCAACTGTTTTAATTCAGCCCGGGGCTTATATATATATATATATATATTACTGCTGCGCCGTTATTGGCGTTAACGTGCTGCGTTAATGCGAGACTCTTATTGCGCGATAAAATAATTATAATCTATTCTCAAAATTGGGTCTGGGAGCTGGGCCTGCAGCGGCCAGGAGGCGGGCTGTGTGTGTGTGCGCGCACACATGTGTGTGCGTGTGTGTGACTGGGCGCGTTCGGAAATAGCCCACTGAGCCCAATGTGCAATGCAAACTAATAGGCAACGCCAACAAAAATGTATACTTACTAGAAAAGAAAGAGGCAACGATGGAGCCATATTCCATATCCAGGCAGCAGCCTGTTGCATCACAATATGATCACAACATACACGGCTTTGACCAGGGTTGCCACATTTCATGACTGAGAGAGAAACAAGCATCCAGGTCTATGAAAATGTTAATAGGCCAGATCAAGTCAGAAAATCCGAAAGAGTCATAAAATAAGTCTAAAATAAGCAACTATAGTGCGGACTGTCAAACATCATTGTCCAATATTGTTTTAGAGTAGCGGTTCTCAAGCATTTTCATGTCAAGGACCACCAATATCTTAGTCCAAAGTCCATTATTTAGGTAGCGCACGTATTTTGAATGCCGTCGGCAGAGTTCAAATGAGCCATTTTAATCGAGATTAATCGAGATTTACTCCAGGATTGCAGTGAGATTAATCTAATAAAATAATGAATTTATGCCCACCACTAATATACACTGTATATATGAATTCAGTTGTCATCTTACATGATCATGGTGAAAAGATTCGTTTTTTTTAAACGTATCATGTTTAAAAGATAACATAAATTGACAAATGTATAAGGCAGCAGCTGGTAATTAGGACTATGTCATCAAATTGTTTTAATTTATTTTTACTTTTTTGAACAACTTTTTTGAATAGTTCAAATAGCCAATCTACAAGCTCACAACATGTCGATGTAGATTGGCTTGGATCCTCTGAGACATGAGCAGTGGCTGGGCAATGTGGAAGAGATATTTGTAATGGAGAAACTAAGGGCCGATTCATGCTCCTATTTTACCGCTGTTTCGGCGCTGTAGTGCCGAAATGATTTTGGCTCGTCAGTAGCACCGAAGAGCCGACTTTAGGACGGTACCCCCCCCCCCCCCCCGAACCTCAAATGACGTCACATTGTAGGCTCTACAGCGCCGAACCGACTTTTATTCGGCTCTAAAATAGGAGTGTGAATCGGCCCTAACTCAATGCTTTGAGATTACAAGAGACTATTCATTGACAAATGGGACAAATGAAATGAATATAGAACCCAATAAGACAACATCATTTTTAAAATATTTATTTTTGGTATTTTTATGCCTTTACTGATAGTGAAGTGAAGTTAGACGGGGAGAGGGAGATAGGGACTGACACTCAGCAAAGGCTGTTGGGATCGGGACTCGAACCTGTGACCGGCTGGACAAATTTAAATGGACTATGACTATATGTTCACAAAGTTCTTTATGTGACCCCTGGCACTGCAACTGTAAAAGGACAATTTGCACAAAGATAGAGGGGGCGGCGGTGGCTCAGGGGTAGAGTGGCTGGATGGTAACCACAAGGTTGCCGGCTCGAACCCGGGCTCCCTCAGAGTTACTGTCGATGTGTCCTTGAGCAAGACACTGAACCCCTAATTGCTCCTGATGTGCTGGTTTGTGCCGCCATCGGTGTATGAATGTGTGTGTAAATGGGTGAATGTAATGCACAATCTCTGTAAAGCGCCTTGATAAAGGCGCTATATAAATGCACCATTTATAGAAGAATAATCACACCCGTGTGAACTGAGTGGTGCAACTCCTCTCTCTCCCCCCTCTCTCTCTCTCTCTCATTAGCAGGCAACAGCGCAGCACTATCTCTCTCTCTCCGTTTCTGGCACAACAGCACCCCTACTGGTACTCATAGTCACATAGGTTAACACATACATAGTCACATAGGCTAACACATAGCCACATAGTCACATAGGTTAACACGGACATTGCTGTTACTTGGAGTGGTTGCACCACTCAAAAACAAGATTCAAGGTGATGACTTTTTTTACTTCCATTTTTCAGGTGCATTTCACCTTCTAGTTACAGAGGCAGGTGTCACCGTATTGGAGCAGACTCAGAGCACACTGGAAGGAATTAAAAGCTGGCTATATTTTGTATGTACCTGTATGTGTGTGTGTGTCTGCAGGGAGAGAGTGAGAGCTCCATATTAAAGAGATTGATGCACTCCTGGGGTTCCATGGGCTGTGCCTTGGCGTTTGAAGGGTATACTTGGTTTAGGGAACAATAAAGAGCCCAGTCTTTGTAGGCAGCTTTCCTTTGCCTTTAAACTGTGAAGTGAAAACAGGAAGGGGGCAAGGGGCATAACATGCGTATAAAGCTCTTGCTGTGCAATGGAACAAAGACTACCTGACTCATGCAGTAAATCCTTTGCTTTTGTTGTGGGCTTATTGTTCTGTAAGGGGGTGGGCATGCAGAGCGATTAGTTGAGGTAATCAACTTACATTCGGTGTGATTATGTGACAGCAGTGGGTTTAGGATATCATGGGCTCCATCTTATGCCATGCTTTATCCGCAAGTAATAAACATGCGGCAGCACGAGTGAGGCTGTGTTGGAGCTACTGGACACAAAACAACCCGGCCTCTGTATCAAATATAAATAGGCTATATTTCAAGGCAGCTCTTCCATGGCCATAGTGTAAATATCTGGACATAATGTTAAATGGATAATGGATCTCTTAAAGGCAATGGCAGGTGGCACAGTGATTGCTTTAATCATTGTAACGCCCAAACCACACCTATGCATAATGTAAGGGGTAATGGAGGTTTTTTTTAGGGACACAGGGCTCCATTTTCGGCATTCTAAATTCACTATTTGAGGATTTAGCAGTGGGGAAGGCTTGTTCCCCCACTAAAGTTGGTATTTTGGTTACCTGTCTAAATCCCTGAAATTACCATTGCCTTTAAGAGATCCCTTATCCGTTGCCCGTTATGCCCAGTGCTATATTGCTTCATGGCCTTCGTTGCGGGTAACTAACTGTGGCGACGAAAATTGAGCCCTTAGGCTGTGGCACAATATAGCAAGTTTTACGGGGCCACACCTCCCACACAATACTAAATCCCCAAATGAAGGAAAAAGGGCCCCTACGCCCCATGAGTTTTATAATGTGCCTACTACAATGTACAAACGAGTACTTCCACAGTTTAAGACAGATTCATAATTATTGTTCACAAATACTGTCACTGCCATTTGGACATGGCCATATTGTTTAATGATCTTGAGTGAATGACAGCAGGTGTTGCCTGCTCCCTAGGCCTATTATCTGATGCATTACAATGTCACTGTAATGTCAACCTACAAAGGTCCTCACAACAAGCTCACTGATCTCTGCATGTCTTTTGTTCTGCCCTCTCGTCTGTGAGGTAAACATATGGCATATGCCTCAAATACATTCTATCATACATTCTGTCATACGGAGCTTTTAAATTGGTTGTTGTTTTGCATGCAACACCATCATACGACAATGTTTAAATATGGCTTTACAAAGACAGAAAGGCAGGCAGACAGACTGACTCGTACACATGTTGTACACATACAGTACACATAAACACACCCTCTAGGCTAATGACCAGCTGTCCTAGTGGATATTCAACACCATCCATCATCTTGGAAGGAATAGCAGGCAGGAGGAATATGAAGTACACAGAGAGAGCCTATAGAGTTAAGGATAATGTATTGAAATATTTTTCAGTTGAAATTATATTACATTTTTGTTGTTGAGCAACACAGTCATGTGCTGACCGATAAATCAAGCTGCATTACAGCCATGTAAAATCTGTCTGAGGGTAGTGTGTGCGCTAAATTATCGTGGCGTCCTGGTGGCGCTAAAATGTGTGGCCTATGTGAAAAGGGTGCCATTTATTCTTATGCCTTTGATGACAATTCGACATTCAAAGTCATGATTTGAGGCATTTTGTTCCAAAAATGTGTTTTGCAAAAGTCCACCGGCTGGTGGCGCTATAAGAGGCCAATGTGAAAAGGGTGCGATTTATTCCTCGGCCTATAGTAGCAATGTACATGCAAAATTTCACAGAAATCGCACTCTGCGTTCATGATTTGAACGCAGAGCATGCTGCAAACTTTGAAAGCAGTATTAGCCAATTGGGATGGAATATGAGAAATCAGACAGATCCGTGTTGATCACATGACTATAGAGATAGTGTGTACCAATTTACGTGATGTATGGACAAAATGTGTACGAGTAATTTAAAGAAATGTGTTTGGCAAAACTCTGCCTCATGGTGGCGCTATAACAGGCCGTTCTGGAAAATGTGGGGCATCCAGGGGGTGTGTGTGGCATCGACTGGGCCAATGGTGCCTGAGATTAGCTCTACACAGATGTATGTGGGTAATAACTAATATGTGTTTTTAAATATTTTAGTATTTAAAAGTGTCAATGATGTTATGGACACTGGTCTCACTGTAATGCTTTGGTGCACTGCTCCTCCTTGTGGATAGGTGGAGGGCTGTCTTACTGAGACAACATGTAGTCCAGGAAGTAAGTGAGCCCAGTGTCCATGACATCATGGACACGAATACTAAAATGTCTAAAAACATCAACTCCCAAACATCAGTGTCCCTTAAAATCCTTATACTCTGCTACCACTCAGAGCATCCTGACAGTAGCCTGGTATGGGAATAGCTTCTCCCAGAAATGGCGAGCCTTGTGGAAGGTGATGTGGGCTGCCCGAGCGCACTGCAGTGCCCATAGGATTTATAATAGCCTAGAACATATCTTTAAGAAACAGGTGCTCAACAAAGCTCTGTGTATTGATTTGCTCTGATGCTGCTCACCCATTAAATGGAGAGTACAAACTCCTCCCAGCAGGCCTTTGCTTGTGAGCCCCCTGTGCCACAAAAAACAGGCACAAATATTCCTTTCTCCCGACTCCCCGTCTCTCTTTGCACATTGAATGCTGCTGTGGGTAGGTCAAGGAGATAACCTTATGAGCACTTTATTGGTCTCGTATCTATGCACAGTTGTCAGTTGCACACGCACTTTCTATGGCCGACGTGCACTTTAGGCTACTGTACTTTTGGTATCTGCTATGTGTACTGTTTATGTTTTTATTTGTATTGTTGTTTGATGTACTGTCTATGCTGCAACCCAATTAGCACTTTGGGACATTAAATAAACTTGAACCTTGCACCTTGTTTAATCAGACATAAAAGGATTTGAAAGACAAATACGAGATAGTGATGAGTTTTTTTCTCTCAAGCTATCATGGGGCGGCCGTAGCACCGCTAAGCTGTGATTGGATTTCACTCCCCCTGAAGTAGTTAAGGACCAATCAGGGCAGGTTTATCACAAGTAAGACGCGCAAACGCGGGAAGCGAACGCAGCTCGTGTGTGTGTGGTTGTGTGTGTGTGTGTGTGTGTGTGTGCTACAGCTGCGCCCTGTGTGTGTGTGTGTGCTACAGCTGCGCCCTCTGGTGGCGGGCGGGTGGTGTAACAGCGTGACACACACACACACAGACATTCAGCCCTTGCTGTCATAGTAAGTGGCTCACTGCGTTCGCAACCAGAAGCATTCTCTTTTTGGCTTTAGAATCTTCCACTATCCGTAAACATTGCGGCCAACTCCTTTATTTGCGGCTGGAGGTGTGCCCGTGGGCGTGTTGATGCGCTTTCCTTACAATTGTAATCTTGCCCACACAGGTTAGGACAAAGTCCCTGCTTTATTGCGAGTGAGACTGTGTTGGTCGCGGAGTGGAATGAGTGGATGATAGAATTGATAGATAGAGGAGCTACTGGACACACAAATCAACCCTCTGTATCAAATATAAATGTATTCCAAGGCAGTGTTGCTCTTCCATGGGCCATATAGTGTAAGGTGAGATATCATTGAGGATAATGAGTAATGGATTGCGCAGTCTTCTCTGAAAATGTGGCACGGTGATTGGTTTCTTTATTTTGACGCCCTCAAACCACACCTGCATGCATAATGTAACCGTGGGGAGGTGTTTGAGGGATTTAGGCTGAGGTGCGAGGCCATTCGTTCCCAACCTTTTTTTATACTGAAGTACCACCTCTCTCCAAGTACCACGATAATCACTGATGTTAAAGTACAGAAGCGTATACCTGCCATTTTTGTTTCATTCCTAAGCCAATAATGCTGCTGCTCTGACAAAACTAGTCTAATCACTAATCAGCACAACTGATATTTCGAATGTGATTGATCCGTTCTCAAATCTTATATTAACGGCTAGGTGTTCTGTTATGCTCATTTCTGCATAGCTGGATAGCCTATTTTTTTTTTTTTTTTAAGATATTTTTTTGCGGCTTACGCCTTTATTGATTTTTTAAGGGACAGACAGTAGGCTGACAGGAAACGGGAGAGAGATGGGGGGATGACATGCGGTAAAGGCCGTGTCGGGTCCGGGAGTCGAACCCGCGGCACACCGCGACTGGATCACCAGTCCGGTGCCCAGACCGTTACGCTACGGCCTGGGCCTGGATAGCCGATTTCAACCAATTGCTTGGTCAGAAGAACTACCTGAACTACCTCAGCTACCTGTACATTTTTCATTCCACTTTTGTCTTTTTTCTCCTTTTTTGGCGACTCCTCTGTGTACCACCAGAGGGGGGGCTTAAGTACCACCAGTGGTATTAGTCTAATACCAGTGGTTGGGAACCTCTGCTGTAGTGTAGGCCTATATCCCAGCTGCTAATGTATTCTTACTCCATGTTCTGTAACCTCTCCATTGCAGCTAAAATATGTATTTTCTTAAAATGTTTAATATTTTATGCCCAGTATTATATCTCGTTATACCTTTTATTGTTGATGTTGGCACAATCTGCGGAGCATGTCACGCCTACATGTCAAAGTGTGTACCTACCTGTATGTGTGAGTGACAAATAAACCCCTTTGAATCTTGAATATACTGTAATTATGCCATCTGGAACTTCAACCCAATGGCATCAAAATAATGAGTTTGTCTTTCTCAAAAGTGCCAAATTAAATAATTCTTAACATTCTTACTTTATTGCACATGTGTAGGGGTTCTGTCATGTTTTCTTGTTGGGATAAAATATACGAGGGGAAACTGTAATATCCTTTACACCGGGAACTCCTGCAGATGAGTAACACAAAATGTGCACTGCGAGTGGGGAAAAGTGAACTACTAGGGCACATTTAAAAGTTGAGAATTTATAATTAGATTTGTCAGCTTTACCATTGATAGTTGCAAGCATGACCCGTTGTAATTAATAAATGTCAGTTCAGTGTGGTACCTTTGGATTACCTGGAAAGAACATACTTAATCATGCTGGAGTCAGTTCAGTGCAGACAATTACCTTTTTCTTGTTTAATGGCTTCTAGATTCATTATCAAAATTACTCTTGATTGTTTGTGATTCTCCCATTATTAAAGCAGAAAATTTGACATGAACTCCCACCTCATTATTTCCATTCCACTTCCCATGCATTCTGCTTCATTTTACTCCTCATTAGCTTTAGAAGACAACAAAACCCCTCACTCTCTTGTTCCTAATGGCATCAAAGAGAATATTACACTCCATTTGCCAACTGTCCAATTAGCTTGTAGTTTTACTTGCTTTTTCATAGTAGAGAATGTGTCTGTAGCAGCAACAAGGTTATTATAGTTTAGCATTTTTAATTTTATTTATTTATTTTTGACTTTTTGTTTTCAAGTTTTAAATCGTTTTTAAAGTGAGCTTGCTAGTTTTGTTAAAGTTTTATTTTGTAAAAAGTCCTAGTTTTAGTTTAGTTTAACACAGGCCAGATTCAAAAAGATTTTTGAAAATGTTAGGCTATATTATAATATTAGGCTTGAATTAAATTTATTTTATTTTAAACCTTGTTTTATTTCATGTTATTAAAATGTTTTTTAACTCTGGTTTTTACTATTTTTGTTTTAGTTGACTATAATAATCTTGCAGGGTTATTAACCCTTCAGTGTTTATGGTTAACTAAAGTAGCCAGGGATGTCCCGATCACGTTTTTTTGCTCCTTTCTTTTGATTTTGAGACATCGGTAATTCGGTAGTCACACTTTCACGCCTCTGAGTGTGACTACCGATATTTCCCGATCCGATCTTTATATTTTTAAAATAACACTTATGCCATATCACAATAGCAAATATCCTAATCCCTAATGTATGTCACTCTAGTGTAGTCTGTTGTGTTGCCTTTCAATTATTGAAAGGCAAAATGTGACTATACTTTTATTAGAATGACTGTCATTGTGGTTTTTTTTTTTTTTTCTATGAAAGCATGGAATCATAGCAAAATAATGATGTATTGGTTAATTAGAGTGAATAGTTCTACAGCTTATAGGATTGAAGTCAAGTTAAAACTCAGAGAGAGTACTACAGACACCTTATACCATCATGCATAACGGGGGTTGCATTTCCATTGTTTCCATCATAGGTGTCTTTCACGCAGAGACTAAATGTTTTTATAATCGTCATGGGGGCGAAAAAAACTTTTTGTATAAACAGAAGAGCATGTTTAAATGCCATGATTGCACTGAGTCATTTGGCTACTCCTCATTGTGAAAAAGTAGCATATTGCAGAGTACAGTACTATGCATACCCTACCTGGCAGGTGAAAACAAGCCACCAGATTAGCATTTGAATGCCTGATCTGCATGTGTACAAGTGGACAGGCAACGCAGTCCACCCCCCACCACCCCCTTGCCCCCTGGCCAGGACAAAAGAGGTGTTAAGGTGCGTTCAGACTTGGATGGTTAGAGCGGCGTGATTACATACAAAGTCAATGCAAAGACGAGAATTTGCGCGAACGGTCGCGGCCTACTAGTGTGACTAGTCTTTGTTTGATAATCTCTGACTGGGACCAGAAGGAAAACAACTAGCATAAACACAACCGTTTATCTCATTGCTTAAATATCTTTCTTTGGGGGAGTTTTGGATGGTGCTGGTTGGAAGAATATAGGGCACAGAGGATGAGGGATTTGGTGTGTTAAGATGCTGGCTTCAGTAGAATGAGACTGTGCCACATACTGCCGCTTCCTTTTTTACCGGAGCTCTAGCATTTCTGTCTATTTATGTGAATAGAGGCTGTTGTGTAACTTGTGTTGTGTGATAGCTGGGTGTATACTGTACTAAAATGTGACAGATTTGTGCTCAACATCTCCTGGATCTTAGCATGATTTGAGAGATCTGTAGTTCTCTTTGTCTGCTGCAGTTGTATACATCATTATGTTCTCCCTGCATTTCCACGTTGGCCAGCACTTTCTTAGCATGTGCCAGGTTATATTCAAATACATTTTTTACATTCCTTTGTGTCACAAATATGACAACACTTCGGTATACAGTACACATACGGTACACATACCTTTTGGATGTACCCACTGGCAATATTGATATTTGTCATCTTTTCAGAGAGAATCACTGCAGCTTAAATGTGGATGCTCCCTGGCTACTATTGTTCTCTTGAAGCCATCCCATGAATGTTTCAGTACATTAGAAATCTGAATTTCCACCATGGCTCCAGACTACACAATGAATTTTTTTTAGAAGAGAAGAATGGCAATGATTTTGAGAAGAATGAGCACATGGTATGTGTGCAAGTTGGTGTGTGTGTGTGTGTGTGTTTGTGTGTTTCATAGGGTGGTATGTGTCTTGTTGTATATGTGGTTGGTGGGTGCGTGCGCGTGCATGTGTGCGTTATCGACTGGAGTGCTATATTAATGTTTCAATAACCTTCTCCTCCAACACTCATTCAGGCCGATCCCGCCTGTCGATGGAATTTGTGATTGGTGTGCCAACAGGAAATTAAACCAGGGTCTCTGAGACGAAAGTATAACATGACGCTTCACACCAATGACTCCCAGCAGAAGAAAACTAAAATGGCTTTACGGTCAAAGAAAATCATATTTTCTCACAGCTTTGGCATCTTGATGACATATTTCTTTAGTTAATTTACTGTCTAGAGACGTCAGCGTTCAATAGGTTTTCATTTCTTCTCACCTCGTCTGGCCAGCTCCTGTTTATTGGACACGCAGCCTTTATGCCTCCAGTCGTTCAAAGCAGAATTTATGGCCTTTCGGTCGACACAGTGATTGATGTGATTGATTTAAGCTGTGAGATTCTATGAAGAGTATTAGCCTGCGTTCTCCTGTGCGTCCACATTGTGTGTGTGTGTGTGCGTGCGCGCGTGCGGGAGAGCACTAGCGTCAGACTGGCTTTGCAGCATTAGAATGTAAGCACAGACAGACACATGAACTGTTGGGTATCAAACAGTCCTCTGGCACCTTGATGTGCCGAGGCCATTTGATAGCTCTAAAAATAAGAGATCTGGGAACAATGACACTGCTGTAAGGGGGTGTGAGGGTACAATGGGAATACCTATTTTTGCGTCTGTCAATTGTTCCCTCTTCCCTCTCGGAGATATATTATGAGACCAAGCGTCATCCTTTATGTTGTGCTGTAGTCGCCTAAAATAGTTTACACCCAATTAAACCAAAGTCATTTTGTACATATCACTCCCTTCTGTCAAAGTTCCTTCTCACTGGTGGATTTATTTTGCACACTTACTGGCACAAACTATCCAACGGTGAACTGTTAAAAAACATAAATAAGCATAAATAAACAAACATTATTCACTTTTATTTTATTTTATTCACTACTAGATGATAACAATTTACAATTTAGGCATTTAGCAGACGCTCTTAATCCAGAGCGACTTACAATAATCAAGAACAAAAGCATGGGAATACATCACATAAAAAGCATTTATCATAAAACATGCGTAAGCTAAGAAAGTAACAGTGGAATATCTATATTATGAGACTATACATACTATATACTGTATATAAACTATACATACAAGTAAGACGCGAGAACGCGGGAAGCGAACGCAGATCGTAAATTGCAATAACAATTAGAATAAATTACGAATTAGTGAGAAGTGTGTGGTACTGTGAAATTAGTGAAAACAGTGTCGTTGTTAAGCAGCGGCGGGTGGTGTAACAGCGGGACACACAGACATTCAGTGTCGTTGTTAAGCAGCGGCGGGTGGTGTAACAGCGGGACACACAGACATTCAGCCCTTGCTGTCTAGCTGCGCCCTCTGGTGTGTCGTTGTTGAGCAGCAGTAAACAGGACTGTGACTGCTTAGCTAACGTTAGCCCATATGCACACACTAGTACACATAGCCTAGTTACAGACAGTGTCGTTGTGACAGTATTATTTTTATGTTGGGCCTAGTACAGCAAGTTACAGACAGTGTCGTTGTTAAGCAGCGGCGGGTGGTGTAACAGCGAGCAAGTTACAGACAGTGTCGTTGTTAAGCAGCGGCGGGTGGTGTAACAGCGGGACACACAGACATTCAGCCCTTGCTGTCTAGCTGCGTCAGCCCTTGCTGTCTAGCTGCGCCCTCTGGTGGCGGGCGGCTGGTGTAACAGCGTGACACACAGACATTCAGCCCTTGCTGTCATACTAAGTGGCTCACTGCGTTCGCAATAAACTGACTATACATACTATACATATAAACTATATATATACTACTATGCTATACATATGTACTATGGCGTGCTATGACTATATACAATGCAATTATAGTGCCGTCTACTGTACATAACATGCTATAAGTCTGTATCAGATGCTATCTAAGTCTACAGAAATGCTATCTAAGGGGGTAGGGTAAGTGCTATAGGCCATGATGGAGTCTAAAAAGGTGGGTTTTCAGACTACGGCGGAAGATTGGGAGTGATGCTGCAGTTCTGACTGCAATGGGAAGTGCATTCCACAGTTTTGGAGCCAGAAGGGAGAAGAGTTTGGGACGTGTGGAGCGTTGTCCCGGCGTTTTTAGTGAGGGTACTTCCAGCTTCCCTGCGTTGGCTGATCTGAGTGCGCGGGAGGGTTTGTAGGGTTCAATCATACTTGCAAGATATGGGGGAGCCATACCTTTGGTTGCCTTGAATGCCAGCATCAGAGTTTTGTATTCTGTGCGGGCAGCGACCGGGAGCCAGTGGAGGGAGCGGAGCAGGGGGGAGACATGTGAGAATTTTGGCTGGTTGAAGACCAAGCGAGCTGCGGCATTTTGGATCAGCTGGAGAGGCTTAAGCCCCTTGAGATGCAGCATCTCGTTTTCCTTACCTTAAACATTGTATAATAATACATGAAGCACACCTCACTGGCTGCAGCGTTCGAACCAAAGGAAATTAGTTCTTTGTCTCAAGATATTCAATGATACAACTAACAAACACACACCTTGGGTCCCGCGCCACGCTGTCAAACAAATCACCGGAAATGTAACCACTTAATCCATCTACCTGACACCACCAAATCATGTATAGTTTTTCGGCAAAAATGAAACAATTGGCATGCACTTCCCGCACAATTTTAACTCAAATAACCAAGTTCAATTGGGTAAATCATAATCAATAAAGAAACCTAACCTCTTTAATACCTTTGGTGATTGCATAACCACTCAACTTTAGATTTTTCATTTCTTTGCCCCCACTATAATCTCTTTCACCTGCCCTCACTCTCTCTGATATTTGTAGAGATTTTGAGTAAACTACGAGAATTGGCAGTCCTCAGCTTACCTCTAGCCATCCTAATCGGCTCTCCTGCTTGGGATAAAGCTTTAACAAGCTTAAAGCAAAAGGAAGCAGTGGCACACTCACCCAAATGAGACAAAACCAGCCAGTCAGGGTTATTTTGGATATGCTGCATTTCCAAATTGCGGTACAGTGTATTGACCATGGCTTTGGGTATGGGCTTTGTTGCAATGCAAGCAGTAGTGGAAAGTAACTAAGTACATTTACTAGTACTGTAAAAAAGAAAAAAATAGACTATTGGTTACTAGTACCAATAGAGTATAGAGTACTCCTTCTTCCACCACTGCATGCACGTGCCAGTGTGACATATTTTGTTGTTTACTTAAAAGTTTGGACAGTGTTTCTATATATTATTTTACATCCCATCATTGCAAGAGCGAGCACTCATTCTCCAAATTGAAACTAATTAAAAACTCATGGGACAATAATGAATAGATTATTAGATTATATGGATAGATCTATTGGCCTTGGTAAAATGATGATATAATGAAGAAGTTGGTCGATGACTTGGCAGAGCGTATAAGGGTCGTCAATTGCCAAATAGTAGCTAGTAGAGTAGCTTATTTAGTACCGAACTACCAAACTGCTGTGCCAAGTTTTCTAATCATGCTAAATCAGCTATAACTATTGACAATAGATATTGCTCATTTGAAGCAGATTGCAAGATGACATGTCTGTGTGCCAATTGGGCACTGACACTGTTGCGGTTGTGAACAATTTGTGCTTTGTAGCCTATACTGGCAGACTGCAGACGTGTTGCACAGTTATTAGTTAGTCAACATTCAACAACACTGATAAATACAAAAATTACAATGGTCTAAATAGTGTGTGTCCATGACCTAAATGCCCTGTGTGGTACAGTGTGTCTTCTGTTGATTTTGCAATGACATCTCAAATGATTTGAATTCATTTGAATGTACAGCATTAATGGTGTGTAACCGCAGTGTAAGCCCCGCAAACCTGTGACTATGTCACTATGCAGGTATGTCCATTATGTTGCACCGTAACACATGCAAAAGTATAGTGTTAATGAGTGGTAGAGACAAAATAATAATAATACAAAGATCCTGAGGGCACCTCAACTCCGACCGTGCACGGTGGGTTTAACATAACCTGCCTGTTAAACACATGCAATAAAAATAAACTGTCTACTCTACCATAATATAAAGATGTATCCAGGATGCCCTCCAGTTACTGTATAGGACACATCTCATCTACTGTAAAACCACACACATGGGATGTCTGGGTTGTTATCAGCAAAGCGGCGGAGACCAATGAGATGACATGATCGCTTCTCCGCACTGGCAGTCTCATCTACATAACTTTGCCTTAAAGCAATTTTAAAAATCCAATTGCTGAAATATACACCCAATGATAACAATCTTCATTCAGTAAAGGCATATCATGGGGAATGTTGTCTTTTGTGTCCATCTAATTGGTTTGCATTGTGTCTCCCTCTGGTTCTGCTGGCAGTATCATGCACAATGATTTAGATTTAGCCATGTTAAATCCTGGTGGAAACCACAGTGAAGAGAAAAGATAAAGATAACTCCAGCATCGTCTAATCCGCCCACTGCCCTCTCCTCTGCCTCCATCTGCATATGGCGTAGGTGGCAATTGTGTGGACTGGAGTGGACTCACTGATCTGATCTTGTCAATGTGAATAGCCATGTTAAATATTATTTTATTATTATTATTATTATTATTTTTGGACACTTATTTCTATTTAGTTTTAGGGAAGACATGCCAGGCCCTGGACTGCCTCCACTGAAGCATCAGTCTGAAGACATGCCAGGCCCTGGACTGCCTCCACTGAAGCATCAGTCTGAAGACATGCCAGGCCCTGGACTGCCTCCACTGAAGCATCAGTCTGAAGGCATGCCAGGCCCTGGACTGCCTCCACTGAAGCATCAGTCTGAAGACATGCCAGGCCCTGGACTGCCTCCACTGAAGCATCAGTCTGAAGACATGCCAGGCCCTGGACTGCCTCCACTGAAGCATCAGTCTGAAGACATGCCAGGCCCTGGACTGCCTCCACTGAAGCATCAGTCTGAAGACTGAAGACATGCCAGGCCCTGGACTGCCTCCACTGAAGCATCAGTCTGAAGACTGAAGACATGCCAGGCCCTGGACTGCCTCCACTGAAGCATCAGTCTGAAGACTGAAGACATGCCAGGCCCTGGACTGCCTCCACTGAAGCATCAGTCTGAAGACTGAAGACATGCCAGGCCCTGGACTGCCTCCACTGAAGCATCAGTCTGAAGACTGAAGACATGCCAGGCCCTGGACTGCCTCCACTGAAGCATCAGTCTGAAGACTGAAGACATGCCAGGCCCTGGACTGCCTCCACTGAAGCATCAGTCTGAAGACTGAAGACATGCCAGGCCCTGGACTGCCTCCACTGAAGCATCAGTCTGAAGACTGAAGACATGCCAGGCCCTGGACTGCCTCCACTGAAGCATCAGTCTGAAGACTGAAGACATGCCAGGCCCTGGACTGCCTCCACTGAAGCATCAGTCTTGTAATACTGTATGCCCATGAAAAAATAAGTTGCAACACGTTTTAACATGAATGGGTTTGGTTGACACCAACCTAAAACATACATTATTTAATACATTCTGGGAGCAGTTTGTTTGTTATTTTGACAACATTGGAGTGGCATTGAGGTTCCACATCCACATGTTGGTTTTTGCTATTTTTAGTTGTCTAGTAGTACATTGTAGAAATGTAGAAGACATTTTTAGAATCTGAAAGTACACAGCATGAGTGACAACTTTGTCACTCAGGACAGGTAGACTATAGCCTATATATATGTTTTATATATTTTTAATGGAATGAGAGTTAGCGAAAGAAAAACTTTTACGCCGTGCAGCACTGCAGACTGCTCCTGATTCGCGACGGTCGGCCAGTAGGCTACGTGTGATGATGATGACATGTCATCATGACTTTTCTTTTCTGTCTGCTGCTTGACGAAAGTCAGAATAAAATACAGAACATTAGTACATTACTATGGTATCGCAAACTGTTACTGTTTTATTGACGTGACATGATCCAAGCGAGGAGGATTGTGTGTCTGTCACCCCCGGGGCCGGTTGTGTGTTGTGTGTTGAACGCTGATCATTGCGTAGTGCAATTTTGGAAGTGGAAGTCAGGCTCTGTTCTTTGTTCATAGCCTACTGTTTAGTTTTTATGCAGTGTATGGAGTCGAGAATGGAGTGATGTTCTTTGACTTTTGTCGTATGGAGCTCCATGTGATTAAAAAAACAGGGAAAAAAATGAAGAAAAGAAAAAGAGAGAGATTTGATGGGCAACGCAGCTCCGAGCTACACAGCAGCAGCTATTATAGCCTAG
The DNA here is from genome assembly GCF_964188405.1 of Protomyctophum parallelum. Classification (NCBI taxonomy): domain Eukaryota; kingdom Metazoa; phylum Chordata; class Actinopteri; order Myctophiformes; family Myctophidae; genus Protomyctophum; species Protomyctophum parallelum. The sequence continues at coordinate 39,875,652 of NC_139701.1, forward strand.
AAACAAATAGTTTGCAATGCATAAAGCAGTGGTTCCCAAACCTTTTCATGTCAAGGACCCCCAAATTGACACTAATTAGCCCGCAGACCCCCATAAGGGTTTAATTTCACTAGGAACACTCATCAACAATGATAGTTCACAGACGAGGGCTAAAATATTCACAAACATGAGACAGTATGGGATGTGATGTGACTAGTGTGGATTGTCTTACTAAAATGAATGAATGGTTTGCTGCCATCCTGCCTCCTCCCTGCAGGCATCGCCTGCAGTCTACAGTATTCCAGTGTGAATTGAGTTGAATAACACATGGATACAAAATGCTTGTGTTCTGCTTTGTGAAGAAAAACCTTGCTGAGGGGTCGAAGCTGATTTAAAACGTAGAGTAGTTTGATGTAATTCTTTCTTTCTTTAGAGTGGGCGGGGGTTGTTCTGCATGTTTATTGCTTATCTCCGTAAGGCTAAAGACTAAAGAGCATGCAAGGGGACTGTATGAGCAATGGTCTCTCTCTTTCCCTCCAGCTGCGTGTGTACAGTATGTGCATTTGTGTGACGGGTAACTTACGCTTGACCTGCAGTGACATTTTGAAAAGGAAGAAACAAACAAATTAAATAGAAATGGGAAGGAAATGTTATCCAGTCTTCACCAAGAAATCCTGTTCCCTTCTGCACTCCATACTTTCTCTGTAACCTCCACTCATCACTAAGCTCTGGTATGATTTCTTACCTTCCTGCAGTGCTTCCTAATCACTGTAACCGAGTTCGCATATAATCCTCTGTGACACATATTTTTTAGGACTTCTTAGCCGAGAGGCTCTAGGGAGTGACTACTCAGAAGCTGGGTGCTATATGCGATGCTTTATTAATCAGCGAGCTCCTCTGTAGTTGTGAGAGCCGAGGTAGAGGAAGAGGAAGTTCACGGCCCTCACTAGACACTGTGTTCTCGATCTTAATCCAGTCACAGATCATGAGTTTTTAATCACTCTGCATGTTTGCCTTGAAAAATGTATTTTTTCCCCACACGTTTGCTTCTTGCGGAGCTCATCTTCCTGCTCTCTAACCCTTTTAGCAGTCTAAAGCCTGTTTTGCTCTCATTCTATCTCTTTTTCTGTACCTCTTTGATGGTGGCAACGAGCTGCCTGCCTGGTGGTAGAAAGTGGGGTTCACTAATCCAGCCCTCTATCTCCCTCCAGGCTCCAGCCAACATACTGCTTATTTACTTCTGACAGCTTAAAATTGAAACTGTGATCACATTTTCCACCTACCCCTCCTCAAACCATAGACTGTAAAAAATATGGACAAAGCGTTCCCCGGGTCTAACATGAACGTAAAATGAAGCCTGAAATTCCTTGCAGTCTAATGCAATGGAAGTCGCCATCTTTCTAGATCCGTTTGGGCCCAGTTGGCCATTGGCTGGCTCCGTTTTGGCCCAGCTGGCCATTGGCTGGCCCAGACAACGAGGCGGGACTTCCCCCCTTCTTCTTCGTTGGTTTTTATTTTGACTCGAGCGGGGGGTGGATCGGGGGTGGAACCAGGGGGGCAGTCACTCAGTACCAAAATCACGCCCCCAAGCCCACAAGCTAGTCACGTCTGCAGCGTAAACAAACAAACACACTACAAAGAAATAACTTCAGCTCCGTCTGAATAACTTCAGCTCCGTCAAGACGATATTTTTGCTGTCTTCATACAAGGTAAATTGTATATTTAGAATTGGCCTACGTGTTAATCCTAGTAGTGTGTAAAAATGAATACCAGCACTCACGTTGGATTATTGTTTTATTTTGTTCCCCCCAGCAGTGCTTGCTTTTGCTTTCTTCTTCAAATCCTAGTAGTGTAACGTTAACTTTAACTTTGAATCTCTTCACTGTTTTCACGTAATGCATTTTATTTGCCTTCTTTTTTATCGTCACGTCAGATAGTCTCAACCTAGCCCTAGAACGGCTCTTGTTGTTACATACTGTATAACAACAAGAGCCGTTCTAGGACTAGTCTCAACCATGATTAAAAAGACTAGCCGTAATAATAAAAGCAGCGTGATATACTCTGATTGTATTAGACATGCAGCTATAGTCATCATCACTAATTTTGCACAGCTTTCTCTCTGTCAAGACTTCCACCGGGGTTTGAGCAACTTTCTGTAAATAATCTCTGTGCAGTCTTGATTTCTTATAGTTGGATTGGATATTAGTTTATACAATTATATAGGACTTATCTCTTTCATGAATGGCATATCATTAATATTAGGTTACATTAAAGCTATAATTTAGTACATGAATCATGAAGGTCTGCTAACAGTAGGCCCACCTACATGATCTTCTAGTAAAAGCATGCTACTACAATAATGTTACATGCTAAGGTTTAAACTATGTTTCTAGAATGTAGTTTTGCATTGGTTTTGATTCATTCATTATTTTTGTTATTGTTAATGTTATTGTTGTCCAGTCTGGGTTTAATTTAATTTTAAGTACAAATAGATAAATACATTTCCTTGACCTTGACTTTCATTTTAAAATGTGTAGTAACCAACTATTGTTTATGGTTCTCAATAAATAATAATTGGATAATTGGGGACAGCTATGTCCGGCGTGGGGAGGAACGAGCTCTGGAGACCATGGGGAACAATCTTGGTGTGGATTCCACCAGCTACATCCATTGGTTTGGCTGGGGTGGTCTACGGTGGAAAAGCCTCCTCCCCTTCTTTTACCAGGCCCTACAAGGGAGAGCAGTACCGGATGTTCTCCTGATTCACTGCGGTGGTAATGACCTTGGTGGTTACATCTCAAGTGCCAAACTTGTCGCAGTGATGAAGGAGGACCTGCACCAGCTCCATCTGCATCTTCCACAGATGAAGATAATGTTCTCTGCCATCACTCAGAGATGCAGGTGGAAGACTGGTGCCAATCCGGGGAAGATCGACAAGGGTCGTCGATTTGTGAACAGTGTTATGGCTACATATGTTCATTGTTTAAGTGGCAGCTTTGTTGATCACCCTCACATAAAGTTTGACACTCCTGGGCTATTTCTGCATGATCGAGTTCATTTGACCAATAGGGGAAATGACATCTTTTTAAACAGTTTTGCCGAGTCCATTAAAGCCCAAATTCATCAACAGTAAATTGTTCAAGTCTGATAATTTTCTGCTGATGAAGGTGAGTTTTAATGGTGTATTATTTGAAGCACTGAACATAGTTCACAGTGTATGTGATGTGTTGTTTTTGTTAATACATATCTATTTATTTGTCAGCACTTGTGTCCATAACACTGTTCACTCTTCCAAGCTGCTCTTCCTTGTCCCTCACTCCCAGGATTCTGCCCTCCCTCATTCCCTGTATGCCACCCCAGTCTCACCACCCCATGGTCTCTGGCAGAGATACTGAGAGACTGATGAATTGTACGAGGTGATGGGGGGCGTGTGCACTGTGCACATGGGGTGATCAATGCCTGCCTCCTGGGAATAATTTTTGTTTTAATTTCATTGTAGGTAGGCCTACCGTGTATTTTTCCTGTAAATAAATATTATTCAGATTTTACCAAAAGCATCACTTCTTCAGTGGTTTTAACCATAACAAATGTACATTTGTACCTGCACTTAGTGAGACACAAGTAAAACAAACTCTTAACATGAATACATTACCCCCAAGCTGAGTAAAGTGTCACACACACACACACACACACACACACACACACACACACACACACACACACACAAGGACTCATGAATAATGGTAACTGGCGTTTTTAAGTTTGAAACCGAAATGCATTTATTTAAGTGTTGGAAAGTAACTTTTTGTTAAGTGATTATTATTTTACAAAACATACATTAACCACTTCAGCCCTATATACATTTCAGCCATAAAATAGTAAAAGCTCGCATTGTGAGCTTGTAGATCAGCCATTTTCAAAACATTTGACAACTTGAAGTGGGACATTCTGCACTACTTTTTTAGTCTCAAGTAAAGTAAACAGACTTCCTTTTAACAGAGTACGGTAGTTCTACATTGCAGACAAATACGTTGTTCCTGGGACACTCCAGATGCAAAGATTTGAGTTAAAATATCTGAAAGAATACATATATTCAAAGATTTTCCAAAAATAGCAGATCTAAAAGCTCATAGCGAGGCACTGAGTGCCACGCTATGAGCTTTTAGATCTGCTATTTTTCAATAGCTAAACACCAAAAGGGTGAATCATCCGAGCACATGATGAGCACATCTGAGCTCAGAAACATCTGAGCACTTTTCCCACCAGATTTCAATATTGAGAACATTTATAACTCAAATATTGGCTTCTTCTGGTCCAATGAACATTCTGAGATGGGGGGGATATTAATGGTTTAATAAAACACAATGATGTTAAAGAGCCTAATCCTTGCTTTCTGGCAGAAACCTTGTATTGTAAATGAATGCCCAACTTAGTCATGCAAATGTATAGTAAAAACAAACAGACCTACAAGCTTTAACAGCATTTACTGTCAAAACTAATTAAAAAGAATGGCTGGTGTTAATATAATATTACACTTTGAAAACTATTAATAGCTTGTGAGTGACTGAATAACTACAGTACAATGGATCCATTGAACATACAAGGTTTCTACCCGAGAGCAACGATGTACATTGTGCAAGTGATATGATTTGAACTATAAATGGAGTCCAAATGGGAAGTGCACACACACACACACACACACACACACACACACACACACACACACACACACACACACACACACACACACACACACACACACACATATCTCAAACATAGTACAGGTGGCCAATGTACATCGGAGGAAGGCAGTTCGCACACTGATCTTGTAGATCTTAGAAGCGCTTTAATAAATATCAAGTTTTAATCCAGTGTGAGGCTCTGTCAGGTATGATAGGACAGGTGACGGGTACCTGACAAATACCCACACTGGGTCAAAACGTTGCAAACCTTGATAATGTAATAGTGCTAATGGGAGCTACAAGGTCAGTGTATGATCTGACCTTATTCTGAAAATATATAGGCCTAAAGTAACTTACAAAATAATGTTACTTACAGCCACCTTCATGTAATTGGAACACACTGACTTTAGGCTAAAACAAATGCTACAATTAACTCAAATAGTGGTGTGCATTAAACTAACTGTGCACTATATGTAACTTATGTAAGTGTGCACTATATGTAGCTGGAAATTGTACATACAGTATTATATAGCAATATAATATATAATAATATAGCAGCGTTTCTCGTTATTATATGAAGTTGATTGTCCTCCAGTTTTCCTTCAAGAGATGATTGAGGTCCAGTGTCCGGTCTAGTCTCCGCATGCGTCTCCAAGTATGGCACCGACCGATCGTGGTCCAGTCTCCGGTCCGGCCACCTCTTGCGTCTCCCTTAATAAGACAGGCTGTGAAAGACAGAGAAAGTGAGAGAGAAAAGAATAGAAGAAATAGATAGAAGATAGAAATAGAAGACAAGAGGTTCAGTAAACATGACAATGTTTGATGACAATTACACATTGTGTATTATTCATAATTTAAAAAAATATATTTTAAATTAACATTTATAGCATAGGAGATTATTATATGTGTGCATGACTTATCTTAAGCCTCTTCTGCGCTGATGGAAGGATCTCACGTTGATTCTCAACTGCAACAAGCACAAACACCCAATTAGAAATAATACAGAGAACAGCACTATGCATCATTTAACAATATCATCTTGGGAAGATTTCACACAGGAATGGAATGAGCAAATTTGACTAACCCTGCAACAGCGATGGTGGAATGTCGCCTCAGTCTCTGGTTGACTGTCTCCTTACTACTGTCCTGTGAATTACTAGAGAGAAATGTAGAGGAAGAAAAGAGAGAGAAACTAGAGAGAAAATGTTTTTAGTGGCAGGTATATTGGCATATTGATTGTCTGGGAGACACAGGGCTCTATCTTGCACCACGCCTTATCCCTAAACTTATTTGCAATTTGCAACATAAGATGGTTATAAAACTAGCCAATCTACATCTACACGTGAGCTTGTAGATCAGCTATTTGAACTATTTAAAAAATATTTAAAGCAATGGAAAATACATTTAGGGATTTAGGGTTGGCACAAGATATAGCAGACAGTTTAAATTAACCTGCTTGAATCTACCCCTAATCACACATAAACATGCATATCAAGTAGGTGCAAATGTGCAAAAGACACAACAGGACATGCAACATTTATATACACAATACAACATAACATGCGACATATATATATATATATATACACAAATACAAATGAACATACTTGACGAAAAGGTTGAACTTGACAAATGCACAACACACAGACCACAGAACATGCGACATATACAAGTATAAATGAACTTGACAAAAATAATAATACACTACATACAGAACAGACTAACTAAATGACAAGACCCTGTGTGGTTGAATGTCTCAGGAAAGGTATAACACAGGAGTGTCTTTGAGATATACAGTAGGGGTAGATTCAAGCTTCACTGGGGGGGAAAAACACCACATAGAATATATAAAAAAAATATATATAGTGCATCATGGAAGTAAAAACAATACAACAAACCACTAGTACACAAATGCAGCAATATTCAAACTTAAGTTTGAGAGAAAAGAAAATAACTTTTATTGCATTTCGGTAACTATATACAGACATTAATTTGGTACATTTAGAAACACATGGGAAACACATGGGAACTATAGAACATTCGTAACTTTTGACATATGGAGGTGGCACTAATTCAAATGATACATATTGTTCCAATATCTACTTGTGCTTCTTTGTTGCAGACTCCAAAAGATATTGAACCATTTTGTTGAGAGAAAGTAAATAAAATATTGAGGTTAGCATTTTCGCCAGATTGGACTAAAAAAAATTCAACAGCTGATTATAAAATGAATGGAAAATTCAGATGGGCAGGCAGTGTTTCGCTTTCATGTTGAAATAATGACTACTCAGGCCACTTTTTTGCTGGCTCTAAGAGATATTTCAACATAGGAAACCTGGGTTTGATTTGTGTCCAATAAACAAATTCAACAGCAGTGTTAAATTAATGTCAACTTCAGATGGGTGGCCAGTGTTTGGCTTTCATGTTGAAATTATGACTGCTCAGGCCACTTTTTTGCTGGCTCTAAGAAATATTCAACATGGGAAACCAGAGTTCGATGCGTGTGTTCATGAATATTCTGATTTATGGCAAATGTTAAATGAGGGTGCAAAGACATCAAACAGGACATGCTACATTTATAAATGCGCAACAACAATATGGCACTTGACATGGTCACAAATGCACAGAAATAACAACCACAGAACATGCAACATATAAATGAACGTGACAAAACAGAACAGAACATGTACATACATATAACATGACAAAACAGAACATGCAACATTTAAATTTACAAAACAGAACACGCTACAAAACAGAACATGAAGCACATAGCACTCTCATTAATCACCATAAAAATGAACTAATTTGGTGAATTTCCTGCGTACAAGTTTGCCTTGCTTAATTTGTTCAGTCTTCCTTCTTGCCAAATGTTTCAGTCTGATTTTGCAGAACAAGGAAGATGCCATCTTAATCAGAACATGTACATGGTTTGATTCAACACACGTATCAAACATGTGGTCATGTAATTTGGGGAAAAGGTTTTTTCCTAAACAATCTTTCATTACTTCGTTTGCGATTATTGACGTTGTTCCTCGTCCTTTTGGAACCTCCCCTTTGGAACGCTTCAGCATCCTCTGAAACAGAAGCTCGGTGGTCCGGCTAACTGCAAGAATGCCATCTGATGGATTCTGTAGGCCACCTCTGCTCTTTAATTTCACAAAAGAATCTTCTGTGGGTTTAAAATCCTGTGTCAGTGCCTCTGTACAAGCCATACAGGTGAGCTTCTCCTTGAGCTTTTTTTAGATGAAGCCTGCAATGTACTTGATGGCTTATTCCTTGAATTCTGAGAGGCTGTCAGGAATGTCATCATCTTCAGGTAAAACCATTTCCACAGGCTCCACATCCATCCGGCGTGAAATGTTGACATTTGCTGGTGTTGAATCCAGGATGTCTGGGTCGTCACGGGTCATGTCTGTGTTGTCAAGAAGAAGACAGTTGCCTGTGCCCGTCTTCACCTGGTGCCTTAAAAGGAGTTTGTAGGCCGCACGGAACTGTTGTTGTTAAACCCCCCACGTGCTCTTACCGCAGAGAAGAACAACTCCAGATGATCCTGGCTCAACTTGTATGTCAGAAGGTATCTGCATGGTGCACTTGGTTTCACCACAAGGTCTTCATAAATGTTGAGCACACTTTGACCACATGCAATGAAGCCCAAAATTGGAGTATTTTTCTGAGTGGCATGCATGTAGACCCAGTTGTTCTTTTTGTCTTTGATCTTGAGCCCACGGAGACATGTCTCTGCTTTCTGTAGAATAGCCCTGGCACGAACAACTGTTGTTGGCTTGATAGGTGCCTTAGATCCTTTAGTTTACCCAATGGATTACGGCTATTAAGGACATCAAAAGCGGCATCAATGGTTTTTATAAACTCTACTGTAGCCGCGCATCCACTGAACTGGGTTTTTTTTCAGGCTTTTGTCACAGTACTCTAGAGCATTTGCAACACTGTCGCTGAACACCTGGGCTGCAAGGTTGACCTTCATCTTTTGTTGTCGCCACTCAATGTGTTGCATTTTCAGATTGTTTCCAAGCCGCAGACCTTCATTTTCTTGAAGTGTGTTTAATTGCTTAATGTACTCCCATTTGATCTCCTGCCCATCTTCGGTTTGCATCACTTCAGCTGTAGAAAATGCATTTCGCAGTAATTTTAACATGTGACATGGATCCAACAGCACGTGTACCTTTTTGGGGGAAGCAGGGGGACCTTCATCTACATGTTGGAGAGCTCCTTCATCAGGAAAATCAAAATGTGGTGTCATGTTTGCGATGTTAATTTTGGCACCAAGATGTTGGAGCATAGAAAAGTTGCAAGATGGTCCATCACATGTCAGTGACACAACCTGGACACCAATTTTGTGAAGGCGAATTAGGCTCTCACGGACAATATTGGCCCTGTCTGCTCAGTCAAGCTGCTAATGAGGAAGTATGCAATGGGGATTTTCCATGAATCGTTGACCGATACAACCATGAGAACCAGTGCTTGCGTGGCTACTGTGTTTTCCATTTCACCGGTACCAAGGTCAACATAGCCATGAATTTCATCTCCACCAAACTCAATTTGCTTGTGAATGTACATTTCATCAAGCATCAGTGAGCAGATGGTGTCCTTCCCCTCTTCCCTTTTCTTAGCTACATGACTTTTCAGAGCTGTGAACGATGCCTGGGTAAATCCTGGATCTGCCTCAACACTGCTGTACCAATCACGAATTGTTTGAGGGTGTGGCAAAGCTTTTAGGAACTCCTTTCTAACATAATCATATGCCCTTGCAGAGTAAAAGTGCAATGTAGTCGCAAACTGTTTGAGTTCCTCACAATAAGCTGACTTCTTCTTCTGTTGCAATCTAAATAATAAGTTTAGGAACATCACTAACAGAATCCAGCAGAGCTGCACATTCACTTGAGATCATCAATTTTTGCTGAAGAATCTTTGTAATTGATTTCAATGAATTTACTTTTGATTTCAATCTCCTTGTCTGCTGATTCCTCAACCTAAGCTTTTGCCGAACTATACCAAGCTTAACCTGTAATTTAGCATTATTACGTTTCAGTTTTCTAGGAGACTCAGCAATAATGTAGCGATGTTCAGGAACCACAGGGATGGGTGGTGGTGGTAACTCTGAACTATCCTTGAAATACCCATGATCACACGCAATTGTTTTTGGATTGGCTCTACACTCTTCAACAAAAGGATCGTCGTCAATCATACTAATGTCCTCATGATACACACAGTCAACATCCATGGTCTCACTCGCGGTGTGTTGCATCACAACGGCATTGTTATGATCAACAGACTGTATAATACCACTATCTCCATTGTCTTTGTCGATAACAAGCTTCACTATCGAAGCACAGAGGTGCACTGGCAGACGGAATGTCACTTACCTCCACAGCCATACTTACCGCCCGGGTCCGTTTGGGCCTGATCGCCTTCTCCTTTGTCAAATGTGCCGGCAACTGGAAAATGGTAGGTACAGCATCAGCCTTCAGCTTCCTCTGGCCCTAAATAGAAAACACGACCAAAAGAGTAGGTGCATATCATGTGATTTAATTTACCTACCCTCACCATATAGGGTGTTGGTAGTATTGATTTAAATAGACTTGTTAAGGGTGTGTATCTTTTTTCTTCTTCCTGGAACATAAACGTATAGCGTAAAGTGCAGCAACAGTGCACTTTAACAGTGCTCTTATTTTACATTCCACAGACCAGAAGACAGCGATCGGATGTGTTCAGGTGTTTAATAGCCGGGGAGCCACAGGCCCAAAACCTCAACGGTTAAGGATTAACCTGTGATGTCATGCCGTACTTTTTATTTGTTTTTTCTCTATTCACTTGGTCATTAAGGTCCACAGAATGAGAGACCAGCTCTGCCAGAAACATTGCGAAAATAAGTTATGGCCATTTTTGCTATACCACACCATAGACAACCAATATATGACAAAACTTCACAAATGTAATCATGCTTTAAGCAGCAGGGGTTTTCATGATTCTTAATCCATTCAAAGCATTTGTTTTGCACGAAAAACACTCCTTGGCCTAAAAATGGCCATAGCCGTCATCACAAATGTGATGAGGTCAGCAGCACATTGTGGCTATGGCCTAATTTAGGCCAAGGAGTGTTTTTCGTGCAAAACTAATGCTTGGACTGGATTCAGAATCATGAAAACACCCTAGTTTGACATGTCACAATTGTCACATGCTACTTAAAGCATGATGAAATGTGGGAAATGAATTCCTGTACTCTCTACATCCAACAATGATGTTATATATTTTGGCATTATATAATGTCATGTTATTTGCCATGTGAACATATCCTCAATAACCATCTTAAAACAGCCTTGTATACATTAATGCTCTGCGGTAATATGATCCAAACCACATGCTGTTATTATCAAGAAAATAGCATCTGAAACATCACTTGACTTTACCACATTACTGGCCAGATCAATATTAAACAATTTCATTATTCTTAACACAGTTGAATAGGGAATATGGTGTCTGAGCCACAGACAGACACCCTCCTCAATGTCAGATGGTAGTGGTACTGGACCTAATGGTGTTTTACCATTAATCAATTCAGGGAGATTGTACCTTACTGTCTGTGAAGAACTGATCATCCTCGAAATGCTCACTGCAAAGACGGGCACAGTTTGTAGGCTCCCAATTCGCTCTCCTCATCTTTGACACCCATAACTTCTGCCTGTCTTTGTCGGTTCCAAAACTGAGTGAGAGAGAGAGAGAGAGAGAGAGAGAGAGAGACACACACACACACACACACACAATCAGAGACTGGGGCTAACCTTTGCTGTAATGTCATATCCGACCGAGATACTGGTTTGACCTACAGTCTATGGTTTTGATTGATTGATTGATTGAAATATTTATTAACAGTTTGTAGAATTACAGTAGCCTACATTTCAATCACAAACTCAATACAGAGACTGTTAACTGTGAGTGGACGACCCAATTAAGCATTACACTTGTTTACAACAGGGTCCACATTGTTCAATTCATCAAAACATTTAGAGACATACAATTAGACACTTCTATATAGTTAATGAACAGAAGAGGAATTCATCATAAAGGAAGCAAAAAGGGAAAAGATACATATACAGTGAGGGGAAAAGGGGGGGACCATTATGCTATAAAAAAGGCTATCTATACAAGCTCTCAATCATAGACTGTAAAAAAGCTGTCAATGCATGACGTCCACGACCGTCTGATCATTGCAACAGATATATATACACACAGGTCGAAACGTTAGTCGTTTTGTATACTCAGCACCTAAATAAAAGGCTCTAAATGTCCGTGCTGCTCATATTCACGTGAAAAGTGTAATAGCATCGAATATGTTTTATCGCAACAGTGCGAGTGCGACAAACTTACACCACCATGCCACGCTTACACGCTATGAACCCGTTGTGGAAACGGAGAGCGAGTAAATTACGTATTGCATATTGTGATCGATAACAAATGGAATGTTATAAAAAAATACATGAAACTTACCGGAACAGTTGGATGCCCCGGCTGCCAGAGCGGTTTGTACATCCAAAGGCAGAACACGACGGCATGTTGGCTTGGTCCTCGTCGAATTTAAGTGAGAAATAAAAGTTTCTGAGACAAATGTAGTGTACAGTCCACCTGCCCTGAAATCTGGTTACGAGTGAGAAAGTGACACTCCGAGTCGAGACACGCCTACCTCCAGTGAAGCTCGCACGTCAATCAAAATCATCCCAAGGTAGCCACGCCCCTCAGAACATACTTGACTTTATGGTCATTTTTTAAATAAATGGGACCATAATTTTCCAAAAAGAAATGAAATGAGACTTTAAACTAGTGACTGGAAGCAGAAAGTATTCATGACCATGTTTATTAAGGTAATACAGTCTAGGTGAAGTTGGGCCGAAATACATGGGCCTCTATGGAGCTATGGGGCTTTTTGGGCCCAGTCCAGCGCCACAACAGGCCATTATATGAACTTTCAGGAAGTCCCGATTTCAAAAGAGGCTTCACGAAATATCTGGCTGACTGCCCCCCTGCCTCAAACGCACGCACGCACACACACACATGCGCGCACGCACACACACACACACACACACACACACACACACACACACACACACACACACACACACACAAAGGTTTAAATTTATCTTTCTCTCTCTTCCTCTCTCACCAAGCCTTGCCAGCTGCCTTGAGGGCTTTATCAATAGTTGACCCTGATAGCTCCTTGTTTTTTTGAGAAATTTCTCTCTCGCTCTCGCTCTCTCTCTCTCTCTCTCTCTCTGTGTGTGTGTGTGTGTGTATGGAGCAGTCCATTTGTTAAGATTGAAGACTACAGAGTTGGTGGATTTGAGATTGGATTAGATGAACACAGTGGAGCGGAGGTGGATTAATCACCTCCAGTGTATTTCTCTGGGTGACGGCTACAGGCACTTCTGTCATTACAGACAGATAAGGAGAGGGGGCAGCCACTACCGTCTGCCTGGTGATTGAATATGTGCTGTTTGTTTGGACACCTCTCTCTCTCTCTCTCTCTCTCTTTTTCTGTCTCCTCTCTTTGTTCAGGTTTGAATAAGTGTTTGCAGTGAATAAAGGTGTAGATATTCTGCAGTAGGAGACTGAGGAAGGAATGTGCTGCTGATTTAAGTACATGAGGTGATGCATGGACGTTTTGCAAATGATCTTTTTGCGACCCATTGCACATTTAGACACATTCCTGCTCCTCTCCTCCCTGCATCACACATGCACACGCACGCACGCACACACACACACACACACACACACACACACACACACACACACACACACACACACACACACACACACACACACACACACACTGTTCCATGCACTAGTCTGTACATGGGCACTGGGACATCCAGGCCTGTTCCATGATGTTGTGTGCAGCAGAGCCCTTGGAAAGGCTTCACACTCCTCATTAGTGTGGCAAGAAGGAAAACTCAGCCACCCGGAGGGTTGTCTCCTTTTCCCTGCCCTCGTCGAGGCGAGAAGCTCAGCAGCATCTGTCTGTGGTAGGAATGGAGAGTTGGGCTTAAAGCATTCTCTATTTCATTTTTGAGTGGTGCAACCACTCCTATAACCAGGAATGTCCACATGTATCATGTATCATGTATATTGTATCTTGTATCTTGTATCATGTATCAGTCATCATGAGCACGAGTGGTGTGCGCATGCGTGAAACCAGCAATGGCCAGCAATATCCGTGCGTGTGTGTACAATGCGCGCCTCACATCTTGTGCTAAATAAATAGCGTCAATGCTAGCGAGCTAAAATATAGCCATCCTTGCTCTAGAAAGCACCAATGTTTCCATCTAGACCACCGGATAATCAGCAAAGACCTCCGAACATCGCGCTAATTGACCAAACCACGGAGAGCTCCGTAGATTAGGAGTTATTGAAGCTTTTAGTCTGCCTGTATAATGGGAGGTGGACGGCAGCTCGCATGCGCGGTCCGGTCTAGGAGGTATGCTAAAGAAGGAAAGGCCGACCCCCGTGGATGGCAGCTCGCATGCGCGATCCGGTCTAGGAGGTATGTTAAAGAAGGAAAGGCCGACCCAAAATAATAATGAAAAAATTGTTGTCAGCGACGCGGATTGATATCCATAATAGAGAGAGAGAGAGAGAAGGGGGGGGAGAGAGGGGAGTTGCACCACTCGGTTCACACAGGTGTGATTTTTTTAATTACATTTTGCGTCCCAAAAACAAACAGATGTAACAAGCGAACAAGCGTGTAGATCCACATGCGACTACACAGAATGAATTTGTCTCGATACTGTGTCAGAGGGCGCAGGTGTTCCAGCGTCATTGTTAAAGCTCTGTGACTGGACCGTTCACGCTGTTTGGTTGGATGCAGAGCAGATGGAGGAAACGACACGGCTCGAGATTCTCAAACGTTGCACAGACATGAAAGGATTGGCCAAGTTTCTCAATCGTTATGGGTGGAACATATCAAGTCGGATTTATATGTTGGTGTCTTGGTGAAAAGGCAACGCCGCTAAGTAGGTGACAATAAATCTGCAGTCCTTAATTAAATCGTGTCATGGTGGGTTGTGGGTTTGAAACACAGCTCTCATACACTCGCAGCACTTGCCAACTTTTTAATGGAATAATTTGTGTCGATTGGCATGCCTGCTTCCGCTACCAGCTACTGTAGGTGCACGCACGCACGCACGCACGCACGCACACACACACACACACACACACACACACACACACACACACACACACACACACACACACACACACACACACACACACACACACACACACACACACACACAAACAATATGTGGACACATTCCTATCAGGCCTCCATAGAAGTGTTAATGAACTATTGTTGTGGAACTGTGGGTGGTGAGAGACTGAGGCTGAATTGCAGCCAGTCTCATTGCCTTGAATGTCAAGCTTGTTTGCTTTAATAACATCCTTTGTACTGCTGCGGGCCAAATAATCATTCTGTCATACATTTGTTGCCTAATTTGCATATCAAATGGAGAAACAAGTAATTATAGGTGATTTCTGGAGACTGTTGCTCATTTTAATCTAATCTGCATTTTGAATTATTTCTGCTGCACACAATCCTATATGTGTCATACTTTGTTTTGTACCAAGCAGCCACATACCTTTGTGTTCCCATTAGATTACAGGGATTCAAATGTTCTGTCTCTTTCATTGAATGTGTTGTTCATTTCAAATTGTTCCCAGTGCACCTTTATTCACGGCTGGCAAAAATCTGTCTACTGTGCATTTTAAGTATTTAACCACTTGCAACCTGGCGTCATATTCAAAATCAGTTTTTTAATTTAAAATCTCTTTCTCTATCGCAGATCTACAAGCTGAAGTTTACATAGCACTGTGCAGATGTTATGCAGACAGCCATCACTGTCCTCTCAGACAGTCACTACGTGTGTGTGTGTGTGTGTGTGTGTGTGTGTGTGTGTGTGTGTGTGTGTGTGTGTGTGTGTGTGTGTGTGTGTGTGTGTGTGTGTGTGTGTGTGTGTGTGTGTGTGTGTGTGCGTGCGCGCTCACGCACGCGTGCGTTCGTTATGGGAAATGGGAATTTGAGGAACAGACAGAGTGGAGAATCCCTCTTGGGTTCTGTCCCTATTAATAGGGGCTTTACTGGTTGGCTGGTCTAGCCAAGTTCATGTGTGGTTAAGCCTTGAGATGAAAGGATGACAGCAGCAGAGGGGCGATGATGGCGATGACAACTCACTAAAGAGGCTAGTCTGAATCTGTGTTGAACGATCTGTTATTGCACTGCATAATCAAGCCAACCCAGGCTACACAGTGATTTGGCACAGAGCAGCAGAGAGGCTGTTTGTAGTTGAGCATCCACGGTCTTAACCTTTCCGTGTCTTCATTTGTTTCATCTCACATGCCCTACAACCCCCCCACCCCGGCTCTTTTCTCCTTTCTGCCAACCTCAGCCTTATTGGCGCGCATGTCCATGACTGATTTTCAGCCGCATCTTAATTTGCTGCCTCAGCTAGTTCACAGCTACAAGCTTTCATTTGATGGATTACCTCAGCTGCAGTCATGTCATAATGTGTTGTTTCGTTTTACCTATGTTCCTGTCTTAGAGAGCCAGACAATGTCTTGGCTGAGGCTCACATGATTCTTTTTGTTCTCCAATATATGATGAAAGTGAATATTCAATACAATCTCACATCTCCCCCTTCCTCTGCTCTCTCTCTCTCTCTCTCTCTCTCTCTCTCTCTCTCTCTCTCTGTCTCTGATTGATTAAATACTTCATTAGTCAAAAATGAAAACAGCACAAAAATAGTCCTGGAGACTTTCGATTGTGGTCCCCCCCCCCCCCCCCCCCCCATTTTCTTACTTTATACACAAACACTATCACATTATGCTCACATTATGCTCAGACACACTAAACCAAGTATGGTTTTAAAATAATTTCTGTGACATAATACACGCCCCTCCCGCTCAGCGGGGAACCAGTGGAGAGGGAGGACATATTCAGAGACACAGACAGTGGCAAACTGGCAAAGAAGGAGAGGCACGGTCTGTAGTGCCTCAGGCAGCTGGTTCAAGGTCAATTCAAGGTCTCAGAGGAGGTCCTGGAAGCTTTCTACTCAGAGCACCCAGTCAGAGGCCATTCTGTTTAGTATGGACATGCAGAGCTCTTGCAGAAGGTGGTGAGGTTGGCTGAGCGCACCACAGGGAGGTCTCTCCCATCCCTGGCCTGCAGGACAGAAGTAGGACAATATGTCCTACTTCTGGGTAACCGGAATATTGTATATTATCCCATTCTAAATCCTGCAGTTTTCTGAAGACCCTATCTATATCAGTGGTTCTCAAACTTTTTCATGTCAAGGATTCCCGCAGACCCCCATCTAAAATATTTTGTTCCAACAGAAGCAAAGATTTGAGTTAATGTTCGCTTTAAAAAGATTATTTGCATTAAAAAGCAGATGTAAAAGCTTGCAGGCGCAGCACAAAGTGACATCCCCTGACAATAGAGGGTATACCCATGCATAAAGTGAGTGTCAAATCGAGTGGCAACGTGAGTTTAACGTTGTTTTAACATAGTTTAATGCAATCAAATAGGACTTTTCTGTTTGGATGTATGGCCACTCTCAGTAGGCGTTCCCGCATAACTTCTGGGTATGATGATGTCACGTACATACCCTCTATATTCAATCATTTATAATTTAACGTTTCATTTGAGCTCCTTGCTTGTTTTGGTGGCATTAATCTTCTCTCAGTACACAGCTCTGGACCTGTCCACGTCAGCGCACAGTTCTGTTGTAAACTAATGCACGTATACAGGGAAAGGACGTCATCGCTGTCGGCCAGACAACTTGTATGTCCATATTTCAGATTTTTCAGACATATGGCATATGACAATATGGACACCAGGTCGAAAGTCTTGCTGTGGGTTTTATACAAATTATATTTCACCAATGAAAAGTATTAATGAGATTGTGACTAAGTAAAAGCTACATTGGATCCATTGTAGGTTCTTTTTTCCATTTCCTGAAAAGTAACAGTTTTGGACATACAAGTTTTCCATCGACAGCGACTTTATACATTTTTCATATCAGGATTCAACCCCAGCTTTCTCTTCCATTAATCTTTCGTCTGTTCTCCCAATTCCTTCCTTCCCTTTCTCTGCTATCGCTGCCCGAGTGTTTGCAGTATGTGCCCCCGAGTGTCCCTGACATTGGCAGCAGGCTGTTGAATTTATTCTGATGTGTGCACAGTGTTGAGAGATATTCCATGTGACCTTTTGGGGCGGGCCAGTGACCCTGAACACCCAAGGCTCGGGACTGTCTCTCAAATTCAGGACAAACATCTCACAGCCACTAGACCAGATATAAAGTTCAAAGAGAGATTCACAGAGGCAGTGATATTTGTAGAACAGATTGAAAGTGTCTGATTGGTTGCTGATAGGTGCTCCTGCTTATAATGTATGTGAATGAAAAGGTGTGACAGTATTGGAAAGTGAAATCCCCAGAATCTTAGAACATTGTGTA
>NC_139701.1:39896332-39916332 GCF_964188405.1 Protomyctophum parallelum
TGAATCATAATGCTTTTTTGCAGTGTTCATTAAAAGGCAGGAGGCTTACTACATTCTGAGGGCCCTATTTTTGTCAGTGCCTCACCCATTTATCCCTAAATTTCTTTACCTTATTTTTTTTCAATTACTTTCTTACTGTTTTTAAAAACATTTTCGAACATAGTTCAATCTACAAGCACACAATGTGTCATAACCTATAATCTACTGTAAGTCATTATCTATTAACTGATCACTCAATACCAAACAATGCACACCCGCAACAAACGTTCCTAACCTGGTGGAGACGTATATGTTGCTGCATGTTTTAAAGCTTTTGAGAAAGTACACTATAGCATGTGGAGCATGCAGGCATAGTCTACCTAGTTTCTTAATCTTAATATGACATTTTGTAGCTAGTTTTAGATTGTAGCTGCACTTTTCTCCCTAGAGACAGATAGAGAGAGAGAGAGTATGCCCATGCCCATGTGTACTGTATGTGGGTGTATCAGCTTGCTTTTGGCATGATGACCGCATGCCAGTCATGACAGTACAGCCTACCTTCGCCCTGGGGGTCTATAGGGACAAGGGCCCAGGGGGAGTCAACTGCTGAGCGGCAACATTATTCACTCAGCCCTTTTCAGCTGTAGTCTTTTTCAGAGCTGCCACAGTCACATACTGTACTGTAGCCTATACTGTATGTGTAAACAAACTGATTTACACATGTGATGATGAAATCTGATTAGTGGGTACAGTACATTGATAATGACAGTGGTTTTACACTGGGACTGTTTTGGACTGTGACACTACAAAGTTGCATAATGAACGCGCTCCTATTTGTGTTAAGTTATTGTCTTTGTCATGTATCTTCCAAATGGATCAGTGGCTGGCTTGCGAGGCCACAAATTATTAAACTCACAGAGGATTTTATTTTGTGTATATAAAGTCTTCAGAATATTATTTTGAGGTTGCTACTGTAGCTTCAAGAATGCATACACTCATTGCCATTATCTTTACAATCCATCCATCTTCAACCGATTATCCATAGTCGGGTCGCGGGGGCAACAGCTCAACCAGAGAGCTCCAGACTTCCCTCTCCAGAGTAACATTAGTTTTTTATCGCACTGTTACAAGCACGTAGAGAACACAGTTGTAAACCGGAATCAATTCATATTAAAAAAGGCGTCAAAAGGCAATCTCGGCGGGGAGGGCATTTGGACCAGAAGGTATCAAAAGGCGAGTAAGTGAATTAAGTCTGAACAGCCATGTCAAGATCTTTGGACAAGCCTGGAACGCCTGCAAAAAACTCCTCAGAGTCTGGCAGTCCGGTGTTTCAACCTCCCACCAAGGTCTCTTTCTTCAGGGATCTGTGTTGAAAGTATCCTGCTACGTATATGGTGCTGAGACATGGACTATGAAGAAGGAATTACAAGATTGGCTTGATGGCACATTATACAAGACTGCTCCTGTGTGTTAAAAACATCTGGAAAACTCATCCAACCAAAGAGCAGATCTATGCATGGTGAACTGCCGCCAATAACAACAACCGTAGCACATCATAGAGCAATCTTTGCTGGTCACTGCTACTGCTCCAAGGATTAAGTCATATCAGATATCCTGCTATGGCGGCTCATCATCCAGAGCAGAGTTTCCCAACCACTGGTACTAGCACCACTAGTGGTACTTGAGCCCCCCTCTGGTGGTACTCAGTGCACTGACCCATAAAAGAAGAAAAAAAGACAAAAGTGGAATGAAATATTTATATTAATACAGGTAGTTCTTCTGACCAAGCAATTGGTTGAAATAGGCTCTCCGGCCTTACTGAAATGAGCATGACAGCACACCTAGCCGCTAATAGAAGATTTGAGAACGTATTAATCACATTAGAAATATTATCAGTTGTGCTGATTCGACAGAGTTTCGTCAGAGCAGCAGCAAAATTGGTTTAGGAATGGAACAAAAACAAAATATTCAAAGAATAAATTACATTTCTCTTCCTGACTCCTGTGTTGATAGCCGAATAGAATGGAGTTATTAAGGTGGTACTTGGAGAGCCAGATATTTTCTGTGGTGGTACTTGGTATAAAAAGATTGAAAACCCCTGATCCAGAGGAACCAGACCTCAGGGACCACTCGCTGTAGCGTAATGGTCCCCTGGATAGTAGATCGGCCCCTTCGTTGAGGCGGCCTTTCTTTAGTAGAAGTAGAAATTTAACGTGTTGCTGACTGTTTATCGTCCCTCTCACATGCGCGCGCGCGCACACACACACACACACACACACACCGCCTCCTGGCCGCTGCAGACCCAGAGGCTCTGTGCAGAGTGAGACCCCGATATTTATTTATCGGGTTAACGCAGCACGTTAACGCCGATGTGCCCTGAGATTTTTAGGCTATGAAAAGTGTTACTTTCGGACAAATCTCGCGGCACACCTGGACAGATCAAACGGCACAGTAAAGTGCCGCGGTACATAGGTTGAGAATATCCCGGTCACTGTGAAGGCCGTAGTACTGTAAATATGACATGGTGAGATGTGTGCAAACGGTGTAGTTTAGTAGGAGAAGACGGCCAAAGGATGCAACACACACACAGTCAGCGGCGCCAAATTGTATAGGGCACTCTTTGTTGTGTTGCGGCGGTAGCTAGAGGAAGCATGCCAGTGGGGTAACGGTGAGAACGGTGGCCTGTGATGCAGGTGTCGCTAAGGGGCGGAGGTGTGTGAGGGTGCGAGGTTAATTCACTAATAAATTCATTATTAATCATTAACCCATTCTGACCTGAGATCAGATTCATACGAGGTTTCCACTGGGACACACACTGGTCTGATGAACCCATTCTGACCTGAGATCAGATTCTAAAAATGTCAGTCGCTCTTCGATTTTTCAAAAAATAGCAGACCTACAACGAGTGGCGCGCTACGAGCTTGTAGATCTGCTTTTTTTCAATAGCTAAAGCATAACATGATGCTAACACCAAAATGGGTGCCCGGCCAGAATGGGTTAATGTGTCAAATCGAAAAAAGGGCTTCGTTAAGACCTCCATATTCATATGGTCAATGCCTGTGTGAAAAGTGGGAGTGATTGGTGCAGGCAATGAGGAGATACGGCTGTGTTTCTGACACACACACACACACAGACATTGACTGAATTATAGTATGATGTGTTGTTGCGCTCGCACACACACACACACACACACACACTTACATACACACTCGTGCACTTTCTTTGCAATTCAAGTCCCCCTGGCCCTGCGATGCGATACAAAAGTCCTCCACAGTGTACTGTGAAGTTGTGTGTTCACGTTAACATGCCCCCGTCCAACTGTCAGAGCTGGCTTTCAGGTGGCTGTGCCACGCAACCCCCGCGTTGGCCGCGATGCTTCCTCGAAGAAGAAGTTCTGTCAACTGACGCAGGGTAGCTAGTAGTATCGTTTTTCCTGTGTGGGTCTGTTACGCGGAAAAGTGTGTCCCAGTATTAATCTGTGTCCGTCCGAACATGATTTTCACTGGTGACACTGGTGACACGGGATTTGCGGGGAGATGTTTTTTTTTTACGCAAATTAATCTAATTAGGATGATTGTTAGAATGTTTGGCGTGTGTAATGCAGGGCAGATTGAGGTTGGAGGACAGGGCTGTGTGGCGCTAGGTTCCGTGAGGCGGTCCGTGCGTCGTGGCGTTGTGAGATAGAGCAGCTTGCTCTATGCTAAGGAAGTACTCTGACTGACTGACTATGACTGTCTGACTGACAGATGACAGACAGTCCGCTAAATTATTAATAGGATTACCTGCGGTTATGCGGCCAAAGATTTATATCCCAGATCGTAGCTTTATAGTGCACATGCAGTATGTATGATACATTATTGGTATGCACACGCTTAGCAGTCCATCTGTGTGTTGATGAGAGAATAATTATGATCTAATGCAGGGGCTCTCAAACTTTTTTATGCCACAACCCCATATTATTAGGCGGCCCCACGTTGGGTTGCGACCCATAGTTTGTGAACCGCTGCTATAATGATACATTTCTGGCCTAGGCTCTATATTTGTATTATTTCTCATGACTGTATCCTAACCCAGCACCCTGGAAAGTGACGTTTTTATTCTTTCAGCCAGTGCTGCATTGTGGACAGTGGTACTAATCAACGAGCATGACAGCATGTTAGCAATTTGTTCCTGCTTTCTCTTTTGGTAGCTGTTGTACAGTGTTGTAGGAAAGCCCTAATAGCCCCTTGAGGATGTTCTTTTATCACGATGATGGATAAAGGTAGCTATAGCCACATTGCTGTCATATAACCATTGTAAAGAGCACACTGTAGGATATTATTGTTATATGATTTCATGTTATTGCCCGTTTTAATTTCCCTGGGTTACACAGTCCTCCTGAGATTGTTTTGTTGGCCACTGCATTTCCCTCAAATAAATAACACGACAATGGTTGAACTGACGCAGCAGTTTTTTTGTCATTCTTTCCGACCGCCAGAGACAGTGTTTTAACACCTGGATATTCACACATAGACAAGGTTGGACGTGTGACCTGCAGGGGGACATAAGTAAACTATAAAATAGGCTTGGAACCCAGCAATAGTTTCCTTACATCTTCTCGCCTAAAGGCACAGGTCGTTTTGCTGATTAGCATTAGTTTACCATAACTTTGGTTTGGAGTTAAGTTTCCATCCTCCAGACCAGAGGCTGCATAATAAGATTTTATCTCTGCGAGGGGTGTAACCCAACTCCAACTTGAGCTTTGTCCTTATTCATGGAAGAGAAGCCGGGCAGGTGAGGACGATCTCCGTCACTGCACTAGTAGACTCCTGCAGGCTGGGTGTTCGGTGGGGTGTAGAACTGGGTGTCTGTTCAGGTGGGTGTAGAACTGGGTGTCTGTTCAGTGGGGTGTAGAACTGGGTGTCTGTTCAGTAGGGTGTAGAACTGGGTGTCTGTTCGGTGGGGTGTAGAACTGGGTTTCTGTTCGGTGGGGTGTAGAACTGGGTGTCTGTTCAGTAGGGTGTAGAACTGGGTGTCTGTTCGGTGGGGTGTAGAACTGGGTGTCTGTTCAGTAGGGTGTAGAACTGGGTGTCTGTTCGGTGGGGTGTAGAACTGGGTGTCTGTTCAGTAGGGTGTAGAACTGGGTGTCTGTTCGGTGGGGTGTAGAACTGGGTGTCTGTTCGGTGGGGTGTAGAACTGGGTGTCTGTTCAGTAGGGTGTAGAACTGGGTGTCTGTTCGGTGGGGTGTAGAACTGGGTTTCTGTTCGGTGGGATGTAGAACTGGGAGGAATTGCTGCATGCGTTAACTTGTTCCTCTGCATGCATTACGGCCTGCTGAAGGTGAGAAGACATCACGAGTATCGTAGGAGATGCGTGATTGTCTGTGCTCTCCCTTGGGCCAACTGTACAAGTTAGCAGTGACAAGGTACTGGAATGGTCATATGGTCTGGGAATGGGAAATTGATATAATGACTCAATTGGGAGAAAATAAAAGTAAAGATCCTTGTAGCATTAAGTGAACATCTGCTCCATGGAATATAAATTGCAAATTAGAGATAACAATGCAGACTGTTTGTATAGCCTGCTTCATCTGGCTGTCCTGCTCCACCCCCAGCTCATGCTCTGTTTGTGAAATTTGGAAGCCGTGTGAGCATGCCTGAAGGAATGGTTATAAGTTATATCACTTGTCAGCTTGTGCCCACTTAGGGGCACACAGAGATTCCAATGTATTCAAGTCAGGAGTCAAGGGAATTGGTACAATTTGCTCCACTGCTACGTAGATGTGCAAGTGCTAATTTAACAACAACTAAAATGAACCCATGAAAATGGTCAGTTCTTACACATTGAGAATTAAATGAATCCTCCAGACACATATTTTACAGAGTATTGCCTGGGGAATCTACAGTATTAAAACATTGCTGAGTTACTTAATTGTTGCATTGATATTGGAATAACAGAGATACACAGTAAAATCCTCAGTGTCCATAATCCATATGTAACCTGGGTGAATTGTCCCATGGTTTTACAGTGTAGAAAAATGAAATATGAATTATGAAATCAAGGCGTATGAGGACATAAACCTTGATTTCATTATTCATATTTCAGTGCATATCTTTCTCTTGCACACTTTAGAAAGGATGCCTAAGTGGCAAGTGAGTTGTGAGGCTAAACAGGAGTAGAGAGCGGCAGCAACAGTGCAGATGAGCTCCACTGAACAGCGACAGTGGCACCAGGGTGCTCACACACAAACACACACACACACACATACACTGACACGAGCACGAACACACACGTACAGCCATCCGATGCTACACTCTCTGGGGCACATGCAGATGCTGAACTCTCTTTCTCTCTATCTCTCTCCCTCTCTGCCCCCCCACCCCCCACTCTCCCTGGACCCTGGCACAGATAATCACTCTCACACACATGCAATGCAATAATAACGCGGCACACTCCCTCACTCCGTTCAGCCTGCCGCCTTCTGTGTTGGGTCTCGTGCCTCTGTGAGACACAAAGCTGGTTGCCCGCTGGGGAGGAACAGCTTGCAGCCTTCATAGCACAATAGAGAGAGCTGGGGAACGGGAGAAGAGGGGGAGACTTCAGTTGCTTTTTCATCTGCAGAGGCGCAGGGAGGCACAGCCGATATATTCTTCAGCGGTGCTGTAGAGGAGGGGAAAGAAGAGGGGGACAGAGAGAGAAAGGGGAGGCGCGGTGAGTACAGGAGATCGGAATTGAATGTAGTCCAGCTGCTGCTGATGCTGGCTGAGGAGAGGCTGCAAGAGTAACCGTGTCCTGCACGCAAGCGACGCGGCCAGGGGGACTGAGACACGTAGACCACTGCACTCTGCGCTGAAGAGCACCTGCAAGCGTGTGGATGTTGACGGACCGCCGCTAAAGTTCAAGTCCTGGGTAAGCCAACTTACACACACACACATACACGCACGTCCCACACACACGTGCACAGGCACACACACGCATGCACACACGCTCACACACACGCACGTCCCACACACGCACGCACATGCGCACAAACACGCGCACACACACACACACACACACACCCAGTGACAGTCCTGTTTACTTCCACATCTCCAGCTTTTATCACAGGGGCATGTGTCACTACTACTTGGAGGTTTATATCCCAGAACCCATGTGTCACTCTCTTCCCTCTCCACTGCACATTTATATCTGGTGTCCTGTCAGTGTAAAAAGCCTGATTTATACTCCTTTGTATGCCCGTGTTGCTTTCTGATGGGACTCGTTGTGAGCTTGTAGAACAGCTCTTGTCGGCATGCAACACCTTGGCCATCCGATACAGACGATGAATAAAGCTTTCATCTCACCCCCCATCTCGCTATGGCTATGCCTGTGTCTTTGTTACCAGTTATTCTGGCTTGGGCCAGTTTGCTGTGGGAGCTCGGATGAAGTAGACGTTTTCTTTCATACAGCTGTTTTGAAGTAGTTAACAATGTGGCTTTTTTGGGGTTTCCACTATAGATCCCGTACACTACAGCCTTGCTCAGTCTGGCCTGGTTTGTTTTCCAGCCAGACACCAGGTCTCATCTCACAACATGATTTTCCATCTCATTGTTGCCCTTGAAAAGGTGTTGCCTTGTCCCTATGTGGGACTCAGGCAGGTGTGTGTGTGTGTGTGTGTGTGTGTGTGCGTGCGTGCGTGTGCGTGTGTGTGTGCGTAGGGTTGTGTATGGGCGTGGGATTGTGTGTGTCCGTGCGTGCGTGGCTTACATGCGTACATGTACGAGTGCCAAGGTTTTCTTTTCGTAACCACTAGCCAATCGGCCAGCGGTCCAGGCACCTTGGCCTGTTGTCCAAGTCTGGCAGTGTGCTGCGGGTTCGAGTATATATGAGAGAGTATGTTACACAGTATCTCTATAGTCATGTGTTCAAGACGGATCTGTCCGATATTTAATATTCCATCCTAATTGGCTAACATTGGCTTTCAAAGTTTGCAGTATTGGCCCGTTTTGAACAAAAAGCCTCAAATCATAAATGTAGCATGCAATTTACGTGAAATCTTTCACAGACTTTCCTACTAGGCTGAGGAATATATCCCACCCTTTTCACATTGGCCTGTTATAGCACCACCAACAGGTGGATTTTTTGCAAAACACATTTTTGGAACAAAATGCCTCAAATCATCCAATTGCCATCCAAGGCGTGAGAAGAAATGCCACCACATTTCACATTGGCCTATGTATACATTGGTAATGTATATTCTTGCCACTTGAATTGTAATTAGTATGGTCTATATTATAACAGACCCTCATGTGCCCCACCAATTCGGCCTTCTCTCTTTCAGGAGTTTGACCAAAGAACTGCCCTGTTCCATTTAACTTAATTACCTTTCATAGTGTTTTGAGTGTTTTCTCTGTAAAACTAATATATTCTGTCTCCCCAGCTTTTCTAGATGTTTTCTAATATTTATTAAATGTATTTCAATCTCTTAAATTAATATATAAATGCTATTGCAAATATTTAACCAATGACTTAAAATGTATTTATTATTGCACATAGCTTAACAGTAAACACATATCGTGCATTGAATGTTTACTTATTCTGGTTATATTTGGCATTATGCATGGTTACCTGCCTCAAAATGGCTTCCCAATCACTTGATTGGTTTTTCCTGATGACGACCATATGGAGTCCACCTGTTGTTGCTCCCCTATAAGTGTGTGTTTGTCCTCTGGCTGGTTTATTCCCTGAAGAAGACCTAGGTCGAAACGTTGGATTCTTGTCAATAAATATACAGCTGCGAGTGTGCAGCCTTTTTCTTATTTTTACTGCCTCGAGGGGCACTTTATCTAGTTGAACTTATACCAACCTTGAAACGTACCTTAGTTACATCACCATCAACAGCCAATAAGGGACCACCATTCTTACCCCGGCATACAGTACATACACACATACATACACATACATACATACCCAGCTGATCACCAAATGTACCTTAGTTAGGTCATCAAGAATGGTGGTCCCTGATTGGCCGACGGACAACACTGACATACCCAGCCGATTACAGTACTTGCACGCTCTGCTTGTGCAATTAATAATAATAGTGTTGCTCTCAGGTGGTCGGGCAGTTATTCCACAGTCGAGGAGCAGCTGAGCATAAAGCCTGGCCCCCCATGGTGCGGAGATTTGTCGGTTTGATTTTGAGTGACTTAGCAGAGCGAATGGTGGCGGTTAAAGGTTTGATGAGTTCCTTTAGACAGGAGGGGGCGTTGCTGTGGATGCACTGATGGGTAAGGACTCAAGGAGGGAGTTTTTGATTGATTGATTGAAATATTTATTAACAGTTTGTAGAATTTACAGTACATTTTAAGCACAAACTCAATACAAAGACTGTCAACTGTGAGTGGACGACCCAATTAAGCATTACGCTTGTTTACAACAGGGTCCACATTGTTCAATTCATCAAAGAGACATTGTACTCTATCCTGGAGGAGCCTGGAAGCCAGCGTAGCAAGATTTACTTTGTGTTTTACGTAGCAAGTGTTACTTAGATGTAATCTAAGTAACACATGTTAAGAAGATATTATTTAGATATCATGTTGTTTAGACAGATGTTTTTAGATTAATTTACTTGTAATCCTAGCTAGTTTCTTTGAGGCACTACATTGTTCTCTCTGCACTCATACTTGTGTGACTATTCTCCTTGTTGTTTGTTGACTAATTCAGGCTTTCTCTGGTTATTCTGATACCGCACTTGTAAATTACACTGGATGAAAGCTTCTAAATGTCTAAATTGTAATTTGAAGAAAAGAAAGTGGGCATCGAGGGATTTTGATTGATCCTTCAGTCATGAGTCATATGGGTATTTGATTAGTTCCTGCATTCATGCAGGAAGGATTGTGTGCTAACCCAGGGACTCTCAACATGTTTTATTTCAGGGACCCTAGTTTGATATACCACCTAATTCATAACATGTTTATCTCTGGGGCGATGGGAACCCAATCTACACTGTGTTGGGATCCAGGGTGCTAAGCTGTCTGAGGAACCTGGTACATTACTGTTCCATGGATTCAGTCACGCAGATGCACGCTATGTATCTACAGTATTACAATTGGTGTATTATCCAGTAATTACCATTTATAATTTGCAGCATATTTCATAAAGTCCTATTAGTTGTGAAAGTAATAGTGTTTTTTTTTATATTATTGATTTGTTGGATAGGATTACTTGGACTTAGAAGACATGTCTAAAAGTGTTATACTCTGTTTCACCACTGCTATAGGGCGTAGCAGGTTTTCTGGTTCCACTGAAAAATTGCACATTCATTTTTCCCATAGAGATTTACACAAATAGTTTCATAAATTATTCTAAGCCTAGAATCAAGCCATCCAGGATCCGGGTGAATCATGCCCATAAAACCTTTGATTCTGTGAAGAAACAAAAAAAAACGCTGAACGAGTATTTATTAAATGTAGTATATCATATTATTAACAATATATGCCAATGACGAGATATCTCGTAGTTAGCTATTAAACCCTCCTTTGAAAATGAGATTTGATAAAAGAGCATTAATCCAGAATTAATAATAATATTTTTTGGGGCCCCTCCTATGTCCATCTTTTAGTGTGTGTGTGTGTGTGTGTGTGTGTGTGTGTGTAAACACAAACTTTGTCCTAACACAAACATTAAATGCCATTGACAGTGAATGGTAAACACAAACATTGAAGATGAAAGTGAGGACGCAAAATCTCATTGGCCGGAATGAGATGATGTATTATAATGTATGATGATAAGAGCGCCCCTCACTTCACACAGGTGTGATTTTTACCTTATTTTAGCTTCCGTTGCTAGCCACCGCGTGCTTCCATGGTAGAAGCAGCTGGAATCCCCAATCTCCATGCACGCGGACGCACACGGTCTTTAATGGCTTTAGGGCTCAGAATGGGGTAAAGTATGATGTTGGCAGCGTCATGCGGCCGGATAACGGCTCTTCTTCTCCTCTTTTTTCGTGTATTGTGCTGGCACTGGCTCCACACTCCAGGCAGTGGCGTGGGCGGTAAACGGTTATAAAATAATAATAATCACAGAATCAAAGGTTTTATAGTCACGATTCACCAGTATCCTGGATGGCTTGATTCTAGGCTTAAAATAATTGATATACTGTAGATATTTTTGTAAATCTCTATGGGAAAAATTAGTGTTTTTTGTGCAAAACTAATGCTTGGAATGAATTCAGAATCATGAAAACCCCCTAGGTGACAAGTCACATGCTACTTAAATCAGAATTAAATTATGAGAATTTTGCCTTATACAGGTTGTTAATGGTACCATCACCTATTTTTGCATTTTTCAATATGTTCCGCTACTGGGATGTCTTTGGACTTTTGATATGTTGTTACTAACATATTTATGAAACAAAAAAGTTGAAAGTTAAATGGTAACTAATTACTGGTAATACACAAATTGTAATAGATATACAAAATAAATAGTGTGCTTCTGTGTGACTGGAACCATGGAACAGTAGTTCTACTGTACAGTGACATTTTACAGTCTTGTCTCCCTCATTATTTTCCTTAATATAAGATTATTACAGAAGACCTTATCCTTAACAGAAAATCCACAGCGTGTCGGTAATAGACCTAATGTAATTATTTAATAATCCATAACAGCACCCAAGGTGCCATTTAGCCTCTCTGCAGCCTTATCTCTCAGTAATGTAATGTCTTGGTGAGAACCTATTATGGCTCATGGAATGTATTGTACAACCAAGCCTGTACTGTAGGTCCTCTCCATTTCTGCTCCTAAAAGCTATCTCTGCTCAACCCCAGCCATGCCATTGTACATAAAGCTATCCACTTTGTTCAGTGGTCACATTCAAGTGTGGAATTTTCATTCAAATGCAAACTGTTAAAGAGGGCAATCGAGTGAGAGTGAGGACAGGAGGCAATGAGTTATCAGACGGGGTGAGAGGGGAGAGTGCCCCCGTGCTGAGAGTGGCTGTCAGATGCCCGCAAGGCACGACTGGCATGTCAGCTGTCGCCGTTAAAATGTGCAGCTGGACAGATCAGCGGAGAAATATGGCCCTCAGTACCCTGGACCATCCTCCCACTCTTGGGCTCCTTTACTGTCATTACGAATGTTCAGATGAGGCTGTAACCTTAATGTACAGCCAGGGGAGCATCTGTGCCTCGTGAGCTGGGCCTGGCGCCATCACCGCAAGTGTATGACGTGAAATATGAAATGGACCTTGAGTCACCGCCTTAAAAGATGCTGAGAAAATTGGCCTCTGAAATTGTGTTTTTTGACCACTGTGAATGTGAAATAGACTCACACACTCTTGGGTATTTTGTGCATGTTCTGTGTGAGTCACAGTTAATCACAGTGGAGTTTTATATTTAGACGGCTATTACAGGTAATAAGAAACATAATGGAGCCAGCGGTCTGTCTGCGTTCAAACTGTCAGAAGATCTAAACTGAACAGAATAAAAAACCTCTATTGCTGGGTTAATTCTTCTGGTTTCTTTGTGGACCTTTTCTCTAATTGTTGTAATGTTGCTGTAATGAATTGTAATTACTGTAGTTCCTTCAACATAGCAAAAAGAATAGTGACAGAACGAGGCCACTTAAATTAGAATCATATAGACCTACAGGGATTTCACTGACAGAGCCTCTTGGTTACACAGCCAAACAATACAGTATGCATTCCACGTACTGTCCCAATGGCTCCATCAACATACAGTGTGATCAAAAGCAGGGGCCAACAAGATGCTATAGCAAATCATAGCTCTCATATTGCCTCTCAGTTATTTAAATCCTAATGCCTTTCTTCTGTTCATCATGTCTCACACCATAGTGGAGCCAGCGCCGGTAAAGAATGCAGCCTCTCTCCATTTGACATCTGAGCTGATGAGCATTCCGCTGCTACCTCTTTCTGCCATCAAGAACACTTGACAGGCTTACAATTGAAAGCAGGACACAGAGGACGCACAGAAAAAAGTGAGCGAGCAGGAAAAGGATTCGTTTTTGCTCAGGCATAGCATGTGTGATGTCTTTCAGGTGTCTTGATGAGAGTATATGTGATGGGCCATTACATGAGTGCTAAACTGGAAGCTTTTATGAAATTGCATCGGTATACTGTTACACTGTACAGTAGGTAGTCTTTGTTTGTAGCTTGCTGTTGCAAAGGAGGTCAGATACTAGTATACCTAATCATGCATGTCTATCATTGCCAGTGCATTTTCATCACATTATGGCCCATGCTTTGTAATCCGCTGTTTCCTTTGCCTTGTTGAGCATGTGATTTGTGGAGTGTTGACCGGATGGGAATCCCACGCAAATTTCTGTACACAGTCTAGTGTGAAATGGTAGAGATGTCCACATCTATAGTGTTACACGGTGTGTTGACTGAATCACGCGCAAAGAAATCCCTTGGTGTGAGTGAGCTGATGTTCGAAGACATTCGTCTTCGGGTGTAACGGAGCACAAAGTGCCTCTGACGCTAAATCACGTTGTGGGCTGAGGCAGGGGAGAATTCAGGGTTAATATAGTTGTCAAGCTCTCCAGCTCATTTCGTTTTATGTAATACCGTGGCTGCTGGCAGCCTGAAATGCTGTCTAGCTGGCCATAAAACAGTATTTTCCGAGGAATGACCATTACATTATGAGTGGGTTGCAACTGCCACAGAAAAGCCCCCAGACTCTCAAGGCTGCTGTGATCAAGAGATCGTCATTCTATCTAGACAGTGTCCGTTCAGTGTTATAGAAGCTCTTAAGACTTGTAGCCTTCTGTTTTTTCTTTTGTCCATGGTGCCAGGGGGAATCACATTGAGAGAACATTGTCCACAACATGTTTTGTTCAAACTATGTACAATTTAGGTAGGCTATTTAGGAGACGCTCTTATCCAGAGCAGTTCATCAGAGAAAATGAATTCTAGTCAACTAACAATACTTTAAGTGGTCTCTAAATAGTGTCCTAGTTTTTAACTCAATTGCATTATAGAATACTATACGAAACCAAATTCTACCCTGCTAGTATTTCAAAATCGATTTGGAAATCTATACCCTGGACTTATCTTTCTGCTAATACAGGATGCATCCCTTGGTCCTTGGTCCATGCCAGCTGTTACACAACATAGTCATAAACATATAGCCAGTCCAGTCCACACAGCCCTGACATGGCACTAGTATTTTGAACCCCATAGTTAAGCTGGAGCCTGTGGGTTGACTCAGGTTACAACAACATCCTGCACTGTTGTTTCTTGGTCCCTCTGCTCAAGCCAGCTCTTTAATTATGTAATTAGATTAACAAGTCTTCTCATCAAATATGCCAGGCTGCTTACAGTGTTGTTTTGATGTAGATTGATGCCTGGGGCTTGATATTTCATTACTGTTTCATTACCCCTGATATGCACAAAACATATTAATAAACAAACATTATTCAATGACTCTAATTATGATCTTTCTCTCTCTCTCTCAGATCGTGCGCGCGCACGCACACACACACACACACACACACACCACGTACGCACACACACACACACACACACACACACACACACACACACACACACACACACCCTCTAAATATCTAATCCCAAACCTTCTTGGTCCTCACAACACAAATTGTTAATATGTGATAGAGTTACCTCTATCACATATTAACAATTTGTGTTGTGAGGACCAAGACAATTGTACTCAAAATGTCTCTCTCACACACACACACACACACACACACACACACACACCAGCCTCTTGTAATTTATATTTAACGTTAATCAAAAATAGCTGTTTTGCTGTCATGATGTCCCCACAGCGCTGAACGAGCTAATGCCTTTGACTCTATTGAGAGGCTTATGACTTGTGGTCTGATGTGTTTGATGCCATGCTAGGGCATTAACCATTAGATTAATTAATCATTCTACAAACAAATGCTTTCATGCATGACAGTTAACAGTGTTGGCCCTCGTCAGGCTCTGAACCCGCTGCCATCCAATCATCTGTCTTAGAGCACTGTTTCCCAAACAGTAGGTCGCGGACCAATTTTTGTGGTCCGTGACTATTGTTATTTCAAAAGATTAAAAAATATATAATATATATTAACAAAAGAGGTTAAAAGAAATTCCACAAATGTAACTTTTAAGACGAAGTGGAAATAGCTCATATACAAGCTGAAAACGCGTTGCTCCATAACGCAGTGTGAGCTTGTAGATGTGCTATTTTCACTAGTTTGGGTCCCAGCCAGGGAGATATCAAATTTTTTACTTATTTTCCATATTGAGCTCCCTGGTAATTAACAGGCTTCTATATATCAGTGGTTCTCAAACCTATTTTTTATTTTTTTGAAGGACACATAAGATACATTTGGAACCCCCTCAAGGAACAGTGAGGGTCCCCAGACCCCACTTTGAGAACCACTGCCCTATAGTATATCATGTTGACTCATCTTCGTTAGGGAACTGGCGCTTGAACCTCTGACCTTACGCTGAGCTGTCTGGCAGTTTCTGCAGAGGGTAAGGTTATACGGAGGAGATCCATGGCTCCATGCCGCTTCCCAGCTGCTCCTAAATACCCAGTATCTCTCTCTCCCTCTGTGCAATGGACCACTTCTAATGGCTGCTTTTAACACACACACACACACACACACAAACACACACACACACACACACTGTTGAAGTCATTTGAATCAAATGGAAATCAGAAGAACCAAGGGAATAGATCAAATTGTCTGTCTGTCTGTCTGTCTGTCTGTCTGTCTTCTTTCTTTCTTTTTTTTCTTTCTTTCTTTTCCCGGCCATCTCGGATCTCGGTTCCTTTATCTCTTGCTGTTCTATAGACAAGGAGAGTGTTGCAACAGGAGGGCCGCACAGTATGGACACAGATGTGCACCATAACGGCAGCGTTGTTTGCATGATCGCACGCCAGTACGATGTACTGTACAGTCAGTACATCGTGCAAAGCACCAGCAGGGTGTCTGCAGCGAGTTATCTAGTTTTCTCCCCAATTTAGTCCTTATGCCAACACTTGTGTATTAGCCTGGAAAAATAATTGCATTGATATTAGTTTGGCCATGCCAGGCTAGTCTGTTGTCAGTGTCACTGCTGTTGTATCCTACTGACTCACCTGCCAGTGAGGAGCCCCCATTGGGAGGATTTAGACCTTCGTCCTACTCCTCCCACCCAACACTCCCATGCTGACAGGTGCCGCCCGCCCCAACCTGAAGAAATACTCGCCCGGCTTCCCTCCTCGAACACGGGCCAATTGTGTTTGTATATATAGACACTCAACAATGCCGGATGCACCACAGTGGAATTGAACCCACAACCTCTGCAGTGGTTGCCACTGCCAGGCACTTTACTACTGCCCCCCGAGTGTTACTACTGCCCCCATGTTTTCCAAGTCTCAAATTATGCTAATGACAGAATGCACTGATGAGCCGTTATTGTTCGTGATGCAGAGCTAAAACCATTATGTTGTTTTTGTTTGCTTGCATACAAGTATGTTAATGTGCCATCACTGCCATGTGACTCCATGCCGCTTCACAGCTGCTCCTAATACCCTGTTCAATGGACCGCTTCTAATGGCGGCTTTTATCTTTCTCGTTGCTGTTCAGTCTCTCAGTTGATCATGCCATTTTAATCAAATGGAAATCAGCAGAACGAGGGGAATAAATTAGTCTGTCGGTCTGTATGTCTGTCTGTGTGTCTTGCTTACTTTCTTTCCTCCTAACTTCCTTCTGCCTCTTTCCCCGACCAGCACGGTTCTTTTCTTTGTTGTTTACTTTGCTTTCTTGTTGTTCACCCAGACAGGGAGAGTGTTGTAACTGCACCACACACAGTGTGGGGCACAGGTTTGCACGTACAACAGTTGAACCACAGAGTACAGCCCACAGAGCTGTTGCATGAACGCAAGTCGTGATGCAATCTCTGTTGTTGGCAGAGAGTAAATTATGTTTTGTATGAGAGGGCTAAGTCATAATACAGATGCCGGAATACACTGATGCTGTTATTGTGTTCATGATGCAGAGGCTGAGCTAAAGTAACTACTTACACAGAATGATGTTTTTCTTTGCCTGCTTATGAGCGCACTAGTGTGCAATGTTACTAGAAGGATACTGTCCACCCCACCATCATTTTGCAAAAGACATCTCAGGTCAATCTTAAACGGTGGGCACCGAAGCTGGAAGCAAAATTCTAGCTTCTTCCAACTTCTGCTTCATTTGAGCTGCTACAGCTGTATGTGAGTGGCTATACATCTCTGTGTGTAACAGTGACAGATGGATGTGATGAGATTGCACTTAGCAGTCTGCGGTTCCGCTTGTTCCCTGCCTTTCTCCTCTTCTCGCTCCTCCTTGGGGATCATATGGAGTCGGCTCGCTTGTCAGGTCTGTTTGATCTGGAACTACTCTGCCCAGGATCTGTGCTTTGAACACCCTGGAAGCTGTAGCAAGCTACTCATCCTTTTGTTTTAGGCCAGGGGTACTCAACTGGCGGACCGTGGTCCACGACCGGACCGCGGACCACCTCTCTGCGGACCCTAGGCAAAAAAAAAAAAAAAAAAGCTCAGGCCAGGCCAGCCACAGTCAATTTCAATTCAATTCAGGCAGTGTTGCTGCAGCACAACTATTGTGTGTCTTATGTTAATGGCGGGAAGAAGTTAATAATATAAATAACATCAGATGGTACATTTCTCATGTGAAATTGCTGCAAAGGCCCCCAAAATGTCCCCCAAGGGCCCCCAAAATTCTGGCGCGCAGTGTGATTTGGATTTGGAGTTCCACTCCGGGCCTGCACTCTGCACCCCATTATTGTTTGGGTGGAAGGGGATCTGATTTGTATAAGCTTGGCTTGACCATACTAAACGGGCATAGAGCCCCGCTCTCCGATGGACGCCGCGCATGGGACCGGACCTCGGTCTTATTCAAAAAAATATTTGTGGACCTTCATAATTTCTAGTTGAGGACCCCTGTTTTAGGCCAACTGTATTAGAAACAAATATCCTTTTTCCACATAAATTAGCTGCCAACTGTACCAGCGCTGACTTTAATATCGCTACAGAGGTGTCAAGGTTTTTAATTATTCTTTTCAATGTTGCATTTAATAATTAATACTAGTCATCAGTATTATTTTTTTACACGTCTACATAAATCGCTAATCAAGTGTATTTATGTCCCCCGCTTTCAGTGTGACAGGTGTCAATGTTCAGCTTTTCAGAATGTGTCATTGATGGTCACCAGGACACACAGTGGCTACGGCAGTTGAATTGCTCTTCCCCGACAGTAAAATCCCATGTATCAATTTAAGTCTTTCAGAGTTCATATTACGCTATGGTTTTGACTGTGCAAACACGTCACCGGTTGGGCATGAATTATTCATTTTTTTAACACTGTGATCACAGAATTGACGTTGACGAGTCTCTGATCATGTCTAAACTGTCAGAATATAATCCTCTACCTTGCAGAACGCAGCTTTTTGTTTGACTCTCTCTCATGCTCTCTGTCTGTTCTGTCCGTATCATCAATTTCAATCTTTCAACAAATGCCCCACCTCTCTGTCTCCCTTTCTCTCTGTCTTCAACTCTCTCTCTCTCCCTCTCTTCCCCCCCTCTCTTTGGCTTTTCTTTGTGTGTAACTTGGAATGCCTTATCAGAAGCACTTTGGCAGGCTCCTCTAGCATGGCAGAATAAACCGTGTCAGAATAGCCTTTTAATAAT
Organism: Protomyctophum parallelum; assembly: GCF_964188405.1. Classification (NCBI taxonomy): domain Eukaryota; kingdom Metazoa; phylum Chordata; class Actinopteri; order Myctophiformes; family Myctophidae; genus Protomyctophum; species Protomyctophum parallelum. The sequence goes on from NC_139701.1 coordinate 39,914,974, forward strand.
GTGTATGTCAGGCTTTAGTTGTGCTGTGGCAGTGTCTCAGGAGGTAGAGCGGCCGCTTGGGAAATGAAAGGTTCCCATCTCAATCCTCTGCTCCCCTGGGTTAGTGTCAATGTGTCCTTGAGCTTGACACTTAACCCCTCTAGTGTTTGTGGGAAAATGTGAGTGTGAATGTGCTCTAATGCACGCATTCTAAGTACTTTGTATAAAGGTGCTAGTGTTATATAAATGCACCATTTATAGCATTTAGTTGTAGTTGTCTGTTTGTGTGAAAGTATTTATTGCTATGCATGTGTGTAAGTGAGCTGTGAATGTTTCTTGGACAGCTTTTTACACCAGTGTGACTAAATCGGAATGCATACGGACTATAAAGACAAAATTATTGTCCTAGACAGCTCTAACACATTGACTGCGTTATAAATTAATCTTTAACTCCCGTTCCCTGCCGATGTCTTCACTAACCTTTGAAGAACCACCACACCACTATCATCGGAACAGCAGCGCCCGGATGCGGCCATTAGGAGCCATAGACTAACATTGCGCCTCAATTTCCCAGAAGCCCTAGCAAGTCAGTGTGACTCATCGATTTCCGGTTATGTCATCCAAACGCGTCATCTGCGTCACTCTGTCCAAGGAAAATAGGGAATGTGTTAATTGGAAACTTACATAACAAAATGCATAACCAACCAACATAGTAATAGAAACATGCTCCAGTACAATGTTTTTTTTATACATTTATTACATTTTATATTCCACCAATTTTGTCATTAACTCTACCTCTACCGCTAGATGTTAGCATAAACCCAGTGCCAGCATACGTGTTCACTTTAAGAAGTCGGCGTGGTTTGTGGTTGTCATCTTACATCATCTCATGAGGGAAGGTGACAACCTGTGGTGGAATTCTGGATCAATCAATAATCGATGAGGGAATATAGGAGTCGAGACAATATTCTCAGGTGGTGACATACAGTATGCTTTATGTAACATGATATCATAGGGAGACGTACAATAACACTCAGGTAGTGTTACGGTAGTTCTGCCAAAAGCACAGGGCAGAATCACAGTTAGACTGTAGCTGCCCCGATCCGATACCGATTTTTCCCGATCCGATATTTATATTTTCATAGAACACTTCCAAACATATCCAAAATCACAGACAATATCCAGTCTAATATCATGATATGGATATACAGTGGCCTAATATTGATACTAGGGATGTCCCTATCACGTTTTTTTGCTCCCAATCCAATTCCGATCATTTGAAAATGATGTGATCGGCCACGATTACCGATCACATGATCGGATCGGGACAACCCTAGTTATAACAAACAACGGCCACTAGGCCCAGTGGAGACATCCACG
>NC_139701.1:39918832-40013832 GCF_964188405.1 Protomyctophum parallelum
GTGTGTGTGTGTGTGTGTACTCGATACGTACCGAAAATGTACCGAAATTGAAGTTCGATTGTGTACCAAAATCAAAAACCGTATCGCGATTCTCCCTTATGTTACTCCCGCACTTGTGTGCATTCAGGAAAGCCATGTGCTGTTGTTTACATTCCGCGCATTCCTGCTTGCGACAAATTAGGAATGCCCTCTCTAGTGTTGTTGCGACCGAAGGTCGCAGGTCACTATAGAACCGTGCATTTCGGGATGGGATGGAGCATGTAACATACGTGACATCATCAGGGATGGAGATCCCTGATGTCATCAATATTAAGCCCATATATGGAGATCCCTGATGTCATCAATATTGGCCAGCAACTCTACATCTGACCTCAAACCCTTAGATCTCCATATATGGAGCTGACCTGTTCTGACATTCCATATGTTGATCCTTCCCCATCCATCCTTCCTCTTCGTTGTCTCCCTTTTGACTGATACCTGTCCATTTAAACTCTAGACAGGCCTTCCCCAAAGTTATTAGTGCAGCCACGCCCGGCAGCCGGCGAAAACTAGAGTTCTTAACAGGCCCGAAAATTAAGATCTTACCCCCGTTGCCAAAGTGCCAACACTCGCCCAGCAGTCTGCTGTCACCCAGGCAGATGTGTTGATCTGACCCCCCCATTCCAAAGCGCAAGGGTGAGGTCGCTACTCACCCTCAGTTGTCTTACTGGTATTGTATATTCCCGTCTGCATTTTATTACCTGCATTTAGCCATCTGTGATCTCACTTATCTGTCCAGTAAAAAGATGACAGCCAACAACACAAACTTCTTGCGGGTTGCACTCAAGAAATAATGACACACTGGAGCGTTCTATGTCTCACTAGAAGGACATAGCCATATATAATTGATTGCCTGCCTTATTTTCATTTATTTGTCCCCGAAGGGTGACAAACAAACTACTGTAGATCGGTCCGCCGATCTCTGCCAGGGCAGGTTGTCTACCCAGGGTAGCAAACTTTGGAAGTCAGTCATAGCCACTTGGAATGGGAAAAAATCGTACCGAATCTGAAGTGAATGTGAATCTGAATCTGATGTCAATAACAGTTGATGAAACCCACAGTTTTATATTAACACAATCAGCGCCTGGATTTATTTCTTTCCAATCAAGAGTCAATATCCTACTAATTGAAATTAAATACAAATCTAATATCGGTGTCCTTGAGCAAGACGCTGAACCCCTGATTGCTCTCGATGTGCAGGTTGGTGCCTTGCATGGTTTCCTCTGCCATCGGTGTATGAATGTGTGCGTGAATGGGTGAATCTTATACACACACACTCTCTGAAGTGCCTCACTTTTGATAAATCCATTTATAGTCTGGACCGCTTTCCCAAATATATGAACCCCGAAGGCAAATCGTGTTAATTTATGGCATACATGCTTTCTAGGGGTATTAAAGTCTGCTGAATCCAAATCTGCTGTATGCCAAGCTCAAAAATGGCCGCTAAATGGAGCATTTAAAGATGGCGGCCACCACTATACTGAAACATAATAAAACACATTATGTTTGACTAAACATGGTAGAAAATACTGAAATATCCTCTTTTATGTTTTTATATATGGGGAATACAATGAAATATTCTGATTTAAGATCAATTGTGAAGAAACCACTTTTATATAATTTATAGTGACAATTAGCCTCTTTAGTCCAGGCCCTTAGGGATATTTCGTGCTAATCAGTCTAAAAGCACCATATTTGGCCCAGATGTAGTCCAGGGCATGTTCTAATGATTTAGCTAGGGGGCCTGAGCCGGTGACCTTCACAGTCGCCATAGTGGCTAAATCCAATATGGCTGCCACCTGAAAATGGTTTTGGCTATATCTTCTGAACCAGATGAGCTACAAATGCAAACTTGGTGTCCATTTCAGGATGTTTGACGATAAGAAACATTTTGGAATACTTATCTTTATGATCTTTTATAATTTGCATATGTCCAAGATGGAGGCAATATGAAAATACCTTGTTGTACCTTAACTTTTGACACTATATTGGCAAACTTGTTTTTTCTTTATCCTTCGAAACATTGGAAGGTTCTTATACTGTATGTTGTCGCCTGGACCCTCATTATTGGTGCAATGGCCTCACATGGCCTGGTTGCTCAGTATAGACTGCACTCACTTTCAACCACAATAGTATGTGCAAATTGTGCATGCATAAAGTGAGTGGCAAAGTGAGTTTAACGTCGTTTAATGCAATCAGATTTCTGTTTGGAGGTATGGGCTGCCAAGGCCAGAAAGTGTTTTTTTCCACTCCGTAGGCATTCCCGCATAACTTCTGTGTATGATGATGATGTCACGTGTACCCTCTATGACTATGCCATGGCTTTGATCCTGGGCACCTCCGACTCTGATAAGAAGGCACTCTGACCTACTTACTTGTACTACTTACTGTTATGGAGTCCCATATACTGAAATCATGAATATGACAACCATGCAGACACAATAGCAGTGGGATGGGACTAGCCACTGAAACCACATGGATGTGCTAAAGAAAGATGCTGATGTGAAAATCACAACTGTCTAGAATCGCTAGATGAATGGGGAATCGAGATAGCTGAAGACGCAGATAAAGGAGTCACTAGACATCAGATTTGATCTGCACAGGCTCCAAGGTGAGGGCAACCTGTCAGATCCAGTGTTGCCTCCAAAACAGCCTATATTCACAGCCTTTTAGCACATGGAAGAGAGCCAAAGCCAATCCAGAGATGTGATGCTCATGTCTCAAATAAGTGGATTGCAAGAACTATAATTGATAGACAAATGCCTTTATGGCCATTGGCTTTAGCATGGGCCAGGTACAGAACTATTCTTGTGTCCTTTTCAGGATGGTTTCAAGGCTGTAGTGCAGAATGCAGATAAATCAAATCCAGGTTAGTTTGAGAGCACATTTTTCTTGTTACAAAGCAGCAGTTAACCCTACATGTCATCATCCATGAGCTCATCACTGATAAGCCCCCCAAAAATCGCTTCTCCAGTTACTTGAAGAAGAAAGTACCAGACATTAGGTGTACACGTTGTCATCAATCATGTGCGTGCGTTCATGTGTGCGTGTGGCAAAATATCAATGATTGCTGGTTTGATCTAAACGTATTGTTTAAAATCTAAACAATGTTAAAATTGTACTTGTACTGTTTCATATGTTAGCTGTATCAAAACTACTTACTTACTACTTAGCCTACTTGTTTTGTTTCAAAATCTCTAAATTGCATAGGTTATTTGTTTTGAGTTTAACTCAATCTGGGCGAAAATGTACAATAGATTTTGGTGAATAGTGACCATATTGGTAATAAGCAAATTCAAGTGCTCTAGTGTATATCTAATCATCATAATACACCAGGTTTACCAAGAGTGTTATTTGTATATTTCCAAGATGGCAGTTATAGGAAGATTTGTTATACCCAAATCTTCCTATAACTGCCATCTTGGAAATATACAAATTATACTTCCACCCAATCATAAAGATAAGCATTTCAACATATATCTAATTGTCAAAAAAAATGAAATACACAAGTTTGCATATGTTGATCATCTGGTCATCTGGTTCAAACATTGATCATCTGGTTCAAACATTACATCCCTGTTTATATGTGGTGGCGATATTGGATTTGGCTGCTGTGGCGACCCGGAAGGTCGCTGACTTGAGTGCCCTAGCTAAATCATTAGATCATACCCTGGGCTGCATCTGGGGAAACCTTTGTGATTAGACTGATCCCTTAGGGCCTTGACTATTCATAGAGAAGCAGCAAGCCGTTTGTGGCTGATATTGTAGTTAGGCCATCAGTTTATACCACAGGCATGCAATATTATTTTTAAGCCGTTTCTGCACAAGTATTATGGAGTTGGCAATGACACATTATGTACATAATGATCAGGAACATTTGATTTCAAATCAGAATATTGAATTGGATTCTCCATATATGAAAACATAAAAATGACACTTCAGTCTATATTTCTACCTTGTTTAGACAAAAATATAAGCATTTTATTATGTTTCAGCATAGTGGTGGCCGCCATCTTTAAATGGTCCATTTTGAGGGCTTAGCAGCCATTTTTGAGCTTGGCATACAGCAGATTTGGATTCAGCAGACCTTAATACCCCTAGAAAACATGTATGCCATAAATTAACACAATTTGCCTTCAGCACTTTAAATAAGCACATATTCTGAAATCCTGCCTTGACTATTATGGAACTCTCTTGGGCTTCCATGGCTGTGTCAAAATCCATAATCCCTCCTCACCTTGCCTAAAGCATCTTCAGTACATCTCCAACAACTTCTCTTTTCATCTGTTGCACCATAAACAAATTATTTCTGTCCTTCATTCACCTTAAATAGTCTTTTGTTGTTTCACATTTCCCATATTCCATTCATGTATGCTCATGAGGGCATTACTGTCGCCTTTTCATTTTGTTGTGTATTTCTTTTTTTACTCATCCTTCGTGGTGAGCATCTTATCAGCTATCTCTGAAGACATGGCATAGATGCAGACGCTGTTGCTTTTTCCTTCAGCTCACAGCTATAAGCATGTCTCCGTTTCAGCTGAAACTAATTTTGACGGTAAATTATGGTTTAGTCTTTTGAATAACACACCATTTAGTTTTAGTCCTATTTTATTCATCTGAGTGTTAATTTTGAAAGCAAATTCTGATTTAGTCTTAGTCATTTGAACACACCATTTCATTTCATACTTAGACATCTGATTTTTTTTCAGTTTTAGTCTAGTCTTAACTAAATATCAAACCCTTACTGAGTACTTAATCGGCACAAAAGTTGAAATGGGAATAAAGCATCAATTCATTGCTGAATATTTAAAAAGTGGCTTTTCAACTAAGTAAATGCTTACTTTATAGCTCCTGTGCAACCACTTGATTCAATGTAGTGTAATGAGAATCAGACAGTGATTATGTTATTAGATTAATGAAGAGTTAATTGTCAGTGATATTGTGTGAAATCCCCTCTTCCCTCTGCCGTGAGAGGAGACAGAGTTTTTGCTGAGCATTCTAATTGCCTTCCCTCCCTTCCAGTAATTAATACTCTTGGCTAATTACCCCAGACTCCCAGATACACTACACTCTTAATATTTGCTGAGCTTGCCAGGATAAAGAGGCTCATAGAATAAATGCATGTACACGCATAATCGCATATATACTGTACAGTACAACCGATGCACTGAATACACTATGGGCTCCAATTTCGTCGCAGCCTTTACCCGCAACGCGGCCCGCAATTCAGCCGCTGAGGTGTCTGCAGGCGTCTGCAGGCACACAGTCAAGCTGCCTCATCTCTCCTTATTCTCCTATCTCTTTGTAATTTTCCTATAATCAGCAGTTCAGTGCCTGCCACTTCCTTGTGTCCATTGTGTTTATATAATTGTATAGTCAACGAAGTTATTTGTGCGTGATTCCATTTGCTCTTTCAGTTCATGATCACCCCATAGCAGCAAATGGGGTTTATTGACCGAACTTTCCTTTTCGCTTCATACCGTTCCGTAGAGACGGCCTACCCGCACGATCTATATACCAAATGAAAGCCCTAATTTCGTAGTTTATGAGCAAGATTTGAGTGAGTTGTGACTCAATGAAAAGACGAGTGTTCTTGGCTCTGTGCATGTGGAGAAAAAAAAAGAACGGCACGAGGGGGGGGGGGGGGGGGGGGTGGTGCATCAGTGAGACTTCAGGGCAGCAACGGGCTATAGAACGTAACGGGCAACGGATAAGGGATCTCTTAAAGGGAAGATCTATTTAATGCCAAGACTGGTGATTGGTTAAATTTGGTTTAATTATTGTAACACCCAAACCACACCTATGCATAATATAACGTGTAACGGAGGTGTTTTAGGGATTTAGACAGGTAACCAAAATATTTTACACCCCTTCCCCACTGCTAAATCCCAAAACAGTGTATTTAGAAAGATTAGACGGAAATGGAGCCCTATATGTGCAATGAACACACACATCTGACTGCAACGCGCGCACACACACACACACACACACACACACACACACACACACACACACACACACACACACACACACACACACTGTCTAGTGCTCCCATAGGGACTTCATCATCCTCATTATTGTGAAAAAATACTTTTCATCCCCATAAGTGTAAATGGACGCCTTGTTTGGCTCCATGTCTTCTCTCCCTCACTCTCTCTCTCTCTGGCTCACTCTGTCTTTGTCTCTCAGTGCGTGCTGTACAAGTGCACTATAGGGCAAATGCCAAATGCAAGTGAAATGCTCTTCCTTCCCAGAGTCCTGCAGCCGATTAAACAAATGAGATCCGCTGCTGTCTGGCTACCATCGATGGCGCAGGACACTGCTCAAAATATGACCCATTATTATTGAGTTATTGAGTCCACAGGCACTTCTCGATGGTGTAGAGACTGAGGCCTGTGCACTTTCCCTTTTCTGTTTAGTGGAGGAACGTGCCCTGGCTGCAGAGGCCATCACTTGATTGCTTCAAAACATCTGGCCATAACAGAATATGTACTGTAGCTGCTGAAACGGGTCAAACATGTTATACACACACACACGTGTGTGTGTGTGTAAGTAATAGTGGAAATACTGTATAGCCAATCTACAGTAGTCACATATGCTGTATGTGTATGAGATGTAACGATGAAGTATGAAATAAGGCTCAACTGGTATTCCTACATAAATCTTCAAAAGTAGCTGGGGGAGGCATCAGCAATGATGTTGCAAGAGAGAGATTTAATTTCACTGTTTGCTTATTGCTTAAACATCTGTGCACTTGTAAATTGCTTAACAATGGGTTAAAACTAATGTGTTTTTGTCTGTTCCAAGCTGCCAGCTGTCCCACCGTTCTAGGCAGCGGTGAGATTAAAGATGAATGTATGTAGGCTAAAGATGGGTAGTGGGCCGGGCAGCGCTGCAATTCCCACCGGCTCAGGATTAGAGGGTGGGAGTGAATAATAGGACATAACAAACAAGCTCGCTGAAATATGGACAGCGCAGCAGGATGTACAGTAGACGCATGCCCAGTACATTTAATCATTACGCTGGAATCTCTGAATGCTCAGACAGGGACAGTTATTGCTCCAGGACATCTTCGATTCTTTGTATTTACATTTCATACAGTAAATGCAACTCAATGTGCTTCTCAGCACATTATTATTACAACAATAATAACTAGAAATAATTATTGTTCCTGAAGAAACAGTGTGGGCTCGAGTAGCTCGCTACTCGATGATGATGTATTGACTATTTCAAATTGCACTTTTAGCATTATGACATGTTTCTCGTTGCTTATTTTATTATTAGCTTCGTTTCATTGAATAGCTCGTTATTTTTTTTTACTTCTGTTCTGAATGTCCGTACAGTACTTTTCCCCGTCTCCCCATCTCCTGTCCTCATCTCTCTCTCTCTCTCTCTCTCTCTCTCTCTCTCTCTCTCTGCCCTCCACTGGGGTCATCTCCTCCTCCCCTGCCTGCTCCTCCCTGTGTGCCACAGCCTTCCTCTCTCCTTCAGGTCAGTGCCTTGTCCAGAACATTATAACACCTCTGACAAACAAAGTCACCTCTGGGGGTGTGTCATCATTGACAGGCTGTACTTTAGTGCTGTTTTAGTCACAGAAAAGTCAATTTTAGAGTACAGTGTCTCCACTTTGTTTTCACAACTTTAAAAAAGATTCAGAAATTGAAAGTTGAAATAGTATATAAAAGTGAGGGGTGCTGTTATTATCATACATCATCATGCATCATCTCATTCCGGCCAATAACAATCTACAGAGTAGACATTGTAGCGTGCATGCTGCTTGCATCCCAAAATGTTGTGGTTGCAACCCAGATAACGACTTCATCCTCATCTTGCAGAGGAGGTGTCATAGTAAATATTTCACAAGAATTTAATTGCATACTCTATGTGCCCGCAAGTTCATGTTCGCACCACTGAAGTGTTCTGTACAAGTAACCATAATTACAGCCACTGCTCGTTTATTCAGAAATCTTTTGCAGGCAGGGGCTCATGGAGGAGCCTTAACATGCTCCCGACTAGCAGGTTGGTGGCTTGCATGGTCGCCTCCTTTGGTGTGTGAATGTGTGTGTATGAATGGCTGAATGTAATATACATTGTGAAGGCAGTGCAGGATTCACAAATCAATGAGATATTAAGCCCTGTGCATTCCACCAGGGTCATATTGATGTGACCAGTGTGAGCAGAGAGGTGCTCGAGAGGTCAATGCTTATGCAGCTTGGCTTGACATAGATGTGGGCGGACCGGCGGATTTAAGTCCCAAATGGACTGCCTAGTGTAAATGCTACTAGCTTAAATGAGCCCCATTGGACATCTTTGCCATGTCTCCAAGAACTTTAGCTAGTGTGGCTTAGGAATCTGTCTAATTGGGATTTTCACATTGATACCTGATAGACTGACAGTAGCTCAGTTAGTTAATCTCTTTGTGAACATCATAGAGGGATTTCTCCTGGAACTAACTGGGGGTGAAACAGTCATACACACTAGTACTACTAGTACACAGACCAAGCCTTTTTTTCCCCCTGGGACTTTCTGCAGCACCTTCTGTATAGCTTGTGACTGTGATGTGAACAGGGCCTGGCTTGCAGAGACATCTCTGCATATAGCAGGCCTGGTTTATTAAATGGAAAGAAAGTTTCTCCACCTCACTGCTGTCGAGTCATGAATTATGAATAGTTTTAAATCCGGCAGCAGCGTCGGCCGGGCCAGATGATTACTTTCATTTTTACACATAGCTCCCATGCTAGCTTGCACCTCTTGTCTGGCTTTTCTTTCTCATGCAATCTCGAGGGATTGCAGCCGGAAACTACAGGTATATGTCTCCTCTATAGTTGCTAGCTCTCTCTGTTTGACTGCTCTGGCAGTGTCGTTGTCTTGCATGTGTGGTTTAGTGAGTAGTAATGGATAAATACAAGATAAAGGAGCTGTGTGTGTGTGCGCGCGCACACACACACACACGCTGCTGGGCTGGTTGATTAGCAGGGGTCGGTCGTGCAGTGAAAGGCAAGTCTAAAGGACAGGGTCCTTGTAATGAAACCGTTGAGAAGGACACAGGCAGCCTGGGGCTTCAAGCTGGATTAGAGCTACAGTGTGGTTCGTGCACACATACATTGTGATACATACCTTGTGAGTCACTGCACTCTGGGACCAATAAGGGCAAAGAGAATGATTGTTTGACCCGAGCAAGTGTGGAATAAATGACCGGCCACTGTGTACCGAATATGAGGCATTCTGTTCCTTTAACTCTGAAAGTGTAAATGACTGTGTGTGTGTGTGTGTGTATGTGTGTGTGTAGATCATTCTGCCTCCAGCCATCATGATTTACTGGTAAACAAATGGAGTCCTTCGAGACCGACTGTACCACACTGACCTTTTGATTTACAGCTCGCGCTCATTTCTACATTTCTGTGCACAACAGATGGAAGAACACATAGAGCGCATGTGGTGGGTGGCGTGGACTTGGCACTCTCATACTGTACGTACTGTATGTCTATATATATGCACATCTGCCTGTCCGAGGCTTTGGCTTCTGTATTTCGGTGTGTAGTGTGTGCATGTGTGCGAGTCTGCGTTCCGTGCTTGCGTGCGGATGAGGGAGAAAGAGAAACAATGTAGGCCTAAGTGTGAATTACAGTGTAAACAGCTGTGGTGTAGGACTTCGCTGGCCTCACACGCCCCATCTCTGGCATTAATGTGATGGAAAGTGTAGAGCAGTCAAGCCAACAGGCGTCTGACGGGCCGGGTTGAAGTGATGGCTGGTGACAGCACAGAACAGCCAGCCAAGAAAGTAATGAAAGCCAAGAGATAAAGTAGTGGACAGAGTCACCTTCCACCAATCTGTCCAATCTGAGGCACAATTAAAAGATCACGTTATATTAACACCTGAGGGGGGTGTGTGTGTGTGTGTGTGTGTGTGTGTGTGTGTGTGTGTGTGTGTGTGTGTGTGTGTGTGTGTGTGTGTGTGTGTGTGTGTGTGTGTGTGTGTGTGCGTGTGCGTGTGCATGCGCGTGCATGTGCGTTGGGGAGCGGTTCAGTCACTGAATGAATTACTGAAAGTATGGAAGAGGAATGATTGATGTATTCAGTATTATAATAATTTCCCTGATTCCTCATCTCATCAGGAAAGAGTTGTACAGTAATAGATTGAGCAGACGTCATGCATACCCAAACCACCACCTCAGGGCTCAGAGCAGGTGACAAAGAGCCATTTGCTGTGTGGTACCTCGAAAATGGCCACACAGAGTAATGAATGTTTCAAGTCATTACATTTGGTAATTGATCGGGGTGCTTTCAAGGGCACACGTCCTGCATAGATGTGTGCTGTTGGCTCTCTTCCAAACAATATTACCTCACAATGCTAAAGGACACTGACCTCCATAACAAATCCAATTGTATGCTCCTCCACTGTTAAAGCAGCTTCCACAAGCTTTACACAATGACAGGTGCATGACTTTTATGTACTCGCAGAGTACCGGGTGTTAGGTTAGTAACATGTTTTATTACTGTAGTAAACATTTTCACAAAGACTTCATGTATTCAATCGTTGGTCTCAAGTCTTCTTTCACGCAGCATGATATGCATTTTTGTAAATTATGGTTCATTTTTAAATTGATGATAAAGAAGGGTATGCTTTCGGGCTGAAATATGTATATAAGAACAATAAATAAGCCTGTCACGTAATCGACCCTTAAGTGATTGGACTCGATGATGAATTAGAGTTACAGTGTGTTGATAATGAAAGATGTGTGAGGTTGTGGACTGGTAAGTTAACGCAGCAAAGGGTGTTCTTATCAACCTCGATGGCTCTCATTGAGTCAGTGTGTGTGACTGGGAGAGAATGTGTCACAGTGCATTACTCTGATGGACGGTGGCCCTCGCAAAGTGGCATCTAACTTAATGTTCTGTTGAGCCACAGCCCTTCTTTGTGTTAACTCAAACTGACTTTGCCTGGAGGGGCTTTTGATTGTTTGGGAGTGTTTGTGTGGGACCTATCCCCGCCACAATCTTTGCAAGGACCTTTAGTCCTCAGTTGTACTTGGTTGCATCATGTCAGTGTCGCAAGGTGAAAAATGCCGATCTACAAGCTCAGGACGCGACATGTTCTGGGCTTGTAGATCTGCTGTTTTCAGTGCACAACACAGACTGTTACGGCTCACTCCTCCTCACCTTCACATGCAAGCACTGCTTAGCCACTCCCCCCTCACTGACTACTCCATGGCTCTACTCAGCACACCTGCTCTCCTGCACCAATCCTCTGCACCTGTCTTCCATCCTGCAATCAAGCACTGCCTCTACAAGAACCCAGTCTACCCTTCATCCCACGCCAGAGCTTCTCGTGTCAACACGTATGTGTTTGGAATCCATACTGAGTTTGGCCAACCTGGAGAGCCACCTACCTTCTACCACTCCACTCCTTTCCCTATTACCTTGTGAATAAACCTGAACAACCTCTGAACAACGCCTCCTCTCTTGCTGTGCACTTGGGTCACACTTACTAAATATAACAGTAAGCTCTGGCCATCGGGACCCAGCCAGCATGGAGAAAACATTTCAGGCCCAGGGACAAGTTTTGAGTGAACACTCTCGCCTATTAATGGAGGCTTCTAATGCGGTCATAAGTATTAAAGAGGATAGCCAAGGGGTTACTGCTCGTCAACAGTCCCAGGCCAACCAACAGCAAGCCCAGGTGGACCAGCTCTCTGCCGTGGTCCAGAATCTCACTGACCAGGTTGCTGCACTCAGTGCTCGACTCCTTCCACCCACGGCTCCCCCCATGTCTGCTTCTGCCCAGTCTGGGCCTGCTCCAGACCCGGCCCTCGTGCCAGCCACTCGAGAGCCCCATCTGGTGGCACCGGCTATCTATGACGGGTCTTTCGCCCACTGCCGTGAATTCCTCATGCAGTGTGAGTATGTTTTTGCACTTCAACCGAGCATGTATTCCACTGCCGCCGCCCGCATAGCCTACATAGCAAATCTCACCACCGGTCAGGCTCGCCGGTGGGTTATGGCTAGTCGTGAGGGCTCGGCACATTACATGCATGACTATGCTGCATTTTCTGATGAGTTCAGGACTGTGTTCGATCATGATGTCCATGGGCAGGATGCAGACTCAGTCCTTTCCACCCTCCAGCAGGGTTCTAGCTCTGTGGCGGAGTATGCCACAGAGTTTCGTATCCTTGCAGCTCGTTGCCAGTGGAACGAGCCTGCTTTGTTCAGTGCTTTCCGGCGGGGCTTGGCCCGTGAAGGATGCCTTGTCTGGGAGAGAGAAGCCCTGCACATTGAACCAACTCATCTCCCTCTCTATTTCCCTTGATGAGCGTCACCGGGAACGCAAACGTGAGAAGGCTCACCAGTCTCGCCCTGCTGCTGGGCCGTCTTCCTTGCCTTCAGCCAGCCTTAGCCGGCCTGGTCTCCTTCCTGATCTCGCTACATCTGCCGGTGAGGAGCCTATGCAGTTGGGCCGAGCCCGCTTAACCTCTGCTGAACGTGACCACCGAAGATTACGGGGACTCTGCATGTATTGTGCAGGTTCAGCACACTCTGTGGACTCTTGCCCCATCCTGCATTCCAGAGCCTCCTCAGGCCGACTGCCAAAAGACAGGGCTCACCCGCTCGGGGGTTCCGAGTGAGCTGCTTGTCCGACCCCCTGTCCCGCTCCAGCAAGTCCAGGTTCATTGTCACTCTTGCCTGGTCAGGGCACACACTCACCGTTCCTGCCCTGATAGACTCTGGTGCTGATGAGAGCTTCGTGGACCAACGTTACGCCCAGGAGGTAGGACTCCCCATTGTGCCTCTGGAGAAGTCCCTCTCTGCTTTCGCTTTGGATGGCCACCCCATGGGTCCTGTCACACACCAATGCGAGGCTTTCACCCTCACTGTCTCAGGAAATCACGTAGAGAGCATCCGCCCCTACGTCATTGACTCTCCTGACACACCTTTCATCCTAGGCAGACCTTGGCTGGAGCTCCACAATCCTCACATCTGTTGGAGTTCGGGCCGCATTCTCAGCTGGAGCATTCCCTGCCACGCCCGCTGCCTTCTCTGCCTGAACGACCCAGTCTTGCCCCTCCTGATCTTTCCAAGGTCCCTCCTGAGTACCACGACCTGGGTGAGGCATTCAGTAAGGAGCGAGCATGCACTCTTCCTCCTCACCGACCCTACGACTGTGCCATCGAGCTCCGTCCTGACGGTCCGCTTCCAGCCAGTCGCCTCTACAACCTCTCACTACCTGAGAAGGCAGCTATGGACAGTTACATTAATGGCTGTCTGGCTGAGGGTCTTACGTATACGTACGTCCATCCACATCCCCGGTGGCAGCGGGCTTTTTCTTTGTCAAGAAGGAGGGTGGGGATCTGAGGCCGTGCATAGACTACAGGCAGCTCAACAACATCACCATCAAGAACAAATATCCTCTCCCCCTCATGAGCTCCAACTTTGAACCCCTTGTCGGTGCTACCATCTTCACCAAGTTGGATCTCAGGAACGCATACCACCTTGTGCGTATCCGTAAAGGGGATGAATGGAAGACCGCTTTCAAGACACCCTGTGGACACTACGAATACCTGGTCATGCCCTTCGGTCTCACAAATGCCCCCTCAGTCGGGTATCAGCGCACCCTCTCCTTCCTGAGCCGGAGGTTTTGGTGGCCGTCAATGAGGACTGACGTCCGGGAGTTTGTCGCTGCCTGCGCCACCTGTTCCCGTGCCAAGGCGTCACACCAGCCACCGGCTGGCCTTCTTCGCCCACTCCCTGTGCCCACCCGCCCTTGGTCTCACATTGGCTTGGACTTTGTGACTGGTTTTCCCCCTTCCCATGGGAACACCATCATCCTCACTGTGGTGGACCGGTTTTCCAAGGCGGTGCACCTAGTGGCGCTCCCTAAGCTCCCATCCTCTGCGGAGACGGCTGCACTCCTCACCCAGCATGTCTATCGTCTTCATGGGCTTCCCAGTGACATTGTCTCTGACAGGGGCCCGCAGTTCTCGTCCCAGGTCTGGCGGGCATTCTGTAAGGAGATCGGCGCCACCGTTAGCCTCTCCTCGGGATACCACCCACAATCCAACGGCCAGGCTGAGCGGACCAACCAGAGCTTGGAGTCGGCCCTCTGCTGTGTCTCTGCTCTCCACCCCACCTCCTGGAGCAAGGATCTACCCTGGGTGGAATACTCACTCAATGCCCTTACCTGCTCCGCCACTGGCAGGTCCCCTTTCGAAGCCTCTCTGGGTTACCAACCCCCGTTGTTCTCTCTCCAGGAGTCGGAGGCCTCTGTCCCCTCTGTCCAGGCCCACTTCCGTCGGTGTCGGCGCGTGTGGAAAAAAGTCCGCGCCGCCCTGCTTCGCTCCAACGAGCGTTCCTGCCGTGGGGCCAACCGTCGCCGCATTCCTGCTCCGGTGTACCAGGCTGGGCAACATGTGTACCTCTCCTCTGCCGATCTACCGCTCCAGGTGTCTTCCAAGAAGCTGGCTCCCCGGTTTGTCGGTCCCTTCGAGATTGACCACGTCCTGAGTCCGGCAGCTGTGCGTCTCAAGCTCCCGGCCTCCCTGCGCGTACATCCCGTGTTTCACGTGTCCAAGATCAAGCCTGTGTCCTCGAGCCCTCTCATGCCCTCTGCCCCTGCTCCTCCGCCGCCTCAGATGGTCGACGGGCATCCCCAGTGGACAGTTCGGCGGCTACTGAAGGTTCGGCGCAGAGGTCGAGGTTTCCAGTTTCTGGCGGACTGGGAGGGTTACGGCCCTGAGGAACGCAGTTGGATCTCCAGAAGGCACATCATGGATCCCTCTCTCCTTCGGGACTTCTACAGGGCCAACCCCGACGCCCCCGGAAGGTCGCCAGGAGACTCCCCTCGGAGGGGGGGTACTGTTACGGCTCACTCCTCCTCACCTTCACATGCAAGCACTGCTTAGCCACTCCCCCCTCACTGACTACTCCATGGCTCTACTCAGCACACCTGCTCTCCTGCACCAATCCTCTGCACCTGTCTTCCATCCTGCAATCAAGCACTGCCTCTACAAGAACCCAGTCTACCCTTCATCCCACGCCAGAGCTTCTCGTGTCAACACGTATGTGTTTGGAATCCATACTGAGTTTGGCCAACCTGGAGAGCCTTCTACCTTCTACCACTCCACTCCTTTCCCTATTACCTTGTGAATAAACCTGAACAACCTCTGAACAACGCCTCCTCTCTTGCTGTGCACTTGGGTCACACTTACTAAATATAACACAGACGCAGCCTTTAAATGTAGCTGCATGCAAGGTGTCAGCACAAGCCGATAAAACAACAGGTTGCATGCTGTGAGACAATGAGAGACATCGCTGCTCCAATGTCTCGAGAGCAACATAAATCAAAACCAATAGAGCACTGTTTTAAATCTAGTATCAGGATTTAGAACCGTGCACATTTTCTCTCTTTTGCGGTTGCAGCTTTTCTGCAAAGTCCATACTGCAGTGGGGAGATCATTGGAAAGGAGAGGAAAATTAGACAGTGTTGTTTTTGGCAGCAAACTTTTAGTTTCAGTCATAGTCTCTTAAATAGTTTTTATTTTGTTTTAGTCACATTTTAGTCACCTGGAATGTTTTAGTGTTTTAGTCGACTACATATCATAAGATTTACAGGTGATTTAGTCGATTTTGTTTTTGTTTGTTTTTTTAAGATTTCTTTTTTGCGGCTTACGCCTTTTTTATTGGTTTTTTGAAGGGACAGACAGTAGGCTGACAGGAAACGGGAGAGAGATGGGGGAAGACATGCAGTAAAGGCCGTGTCGGGCTCGGGAGTCGAACCCGCGGCACACTGAGACTGGATTACCAGTCGGGTGCCCAAACGGTTACGCCACCGCCTGGGCCTTGATGCACCTTTTTACACTGAAAATAGCCGATCTACAAGCTCACAATGGGTCGCAGTGCGACACATTGTGAGCTTGTAGATCGGCTATTTTCAGCAAGCAACCAATTGTAAATGAATTACACTGGATATCTTGTCCCTTCCTAACAATTTAGTCTAATTTGACGAAATTGTCAGTATATTTAGTCTTAGTTTTGGTCATTATAGCTTAGTTTTTATTTAGGTTCCATTTAGTTTTCGTCAGTGGAAAAAGGTAGTGGACAAACATTTTTCGTCTTAGTTTTAGTCGACAAAGTCAACACTGAAACTAGAATAATGTGCTCATCGGAGCACAGGTCTCCTCCAGGCCACATAGGTTATTGTGGGCCAGCAATGTTCCGATGCCATTCCGCAATATGGGGCTATGGTTATTTCCTTTCTCCCTCTATGCTATGTTGTTTATGACGACAGTTCTGAACTTGCTTTCCATGCACATACAGTGTGGTGTTTATGTCTGCCTATACAGTAGGGGCTCTGTGGGAGTAAGGTCAACAGCTCTATGTCAGTGGGTCATGACCGTGGACCGTGACGTCGTCAATTATTCAGGCCCTGCCTCGTAGAGGCCTCCGTGTCCACAAGCCGTCAAACGTTTCTCTCGTAAAAAATTAATTGCACATGGCAAGTCACATTCTTCCTCCTCACCCCTTTGTGTCCTTTGGGTTCATTGTACAGCTTTGCATAGGACAGTTAGTGAGACACACAGTACGACATAGGATAGTTAGTGAGACATAAGACAACTTGTGCAACGCAAGAGCCCATTGTTATAGCGGAAAGCGCTATCATCAGCACTTATAAAACCAGTATACGGTATGAACAGTACAGTACAGTACAGTACAGTACAGTACAGTACAGTACAGTACAGTACAGTACAGTACAGTACAGTACAGTACATAAATATCATGGATATATAATAGTATTAGTTAATATCAGTGCTTTTGTTGCAGTGCGGAGAGCAAAACCACGCTAACACAATGTGTGCTTCCCGCCTACGCCAGTGCCAAAGAAATCCGTGTTATAAGCTTACAAGACGGGTCACTTCCGCCCGCCCCGGAAGTGATATCCGTCCATATTTGAGCCACATTGTCATTCCAGGCTATGCATCGTCGCGGGATGGATTCACTTTCATTCTTGCGTGATCAAAGTTTAGACTTTTATAAGGTCTCAAAGATTGCAGTTTGTCTCATTTTGAGGAGAAAGGGGACTATTAAGCGTGCTCGCGGCTGCGTGCGTGTCGGATCCTAGTGGAGGCTGTGTGACATGTGAGTAAAAGCAAAAAGAAAACACTCCCTGTCGTGGAGTGATTGGCATACATTCGGTTAAATAAGTGGTCTGCACACCGCCCCTAGTCCATCTAATGCTGAACTCTCCTGTCAACGCAATGTCCACAACACGCACGCATGCACACACACACACACACACACACACGCACGCACGCACACACACACACAGACAGATGGGTGTGTGCGCAGTTTGCGCACCACACACTCACGATGACGAACAGTACACATGCCACACACACATTCCACCTCTGCCACATGCTGTTTTTTATCCGATGCCTGGGTGTCCTTGCGGTGGTGGGTGGCGTGGCCTTGGCACTACGGTGGTGATCCATCACCTTGCTACAAGGTGGCAGGTACAGGGGCACCGATGGGACCAGGACCTATATCTAGCAAATCAATCTTCCTTCTCTCATTCCCTCTATTGTTCTCTCTTTCTCTGTGTGTGTGTGTGTGTGTGTGTGTGTGTGTGTGTGTGTGTGTGTGTGTGTGTGTGTGTGTGTGTGTGTGTGTGTGTGTGTGTGTGTGTGTGTGTGTGTGTGTTCGTTCGTGTGTGTGTTCCCTGGGTAGTGCTCTAGGCCTCCTTAAACAGACTTAAGGGCTTGCTGGTGACGGTTCCCCTCAGTGTGAATTAGTGGCATGTCCCCAGCTGTGACATACTGTATTCAGCCCACACACACACTCACATACTTAGCATGCACTTTTAACACACACATTTATGGCTTATATAAGGCATAATGAGTGGGCACGGTGGAAAGTGAAATCAATGTAAGTCCATCCATATCAGGAGTGTGCTTATGCCTGCATGGCATCCTGAAGAGTACTTAGCTACACCCCCGCATGCACGCGCACACACACACACACACACATGCACATGCACACTCTCTTTCATGCTCACACTCCATGCTTATCTCACCTGTGTCCTACACCTGCGTCATAGTACCCTGGCAGCCTCACCTTCTTCACTTGTGTACTTCATTTATCCAAGGCCCGCATGGCAACGCTATAGGGGGCATACATCATGAGGGAATGGTTTCTTTTTTCTTTTTTTTTTTTTTTAAAGATATTTTTTTTGCGGCTTACGCCTTTTATTGATTTTTGAAGGGACAGACAGTAGGCTGACAGGAAACGGGAGAGAGATGGGGGGATGACATGCAGTAAAGGCCGTGTCGGGTCCGGGAGTCGAACCCGCGGCACACTGCGACTGGATTACCAGTCCGGTGCCCAGACCGTTACGCTACGGCCTGGGCCGGGGGAATGGTTTCTTTGGGGAAAAGATTTACCGTTTCCATTTGCTTTTCACCTACTCAAGATGTGGGCTGAATGTGGCAAAACACACACACACACACACACACACACACACACACACACACACACACACACACAGAGTCGTGACGTCTGTATGTATTTCCTAACCTTCGATCCGTGTACCCACACACAGGCAGACAGAGAGAGAAATGGGTCGTGGATTATTAGGCAGACTTTGCTGTTTGCATACATTAAGCAGGGCTTGGTGGAGGCCGGGGTATAATGTGTTCCATTTGCTCGGGCACCAGCGGTGGCCTCCGTCTGATCCCACCTAAATGTCGGCCGTGTTGCAACAGGACGTCAAACTTAAAATAGCAAAGAAAAGGACACAATTTGCATAAACAGCCTCATTAGCTTAATTTACTGCCTTTCAACTCCCCTTTGGTGGACAAGGCGAATGAGACAAGAGGAGGTAGAGGAAGTGAGAAGAGGAGAGATGAAGGTGAGGGAAAGCAATGCCGAGATGGTTGCCAGTGTAAATGCTTTTGAGCGGAGGTAGTGGTTGAACACTGAGCCCCTTACCCTTTACTACACTCACACAGCCCACTCCAGTCTAAATCTGGCTCTGTTGCTAGCTAACCTGCACTTGGTTAGCTTGGTCTGCACGAAAGAAAGAACATTTCTGTGACGCTATAGCTTATATATAGCTTTCTAATACTCATATTCATACACGCATTCGCACACGCACACGCGCGCGCACACACACACACACACACACACTTTCATTCTCATTTGGTGGCTGCAGTGGTTGAAGGGTAATTGGGCTGCAGTCAGAGAACACATGAATTCAGGGTCAGTCGGGCCGCCCACTCCACTGTCTCCATTGCCTGATTTATACTCGGTTGGTCATTTTGTCAGGCAGCGGAAATAAGAGGTCTAGACACATTGTGAGCTTGCATTGTGAGCTTGCAGATCTATTTTGTCCGGGGTGCAATTCAACTGTGAGCAACTATGTCTAAATCGGGTTTACAGATTAATCTGTTCTTCAGGCTATGAGCTCACAGGGTCAGGGACCAATGCAGAATGGCAGTCTACTCTAGACTCTGGTAGAAATGCAGGACTCTCACTCCATCTAATTATAAAGATGGCGAACAATACAACAAATCCATGCGAAATACCAGACATGCATTCCATGTGCGTAGATGCATTGGAACGTGCCCTGTATGTTATAATGTGCATTAATGTGTTCATTTTAAGTGGCTTTGTGTTGTCATAACATGATTATGGAATTTCAGGTGAACGGAACGAGGATGTACAGTACACACTACACAGTGCCATATGTTGATGGGAGAGACCTACATTCTACCCACTGACTGGCTCTGTCGATCTGTCTTTTCGCTCAGCGTGATGCACTCGGTGCCCTGCTGTGCAGCATGAATCTATTCTACACACATCTATTGTTTCATATAACTAAGGGAACACAGGAACTTGCGTGTTAGCAGCCAACTGCTTGCAACGCTGTCTGTATCTCATCAAGCCTGCTGGTTTACAGTCTGTTGACAGTGGAGACGGCCAAGTATGTAACAGTAAACTTGGCTAAGTTCATGACAGGTGCATGAAGAGCAGATAGTCTGCTAACAGCGTGGCCTCCCTGTCCAACATTTAGCCATCAATATTAAGTTATTATGCAGTTTGGTAATGAAGGCAGTGCACTGTTCAATAGCAAGCTGATCAGCGTCCGTTGTCCCCACATTGAAATACAAATGGACATCTTTCCACAAAACTGCTCAACTGAATGTTGGGAGTTGGGAAGATCTAGCTGTTCAAATACCCTTTTCTAACATATAGGCTACTGTAAACATTATCCGAATTTTTACATATTATTTGAATATCTTATCCACCATTTGAAATGATTTCTCGCACTGCCGTTAACTGTAGCAGAGAGTGACCTCACTGCAGAAAGAGGTCTGCGATGGTTGATGTGTTGATCAAATGCTATTCTGTCTGCATCAGTCCTCGACTATGGCTCAGACTGATAGACCACCGGCCCTCGGTTTGAGATCCGCAGGCAACGATGAATACCCAGGTGATTATATATACAGTATATATATATATATATATATATATATATATATATATATATATACACACAATGATTCCATATATTATTCATTGGTTTTTACATAGAGCCGGTCTTGGACAGCTGCCATGTGACATTAGACACCTCCAGTATTGTCCTTTCAATGGCAGTCAATGCATCGCTGCTGACAGAACATATAACTGACAATATTTCATCCTGTACTAAAGGCACATCACGCTGCCACCTACTACTAAGGCAGATTACATAATTCTCTCTATTTCCACACACCTCTCTCTCACCTCTCTAAAAGGGCAGGTGAAATAAACACGCTTTTTTTAAAGGGCAGTTGAAACATCTTGTGTGGTCAGGGCAAGTGGTCAACAATTAATCTTCTCACAGTGTCATATGAGACAGCTCAGATCCCTACACACCTGACCCTCAACCACTCAGACTGCACCTGTAACCACCCACCCACTCGCACCCCTCTCTCCTCTACTCTCGACACCTGCAGCAGCAGGATCTCACAGCTTGATGCACAGGAGAGCAGATCAGCCCCCAGAGTGTTTGTTGCTTGGATGGTGTACTTGGATGTCTGACGTTGATGCTTATATTTGTGTGCTGCTTAAACCCTGGCATGTGCAGCGGCGGCACTCGTTTGGACGACAGGTCTATTTGGAACTATTTGCGCCTCGACTGAGTCCAATGACAGAGGTCGTATGTGTTGCAGGCAGCGCTGCGAGCCACCTGCTGTTGGCCTATGGTGCGCTGGGCCTGCCTGGTGGCTGTGGCCTGGGGGGCTTGTTAGAGACTGACTGCTACCAGATATGGGGACTGAGAACTGACCACGTGACTGACGGGGAAATTGGAGATATTTTCTTTTTGTGTGTGCAACGGTCTGGTGTGTGTGTGTGGGGGGGTGTCAGGGAATGGAAGTGTGTGGTTACTCAGCTCAAATCCTGCTGTTGCAGTAACCACCCACATGGTATTTGAAGAAAGAAATCTCGAACTTGTAAACCATCTGGTGAGTTTCTCTTAGGCTAAGTTTGTCTCTCTTTAACACTCTCTCTCTCTCTCTCTCTCTGAGATAGGCTCTATAGTAGTGACATGCTGCCTGAATAATGTAGATGAGGAGGAAAGGTCAGAGAGATGGGAAGCTGTACCAAATTTCTGCTGCATGATGGATGGAATATTTAAAGGTTTATTTTTTAAACATGCTGGGCTGTTATGCAAATTAGAATCTGCCTCACTTGTCCTGTAGTTGTCTATTGTTAAGAGACCCAATGAGTGTGCTTTCGTTTTAACTGCATCTTTTTCTTTTACAGTCATATTAGCTCAGTCGGTCAATCAGGATTTCTATTGAGAATAGTATATGCTGTAGTGGATGTGGGTCATTTCTATGCGGTTTTCTCAGAATGACAATTGCTAGCTCATAATAAATTAAACGGGTGTCATTTTCTGGGACTTTTTTAAGCCACATCCTTCGCCTTTTTTGCCTGAAGCTCAGCCAACCGCTTGTTGTTGCATGATAATACAGTCAGATTTATGCAGTGGCAGATTGACTAATGGGAATTTTCACTCCCTAATCAGGCGATGGTGGTGGTAATCGGAGCATGTGTATAATTCAGGGACATGAAAGGACTTATTAAGTCATCTGAGCCTGAAGCAGGTGGGGTTAGAAAGCACTCTGACACTATGGTTCCCTTTGATCTCTTAGGTAACACACGCTGGGCTAAACAAGCTTCCGTTTACAAAGGGTAGACAGAGCCATAATAAGGTACAAAAACGTCTTTATTTGGCTGACAATATTTCGATCCTGTTGTGGATGATCATCAGGCCATGTCACTTGACCTGTCCCTTTGATCTCCTATAATATTTTTCTTCTCTATCATTTTGGTGGCAGAGTTTCTGTATCTCTGTACCGATCCCCCCATTGCTGTTATTTGTAGCATTCAGCAGTGGCAGACCACTTTCCACACTTGTTTTCCTCCTTCCCTTATTCATGACAGCACAACTCATTGGAGTCTCGGTGCATTAGAAAAGGGATTTCCATAGAGTTTATGGATGTGCTGATTCTGTCCCCAAGAAGTTGCAGCCGGCGCCTTGGGGAGATGCAAGCCGTCTGTGGTAACAACACGTGGGCGGGCACATGAATCTTTCACTGCGCGTAAGTAAGAGTAAATGCAAGTGAAATTGTGAATGTGTGCTTGCGCCCGCATGTCAATTTAATATGGCAACACATTGGTTTGGCGGACCTCCTCATGTGTAAGCTAAATGAGAGGGATGGGGCTCATGGCTTTTTTATACTTTTCCACCACTCTGCCGGCTTCAACATTCAATTATTATGATGTTATGGAACATGTTTTCATGAGATGCTTCCATCACCCTAGTTGATAATTCATGGAGGGATTTATAGAGGGGCTTATTGCACACATCTGTGTGTGTGTGTGTGTGTGTGTGTGTGTGTGTGTGTGTGTGTGTGTGTGTGTGTGTGTGTGTGTGTGTGTGTGTGTGTGTGTGTGTGTGTGTGTGTGTGTGTGTGTGTGCGCGTGCGCGCGCACACGAGTGCGTGCAGTGCATGCATGCATGCGTGTGTGTGGGATAGGCAGGACAGGCGATGCAGGTTTCTTCCATTACGAGTCCATTACCCTGTACAGTGTGATGTGATGGATAGAGTTATGATGATGCAGTCGGTTGCAGTCATGGCGAGTGACCTTGCCGCAGACACCAACACAAAGTCACCCATCGCCCTGTCCTCTTGAAAAATACTATAGTGAGCATTTGGATGCACTGAAGAGAACATACTGTAAGATGCTGGATACTTGCTGAGTGTTGTTTTGTTTGCCTTTGAGATCCTGTCACATTTGGTTACATGCATAATGCATAATATATTCTGACAATGAAGGAAAAAAAGGGTTTTCATTGTGTCTGACAGTTTTCCATTTCCTCGACATCTGTGATTTGTACCCTGGCCTGTGTTTGACTGTTTTTCCCCTGATGTATCATTCAAGCCTGTGAGTACAGTATGTCCTTGCTGTCGGGTGCAAACCTTTTATGACTGGAAACTGTTCCTTCTCAGAACCCTGTGTTCCAATGGATCCAATGTCGTTTTTAATTAGTCAGTTCAATTCAATTCAAATGAGCTTTATTGGCATGAGAACATACTCTATTAACATACGTTTACATTGTATACGTACGGTATGTGTCAAAATACAGTATAATAAAAACAGTTAAAAATGGGGAATGTATATACAGTTAGAGGGGCTACAACATTGTGTAAACAGAGCTATGTCACATTGCACTGTAATATACATGTTATACAGGGTATAAATCTTTTATGAAACAAATATCAGCAATGTTTTGCAGTTACTTTGGGACAAATAGCAGCATTTTCCCCAAAACAATTTGAATTGTATACAAAAATCACACAGTGTGAAGTGAATCATCATCGTACATCATCATCAAGAATGGTGGTCCCTTATTGGCCAAGGGTGGCCACAAGCATACCCAGCCGATTTGCTCAGACACACATGACCTAAATTCTCCATTCATTGTCAATGGATGGCATTTAATGTTTGTGTTCAGACAGAATCTACACTATAGCTGTTTAAAAACCCCTCAGATTGGCCCAGGCCGTAGCGTAACGGTCTGGGCACCGGACTGGTGATCCAGTCGCGGTGTGCCGCGGGTTCGACTCCCGGACCCGACACGGCCTTTACCGCATGTCATCCCCCCATCTCTCTCCCGTTTCCTGTCAGCCTACTTTCTATCCCTTAAAAAATCAATAAAAGGCGTAAGCCGCAAAAAAATATCTTAAAAAACCCCCCAAAAAAAAACCCTCAGATTTAAGATGTGTTTAAAAGTAGCAGCTCTGTTTACATAAGCAGTATGTCTAGTGGTCTACTCGGTACAGATAGTAGTCCTTAGGGTGGTTCTATTCCATTGACTAACCTTCTTTTATCACAGTTCACAATCTTGCTTGCACATTGTTGTATTTCTCCCAATATGTATGTGAGTCTTTTGACGTTGGTCATAGTTTCAAACTGACTTTGGGTGTCTCTAATCTGTGGGAAATCACACTGGGAAGTCACACTCACAAGCTCTTGTTAATACTTTTTTGCTACTTTTGGGGGGATATACTGCAGAAGAGTCCACTGTAAGAAAGTTTCATCCTTTTGAAGATCTACTAGTGTAGACGTTCAAAAGGATGAATCTTTCTTTTTCAGGGAGTGTGAACATCACTGACATTAAAATTTGAATTTTTTATCAAAGACTAAAGATACTAGGCTATATGAAGTGTAATTCAATATAAACCCAGCACAAGGTTTTCAGGCAGAGTTCTCTGAGGACTATCTCAGAGCTCTGGCTTTAATTTCCACAGCTGTGCCAGGTTAATTAGAGTACGTAATTGTAATTCCATCCATTTAGCGTGTTTGAACACAGCTATTAAAGTGGAATTGAGTTCCATTAATTCGACCCTACTCTTCTTCTTTCCGTGTCTCTCTCGCTCATTCTCTCTGACCCCTCCTTTCCGTTCCTCTTTCTTGCTCTATCACTCCTCCCGTCTTTCTTTCTCACTCCCCTTTGACTCTCACATTTTCACACATCTAACTCCCACCCTCTGCTTGTTGTGTTCTCAGGTGTCTGGCCCAGAGATCCAGCCCCAGACGGGACCAGGGGGAAGAGAAGGGCTATGGCTCTGTGCCTGGGCCTGGATGCATTCTGGCTTTTTCCTGGCCTGTTCCTACTATTGGTGGTTTTGGCGTCCACTGTGCAGAGTCAGGGATGTCCCCAGCGTTGTGACTGCATGTCCAGGCTCAAGGCCGTGGCCTGTCGAGGCAATCGCCTGTCCACCCTCCCACAAGGCATACCCTTGGACACCAAAGTCCTGGACCTGAGCGGTAATAGACTCCGCTGGGTAGAGCATAAAGACCTTCTCCCATACACACGTCTAGAAGAACTGGATTTGAGCGAGAACACGATCAGTGCCCTGGAGCCGAATGCCTTTTCCAGCCTGCGGAACCTGCGTGTGCTATCACTGAGGGGTAACCAGCTGAAGTTAGTGCCCATGGGGGCCTTCTCACGCCTCTTCAACCTCACATCACTGGACCTCAGTGGAAACAAAATGGTCATTCTTCTGGACTTTACTTTCCAGGATCTAAAAAGCCTGAGGAACTTGGAGGTTGGAGACAATGATCTGGTTTATATCTCCAACAAGGCCTTTCTGGGTTTAGTAGCGTTGAGAGAGCTAACTATTGAGAGATGCAATCTGACGTCTATCTCCAGCCAGTCTTTGTCCTACATCCGTAACCTGGTGACTCTGCGGCTCCGCTACCTCAGTATCTCTGCCTTAGAGGACCAGAACTTCCGCAAACTGAGTGGCCTGAAGGGCCTCGAGATTGATCACTGGCCCTTTTTAGAGTACATCTCCACTCACAGTCTGCAGGGCCTCAATCTATCTTGGTTGTCCATCACACATACAAACATCACCTCCGTGCCCACCTCTGCCCTGCGTAGTCTGGCCCATCTCACCAGCCTCAACCTCTCCTACAACCCCATATCTGTCCTGGAGTCCTGGTCACTGCGTGACCTGGTGAGGCTGAAAGAGCTGCATCTGGTCAACACCAACCTTGTGACAGTGCAGACGTATGCGCTGGGGGGGTTGCGGCAAATCCGCTTGCTCAACCTCTCCAATAACGGTCTGGTCACACTGGAGGAGGGGGCCTTTCAGTCAGTTAACACCCTGGAGACCCTGCGTTTAGACAGGAACCCCCTGGCCTGTGACTGTCGTCTGCTCTGGATCCTTCAGCGCAGGAAGACGCTCAACTTTGACGGCGCGTCGCCAGTGTGCGCCGCACCTGTCGAGGTGCAAGGCCGGGCACTCAGCACCTTCTCCGACTCCGCTCTCTTCGACCACTTCACTTGTCAGAAGCCCAAGATCCGCAACAGGAGGCTGCAGCAGTTATCGGCTCGCGAGGGGCAGGTGGTGTTGTTCGTGTGTCGCGCGGATGGCGAGCCCACGCCGGTGATATTCTGGATCTCGCCACAGCGCCGCCGCATCACCACCAAGAGCAGTGGTCGCCTGACGGTGCTAGCAGAAGGCACGCTAGAGATCCGATATGCCCAGGTGGCAGACACTGGAACCTATATCTGCATCGCCAGCAATGCCGGTGGCAATGACACCTACTTTGCTACACTGACAGTTAGCGGGCTTCCTCTAGATGCCGCACTCATGGCCAACCGTACTTACTACACTGGGGACCTTAATGACACTAATCTGAATGACACAAGGGTCTTGCTGAAGTTCACACTGGACCTAAAGACCATCCTCATATCCACAGCCATGGGTTGTATCATGTTCCTGGGGGTAGTTCTCTTCTGTTTTATTTTGCTTTTTGTGTGGAGTCGAGGGAGAGGACAGCACAAGAACAACTTCTCAGTGGAATACTCGTTCAGGAAGGTGGACGGACCTGCTGCCAGTGGAGGGCAGGGCGGGGCGCGGAAGTTCAACATGAAAATGATTTGAGGGCAAGCTGGGAAATATATAGGAAAGAATATATACCGGGACATTGTTTTGGTATAAAATGTAAATGTGTATATCTGCAGAAGGCAGTGTTGGAATTTAATATGCACATTCTTCTGTATTTCTGTTTTGTGTCGTATTATACATGATTGTGCAGAAGAAATGTGGCTTATAGTGAAAGATGTCTGAAGTAGACTGTTAAACAAGACCCAGACACATTCACTCCACTCCCTGGCACATGGCTTCGGGTCTCTCCACATCCCGCTCTTCTTCACAGGACTTCATCCCCTTCCCTCTATTAAGGACTATTCCCTACTTCACCTAAAGGTGAAGCACTCTATCTCCAAATTCATGAATAGATGACAGGGTGCTGCTCATAGAATGCCAAGGACTTGCCAATAATTATTAGAACAGTACAGCTTTTCACTGCACATTCTGACTTGCCCCGTGGTCAGGATTCTCAAATGCTACTTAACTGGTAATTTGAAGCTAAACTCTGAACTCCTTTTTTTGTGTGTGCGCTAACAGCTAGGCTACACAGAGCAGGGAAGATCAGATACCTAGACTAGATAACGGCAGCGGTATGCACTCACTCTCTGCACAACACTGCCACGTTGACTGTAAAGCACCAGGTGTTACTTGACGCTAAACGAGGTCCAAAGCTGTCAAGTTATTTTAAGGACAGGTGATAGGATTCTGTCCTTCCAGCTAAAATGATAGGATCGGATGCACAATTGTATGGAGACAAATACACAATACAGATTAGATTTCCCTTTCATTATCAGTATGTTCACCCTCTGAACATATACTGTATGATAAACAACATCAGCGTGCATTTACACAGAGTCAGCATCGTACTTTCTTTGAGTCACTTAACTTTGTAAACCGGGTACTTTATCCTAAAGTCAGAACAGTCATGCTGTGTACTGTAGATAGGACATACATGAAATGTAATATATATTTTGTAATGCTTGACATTTCAATACTGTGGTTGTTTATAATGATGTACTGTGATTCATCATGTGAGCATAATTCTGCTGTTTTTCATTTTAAATCAGTCATATTATATATCTGTGATGGTCAGTGATAATTAGACCCTAACCTCCACACTCCTGGGCCAGTCAGCCACATTATTGCTGGCATTGCAGTGCTTAAGCTTGATTTGTATTCCGTAGTGGTGGTGTGACTGGTGTCCATTGCTGCCAAGATCGGTTCTTGTTGGCACGCGCCACCGTCATACGATGGAGCATAAATGGAGCTATAGTGCTTAGTCTGTTACATTGTGAAGGACATTATTGTCCACTTTCCTATTTTGGGCTTCAGTGGACAGTGGGGGAGGCCTCGGGACCAGCGGGGGAGGGACCATATCCCCAACGTATCTGACATGACATTGCATATTAGCAAAATGCTAATATGTCGGGAGACCTTGGATACTCAAAGAAAGGTCATGATAAAACTAAGCCAGGGAGGAGAGGGAATTACATTGCATTATAGGAAGCCATCAACTCCCTGATACTGGATACTGCCATAACTTGAAATTGCACACAAGTCTATTGAGTTAAATACTAATGCATTTACACAACCAGTTCAGTGATTTTCTGCAAAATTGCTCAAATGAAATTAGATATTTTTAAATAAAATAAAATGTCACTCTTGAGCAGAAAATTATGCGTCAATATTAAATGGCAAGACCACTTTGGTAGAGGTTTGGTTTGTGTAGTTACCTTGCCATGATGCAAGTCCAAATGTGGACAAGAAATCAAAAATCACACCCGTGTGAAGTGAGGGGTGCTCTTATCATCATACATCATCATGCATCATCTCATACTGGCCAATCAGAATGCCTGTTGCCTGTGATTGGTTAGCTGATTTGCTCGTTTATAAATTTCTCCGATCGTCAATGGCAAATCTTGAGACATGTGGGGACAAAAGCTGTTTATAGAAGGGGCTAGCGCCCCTTAAAAATAATTGCTCCAGTGATTAGAAATTGATAGTTCAAAATATGCTCCTCATTGACTTACATTCTACGCTGGAATTACATTCTAGGTTATGCCATTTTTATGTTTGTTTTTTTTGGCTTTCGCCTTTATTTAATATGTTTTTATGGAGGGACAGACAGTGGGCTGTCAGGAAATGGGGAAAGAGATGGGGGGAAGACATGCAGTAAAGGCCGTCGGGATCGGGAGTCGAGCCCGCGGCACACTGCGACTGGATTACCAGCCACGGTGCCTGGACTGCTTAGCCTGGACCACTGCCCCAGGCCAGGTTATGCCATTTTTAACCCATTTTGAGTGTGAACCCCTTTTGGTGTTTTAAACATTATGTTATAATTTAGCTATTATTATATTAATAGCAGATCTACAAGCTCATAGTGCGCCACCGAGTGGCGCGCTACGAGCTTGTAGGTCTGCTATTTTTGAAAGATTGTGAAAATATTTATTTCAGAAAACTGGAGGATTTAGAAGATTATTTTTTTAATTTCGAGGCCTAAATTGATTAATGCTCAGTTCAATTTCAAAGGCAAAGCTCTGTTTACCGAGCAATCTTCGTTCCTCCTCTCACTTATCATCATGAAGTGTGGGTCATGATGACTCATGACCGAATGAATAAGGTTGTGGATACAAACAGACGAAATTAATGTTCTCAGATGGGTGGCTCACTGGCTGGCATCTCCCTTAGAGATAGGGTGAGAAGTCACGCAGGAGAGACTGGAGTTGAGTCGCTGCATGCTTCTTCACTTGGAAAGGAGCCAGCTTAGGTGGTTCTGGCATGTGGTTAGGAAGCTTCCCGAGCATCTCCCTAAGGGAGATGCATGTCCCACTGGAAGAAAACCCCGGGGCAGGCAAGGATGAGTTGGAAGGTTTTCTTGTCCACATTTGGTTATATCATGGCAAGGTAACTACAAGTCAAACCTCAAAAAGTGCTCTTGCCCTTTAAAAGCTTTTCACACAGGACATGACACAAAGTAAACAGAAATGTAAACATCAATAAGTATTTACAATTTTACAGCATCAATTCCATTGTCAACAAAAACACAGAACTGTAACAGTTATTAGCCTTACAACCGCGTATTTGTACTTTGCAGTGCTATAAAACCGCCTTGTCTTAGCCAAACAGCAGAAATGAGTGGGATTAATGCCAATCCTTATAACTGAACTTCAAACATCGACCATTAAGCTGAAGGTGAGAAAGGACTAAGTGAACTAATTTATTTTTGCAGATGTATCTATGCTGTCTCTGCCAGTTTTACATCATCTCTGAACTCAGCAATTAATTTGGTGTACAGCTCTGCCAGCTGCTGCTCTCTGCTGGCCACAGATGATACTCATGATATTCACTATACTACTATAGCCGGTTTGACCTCCATTTTGGAAAGTAAACAATCACAGGAGTTGGAGAGGGGGGGGGGGTGCTCTTTGGTACAAGTGGGTGACATAATTGATGCAAATAAAGATGAGACTAAAGCACTCTTGTAGAAAAACGTAAAAGCCTTTAATAATGTGTCTACTGGATAGGATTACAAGACGTCTGGGCCCTATTTTTGCCAGCGCCCATATCCCTAAACATCTTTGCCTTTACAAAAACTAAACATTTTTGAATAGTTCAAATAGCCAATCTACAAGCTCACAACGCTCACAAAAAAGGGGTAAAGCCCTAACCACACCAAAGGGTCAAGACGCTTTTAGCGTTGTCTCTGCGATGTGATGTCTTGTTGCACGTTGACCCTAGTGATTCAACACATGGAATTCAATGGCCCAAACCACACCAAAGGGTCGAGACGGTCCTTGCAACCGTTTGGAACCAAGGAGTTGCATGGTGACCCTTTGGTGTGGTTAGGGCTTTTTTTGAACATTTTGTTCCATGGACCCCAGAAGCAAATATTTGAGTTAAGAAATGTGTGTGTGTGTGTGTGTGTGTGTGTGTATTCAAAGATTTGCACACAAAAGCAAATAACAGATCTACAAGCTCATACGAAGTGACGCACTATGAGCTTGTAAATCTACTATTTCTTGAATAGCCAAAGTATAAAATTATGATTAAAGTGGTTAAAATCTAAAATGACACAGATGCTTTCCTGGTCTTAGAGGTTGCCAGCATTATTCTTACCTCATTCAGTCTAGAAATATATTTGTATTCAATCAAAAAAATTACACCAATATGCACAATATCCATGTATCAATGATCTAGTTTACGGACTATGATGC
This sequence comes from Protomyctophum parallelum, assembly GCF_964188405.1. NCBI lineage: Eukaryota > Metazoa > Chordata > Actinopteri > Myctophiformes > Myctophidae > Protomyctophum > Protomyctophum parallelum. The sequence goes on from NC_139701.1 coordinate 39,950,073, forward strand.
AGTATGTTCATGGACTAATCTGAATTGATAAGCTTCCTATTAGCATTTTAAAGATGTAATCCGTTGATGTCGTCATTCTGTTACTGTATGTATGGAAAACCATTGTGTTTGGACATTGTTCTAGACTGTTTTGTATCGTGTTGTTTTATAAAAATGAAGCACACTGTTTATAAAAGCATGTAACATCAAGAGCTGTGTCTTTGCTGTGCCTGTGTTCTACATTTCTCAGTGATCATCACCCATGACTCTGACCCAGAGGCTGTTTGAGAATCTACAGAGACAAGAATCCATTAACTTATGAGTAGGAATACACAAAGAAAATCAGTGGTGTAAGTACAGTTTTAAGGTATTTTTAGTATTTCCAATGCCCAATTCTTTTACGTCTACTCCACTACATCTCAGAGGCAAAGAACAATTATTTGAAAACCTTAGTTACTAGTTAGCCTACTTTGCAGATTTGTATTACCATTATTAGTATTAGTATTATTATTACAAACCATACATCATGGTCCAAAAGAGTATCAGTTTTGGGAGACCAAAAAAACTATCTAAAGTCATTTGAAGAATTAAGAACAGAGTTTGGTCTACCACCTAATCACTTTAGGGCAGGCAATCCTTACAATTGAGACACCTCTTGGTAAGGTTGAGGCCTCCACCTACTATGCTATGTTCCTTGAGGCTTTTGACTCAAGTAAATTCGCATCTAAGATACCATGGGAAAGGGATTTAGAAGTTTCAATTTCAGATGATGAATGGGTTACGATTTTCAAAAATGGGAAGAAAAAGTCAAGAGAACTACTGTACGTACCAGGTTGATTGAATTTCAAATCATAATTACAATATACTGGACACCTTCCAAAAATGTTCTGAGACTACGTCCGGGTACCTAGGCTGCTAATCCGTGTCCCGATCTCAACGACCTTTGCTGTGTGTTACTCCTCATCTCTCTCTCCCCATTTCCTGTCAGTCTACTTTACACCATCAAATAACAAGCCGCAAAAATATACTTAAAATAAATAAATATGTATTCAGAGTGTGCCTGACTGAAGGCCCTGAATGTTGGAGGTGTAAGGACAGGGATGGTACAATTTACATTACAATTTAGGCATTTAGCAGACGCTCTTATCATGGTACATTGGTGCACTGCATTTGGAGCTGTCCCAAAGTTCAGGACTATTGGTTTGCTCTACATGAGAGACTGGAGAGAATAACAGGCCTGAACATCCCATTCTCCCCCAGTCTGTTTATTCTGGGGGACCCAGCTGCCACGTTAGGGAATATGTTTCTCCTCCCTTAGCTCAGTGGTTAAGGACTGGAAAGCTCCATCTGCGCCTGCACCATCCCACTTGTATGTCCACTTGGACAATTGGCTGATTATGAGGGACTGTCATACAGGTTGTTTAACACGATGGACAAATATGATCTATCACTTACACGTATCGGGACTCTGATGATGCTGTTTCTGGCCCTAAGTAAGCTACATCTATTGGAAAATATTTTTGGATGACTTATTGTCTGGAGTTTTGGCTGAGGTGGACTGCTGTGCACTTTAAATTCTGTGATTCAATGTGTGTGTGTTTTGTTCGATGTGTGTTTTTTTTTGTCTGTTGATGTATTTGTATGTTGATATTGATAACAGGGAAAAACTAATAAAGCACCAAAAATACACACAGCTTATCTTCAGCTATTTGTGAAAAGCCGATCTACAAGCTCACAATTCTTCCATCACTGAGGAATACACATAGACAATCCTACACACTACATTAGGTAGTGACTAATGAGCCGGCAGTATTGCACGTAGGCTGGCCTACAGCCAAAGACGAGCATCTGCTAACATTGTTGGAAATATAACGTTAACATGTTTGTGTGTACCACTACCTCAGTAATGTCACAGACTTCATGATAAAAGTGGGTGACAAATGTTATCTCAAGGAAAGAAGAGCCTTCTGAATAGTATTTTAAATAACAATGTTTCCGGTGATGAACTGGTAACAAAAGTAATCAAGTCAACCAAAGGATTTTGGGCAGGATCTCCTCGTTGGTCAATAAGAATGCACTGAGGACAGTTTTTCTGTAAGTATACTTTTACTGCTCCTAATATTGATGATTTCTTGTATAGTATTGTACTGTATATTACTTTATTTGTCTTCATGAATTGAATACATAGGACCACATTGGAAACAATCCTGCAATGCTTTTTTGTTATCCTTTTTGCATTATTGTATAACTGTACCTCTGTACTTTTGTTAAACTGTTAAAAATCTTCAATCAATCATACTGTCAGCAGTTGCTCATATGTAGGCACACCATCTAACCTCTATACATTTTAATCTCGGGACAGGGATTATATTTTCGGACCTGACCGTGTGGCTATGGCAGTTAAACTCCGGATCCGCTGAACCAATCGGCACGATCATTCCCAGTACTAGGCCAATGAATTATTCAGAGTTTTACCTAAAAGGTTTCAGTGATTTGCATAAATGTACAACGGTAACTAGACGTACTTCTCTGGCTATGGGATTGCAGCAACACCTTCAAATCCATACCATTTTGTACTGGGATTTGACTCTTATTATAAACATATGTACAGTAGGTAGTGGTACAGTGTAGATTCTTAGAATACATTTTAGGTCACACACCTCTGATACAAAATGGTTTGACAAAGACCCCCCTGATATGTTGATGTGTATGTCCATTTTGCATTACAGGATGTGTCAACAGGTAAGGCCTACACTTGAAGAGTTTGAAAGTGTTTTTGTGTTACCCAATAAAAATATTAACAGAAAGAGAAAAAGTTAACCACTGAAGCCCTATATACTTATGTAGCACTGCCCCTTTAAGGGTATTGCAAAAAAGGGGTGACCAGGTGTCTGACCCCATGTTTGGCCAGAAGCCTGATTTGAGTGTTTGTTGGGGATCTGGAGGCATGAGGTGTACAGCTTAGTATATAATTTGTGACATTTTACAGTATATTCCAATCCATTTACATTGTTCGGCAGGTGTGATGTTTTGAAATTGTAGTTTGAAATTGGAGTTGGGACGCTGCTGGAGTCAGTAAAGGGTAGGGAATAGGTTTTAAGAGGGGGCTTTTAGTCAACTGTTAGCCTAATTTATCCTCTGTGCTTCCAGAGCCTCCAGGTCCTTTCCTGATTTAACCACAGCCACAGCCTAGAGAATATTGACTGGGTAGGTTTTGGTATTTTGTTGTAGTTTAGTCATTTTGCTATATTTTGTATAATGTAATGAATTTGAGGGGTAACTAGATGTATGTCTGTTTTTTCCACCGTGCCATATTATATTTGAGAATGGGTTTTATCCATAGACTGTAAAAAATATGGACAAAGCGTTCCCCGGGTCTAACATGAACGTAAAATGAAGCCTGTCAGTCCTTGTATTGTAAATCGCCATCTTTCTAGATCCGTTTGGGACCAGCTGGCCCATTGGCTGGCCCAGACAACGAGGCGGGACTTCCCCCCTTCTTCTTAGTTGGTTTTTATTTTGACTCGAGTGGGTGGGGAATCCCGATCATAGACTGTAACGGTAGCCACGCCCCTCAGAACATACGCGACTTTATGGTCATTTTATTAATAAATGGGACCATCATTTTCCAGAAATGAGACTTTAAACTAGTGACTGGAAGCAGAAAGTATTCATGACCATGTTTATTAAGGTAATACAGTCTAGGTGAAGTTGGGCCCAAATACATGGACTTCTATGGGGCTATGGTTTTTTTTGGGCCCAATGACAGCGCCACAACAGGCCATTATATGAACTTTCAGGAAATCCTGATTTCCTTAGTGGCTTCACAAAATATCTGTCTGACTGCCCCCCTGGTTTTATCAGATTGTTTGTTGGGCCATGTACCATAGTGGTGTTGAGGACATGTCACATACTGTAGGTGTCATGGGCCAGTAATTAATAGTGCATGGTTTGGATTTTGTTTGCTGTGATTACTTTATTTGCTTTTGCATATTTGTATTGTTTTGATTTTTTGCTGTGTAATATGTGTATCATGTTTAGTTTGGAGTACCTAGTAGGCTCTGAAGACAACCATGGGCCTATCATCAGTCCCACTTTTAAGATCACGATTTCCCCCTCTAATAACCCCTCTTCCCTTCTGTATTATTTTTTTGTTAAATAAACTTGACACTTTTGTTACACCAACCTCTAGTTCTGTTCATTCTGAACCTGTATCAAATTGGGGAATCTTGCCTTGGTCAGTTACATTGTCACAGCATTACAGCATGTACAGTAAGTATATGGTTAATGTGTTTGTAGGATCCCTCACTCCTATATTTGTGAGGGTGGCGTAGTCATTTCATAATAAAGCCCTGCTAAATAGACAAAGAATAGCAGATCTACAAGCTCACAAAGGAGCTTGTAGATTGACTGTTTACATGTCTTTTTAAGACTTCAAATTGTTTGAAAATGTGTGAAATCTTTTGTTAAGATCAATGTGTAAATATGAGCGTAGCATTTTTTTCGTTTGTTCTTGTTTTGTGGTTTTCAATGATGCACTTCAGAAACCTCTCAAAGAGGAAGTGCAGGCCCAGAGGCTGATATAGAACCATTCAGCGTATCGGGATGAGTTTCACTTCTGTAATTTGAATGCCTTCTGGTTAAAACTGTTAGCAGAAGGACATGTGATTCTTACAGCTATACTTTGATGTACAATAATTATGTGACAACGTGGAGCCAGTAATGAGGCAGCTTCTATGATGAAATGGAGAGAAAAAAAAAGATACTATGATGAAAGCATCTGCTTTCAAAAAATAATAGTTGATTGTGTGTGCTGATCTTTAATAACTATATACTCTAGCTGTGCCATGTAGTGGAATATTTACCAAGCACTTGAGACTCTGGTGAAGCACTGTAATGAGATTATAATAAATCAAATCAGTAAGCAGCTCCCAGTGCAGGGAAGAGAGCACTACTGTAGAGCCTGAGGACAGACTGAAGCATGCTTGTGATGTGCAGGGATTATAACATGGAAGCTTCCTCGCACCTGAGGCCAATTCTAAAAATGCTGTCCAAACTTTTCTGAAAAAACGTTATAAAAAAAAAAAAAAAAAAAAAAACATTTTGCTATATATTTAGTATTAAATTAGCAACAGCGTTACACAAAGATGTACACAGCTCCCCCAAGGACCCCAGGGGTCCTTGGGGACCCCAGGGGTCCTTGGGGGAGTTGGCTATATAGTATCTAAAATTACAGATGCTTTCAGGAATGCTTTAAGGTATAGGCTGTCCCGGTCTTAATGGGTTAATATAGCATCGATAATTTTAACCACTTAACTACATTTTATACTTTTAATTAACTATTCAAAAATGTCCAATCTATTGTATAAGCTCACTGAGCTATTTTAATTATTCAAATGTTTTTAATAATTTTAGAATCTTTTAGAACACAAATCTTCTCTTCTGGGCCCTGGCACAAAATATTTTGAGATGGGAGTCTGCGGCCAAATACACCAATATGGTTAAAGCAACTTACCTACAGCATGTTTTAAGTCACAGATGAGTGATGCTACTCGAGCTACAGTGGTTGTGGATCACCTAGAATCTAGATGTTGCATTGACTCTGCAAATGACAATGCAATGCAATTAAAAAATAAATGCAATGCAATTAATTAATTAATGCAATGCAATACAATGCAATTAAAAAATAAATATGCACTGCAACATACATATGTACACACTGTGAGATATCTGAGGAGTGTATGCTATATTCTCAGTTTTACAGAGGTTGCAAAGTTCCAGCTTGTAATTTATTTGCTTAACCTTTTGTTTTATTTTTTTGTCTTTTAAATCATGGATTGCCTACTTTCCACATTTTTTTATTGTTTCAAGCCTACAGTTAGGGCTGTCATTTAAACATTGATGGGGACATCTGTTGTCAGTTTAGCCTGGTACCATGTCCACTCTTTATGTTGTAGCGCCCTCTGTTGAGTACTTGAAGAACATGCAAGTGACGGTCCTACTTTTTAATGGACGTTTCTCTTTTCAATAGAAATTAATTAAATGTCTTACTCTTAGACTTATTCAATACAATTATGACTTGAGAATAGCTGTTACTGTTATTGAACGGCCTAAGAAAATAAACCAAAGGTTGAAATCATTTTCTGTTTTTGCCAAATAGTAGCTAAATAGTTAGCAGGGGCTACAAGCTCAATCACCATCACCTCAATAGATAGTACTGTCCTACACAATTTTGTGATTTCTGTCGATATTGTGCAATCTCAAGTTTCACTAGAGCCAGTTTGATATAGCACAAATCAAATAGATTTTTTTATTTAAAATACCTAAATGATGACTGAACATTAAAAACATTTGCCTAGCTTCTTTAGTATTGAAACACTTGACTTTGAACGTGATCTAGGTCAATAGATAGTCTTTTCGTTTAGCTGTACTCGTGTGTGAGTCAGATTACATTCATTAATTGTTGTCTTTCATGTGATAAAATGGCTAGCAATATAATCAAAAAGGTCAACCAAAGTAGCCTACAAGATTCCTGTAGGCCTATACGCCCTACAGGATCTCCTCATACAAGGTTTCTTCGACTATGTATACACCCCATGGTACCACAGCACATCAAAGGCCCTTAAAACAAGGCTCCCAAAACAAACTGGTCAGGCTACTATACTTGGCCTAATTAACCCCCAGAGGGCCACCTCACCCCGCTCATTCTTTTATCTGTTGTACTGTATTTTTGTATGGACGTGATGGTGGGTGCCTGCACATATGCACACATGGCATCAACGCATGGTGTTGTGTGCAGGCGCCCTACACTCTGTCTTTATTTTATCACTTACTTTTTAAGAGCCTGCCCAGGGACTACAGATGAAATTTAGCTTTGGCTAACTCTGGCCCATTTACATTGATGTGAAAACTGACATGTTCATTAATGAGTGCTGTCCCTGTCAAATAAATAAATAAAAATAGGTTGGAATGGCTTTAGTTGACGACAGAGTACAGCAACTTTCAATGAGCCTGGTCTACAAGATTCGCAAGACTACTAAAATACCCATACCTGGCTGTTAAAATAGCCACACATGCCTTACTTTCAATCTAAGCTTATCTCCCAGCTATTAATTGTGCATCTTAAATTATGCAGCATAGAAATTAAATTCAGGAACATAAATATCTCACTTTCCAAATTAAAACAATGAAGTGGCTTTATGGTAGCCTATAGGTGCAGTGATCCCAACTGGCATGCTTTACAACAAAAATGGATTTTCTGAGATGTTAAATAATATAATGTTGGACTAACCTACATGAGGGGAATTACGTGATGGGAATTCAAGGGGATTGCCAAATTAAGTCACAGGCATGCACTTTCATTTCATTAGCCACTGTTTTTCACTTCACCACAGAAAGAAATGGTGAAATTCAAATCACTGTTGTTTTGTCTGTTGGTCTACTCAACAGGTTTAAAATAATTATAAATTGCAGTGTGATTACCCTACAGTGGCTATACTATAGTTAAACATTTGAATACTGAAAGTGAGAAACTCAGATCTGGCCTTGCATGATTTTATTGTAGGCTACACAAATGTTATTCCATTTGTATAATGCACACAATGTCTGATAGTCAAACACACACACACACACACACACACACACACACACACACACACACACACACACACACACACACACACACACACACACACACACACACACACACACACACACACACACACACACGAAAATCTACTAAATATCAGTATGTATCAAACAAAGTATCCTAATACAAATCCTTATTTTTGGTTATCTCCATATGCAAATATTAATGTGATTATGATCTTCAAAGATGCATTCAGGGTTTTCCTCTTTAAAAATGAATCCTATCGTCACGCTGTGTATATTTGTGTTCCATGTTACTTGTGTTTCAGTTAACCAAAATTCAGTGGTGGAAAGTGCATTTACTTAAGTACTGTACTTACAGTAAGTACATTTTTTTTGGTTATTTTAGAATAATTTCCAATACTTTTACTTGAATTCCACTATATCTTGGATGCACATATTTGTACTTTTACTCCACTAGGCACTACATTTATGTGAAAACTTTTACTTTTGGTACATTACAGTAAGTACATTTTGATCCAATACTTTTGTACTTTTACTAAGTACATTTTGAATTGAGTATTTCTATATTGCAGTATTGATACTTTTACTTAAGTAAAGAATTTGGAGTACTTTTTCCCACCACTGCCAAATATCCTTCAACGTCTCATGTCAGCTGACCCAGACACTGCCCCTGGTTCTGTATCTCCTCCATGGACATGTAGAAAGGAAGGCTGGAGTAGAGTGCTGTTGAACCCAGACATGGAGACCTCCAGGGTAAAAGAAGATTGCTGTGCACTGCTGGGTGACTCAGCCGGGGCATCAGCCAACCTTGAGGTGGTTGTGGGGCGATAGGCAGGGTGGCGGCAGGGCGGAGAAAGGTGGGTGTAGGTAGAAAGGCTCGGGTGGAAGAGGCAGACGGGGAAGATGCATGGGTGTTGCTTGAACGGTCGTTGCTGGGGGGGACCTGCCGGCGTGTAGCCATCTCTGCCTCGGTTGATCTCGCAATCTCCAAGGCACCCCGCGGAGAGAGTAGAGGTGACGAGGAGAAGATCGGCGGCATTATCTGCAGGGAGCTTTGTTGACCTGAAGCAAAGCTGATCTGAGGACTGAGTGGATCGAAATCCCCAAAACAACCTTCTGCTGGGGCTAAGGAGACTGTGGACCCCAAAGTTTGACTCATTATTTCACCATGCTGGCCTCCCAGGAAAGAGGCTGGACTACACCAGTTGTTGCCCCACAGACCTGGTGGAAAGAAGGCAGGCGTGGGGGAGTGTAGAAGAACTGGCCTAGGTGATAAGGTCAGGGTGGAGGCTATGGAAGCTGGGGAGGTTGATCTGCTGGTACTTCTCCCCACGTTGATGCGGCACTGCAGCGTGAGCATCTCCACCCTCAGCTGGGCATTTTCTTCACTCAGAGTCAACAGCTGACTTTCCTGCATCAGGTCTTTCAGTCTCCGCTTCTCTCTTGACCGCCTGGCGGCTTTGTTGTTCTTCTGACGCCTGTCCCAGTAGGTGGCGTCCTTCATCTTGGCAGGGGTCATCTCCCTCTTGCGGCGCACACTGGGTGGCAGGCGACGTAGGTGGGGGAGCCGCTGTGCCAACAGAGAAGACCGCGCCATGGGGAGTAGGAGTCCAGGCCCAGGCTCCATCTCCTCCTCCTCGGCAGCACTGCTCTCAACTGACGGGGAGGGCTGGCCCAGAAGTCCCTGCTCATGGTTCCGTCTGCTCCCTGGTGTCGACATACTGTACCTCTGGCTGCAGACTACAGGGAAGATAAGGACATATGGATGATGGGGTTCAAATGTATAGTTGTGTGTGTGTGTGTGTGTGTGTGTGTGTGTGTGTGTGTGTGTGTGTGTGTGTGTGTGTGTGTGTTCTAATAATTGTAGAGGAGTAAAATGTACAATATTTGCTTCTGAGATGTAATGGAGTAAAGTGTAAAAAAAAAAGACCTATGCTCAAAGTATGAGTAAAGTAAGTAAATTAATATAGGCTACTTTATCATCTCACTGATTAAAATAATTAGATTTGGTTAAGACTATACAACCCAATTTGGGTTGTATAGTCTTAACCAAATCTACCCAAATCAGACTATAGGCTATGACAATACATGCAATATTTCATTTTTTTAACACATATTGAACACACACCCCTGTAAACTCTTTAACAGAAAACCTCTCACCTTTAGCTGTGTCTTAAATGTGTATGAAGTGTCATAAGACATACAACCTATATTAATTCAATAATAATTCTATTTTGTCATTGGAAGAGTTATTATTATTATTATTATCATCATCTTAACACCTTCACCACCATCACCAGCACACCATAACTCAATATGCAAGAATACTTTTGTTATAGGCTAATGAAGCTTGTTCCGGGGAACATAGAAGCTTATTTTTATGGGAATTCTTGTAGAAATCTATTTCAGATTTTAAGTGTTACTTTTAAATCGTCAGGTCAATATACGTTTTTCATTTTTAAATCAGGAGGCTATTTTATTTCTAAAATAGTTTCCTTTTTTCCTATGACAAAAAGCAACAATATACATTTAAATATAGACTAACTAACTTAACATTTCATTAGTGGGATGACAGAGAATGTTATATTTATTTATTTTGTTTTTTTAGATTTGGTTGCTTAAAATGTGCAGCAGCAATCAATTTGATTCAGGCCATTCTTACCTGTCAATCACGATGAACGGTGCTGCTGATGAGAGAAGAAAGGTGGTTCATAAATAATAGAGCAAAGAGAGAAAGTCAGAATGCAAAGTAGCCTATCTCAAATACACCAAGAAATCAATGTTCTGCAAAGAAGCCTTGTATTTGCATGTAGCCAATCCAATCAATGTCATGGTGCGCTCTGCGCTGGCTGCGGCAAGGAACGCTCATGGAAACTTTACTCGGGCACGGTGCTGCGCCTTTCCCTTGGAAAGCGGAAGGCCAAGTCGAGAATGCGGTAACGTAAAAACCAACAGGTGACATTGAAATGAGTCGATTTGGTTAACTGTCCTAGTTGCAGTAACGTTAGCCCTACTTTGCTAGTTAGCCCTCCCTGGCTGCACCTCGATTGTGGCTACTACTGTCTGAAGAAGACAGTTCAAGACAAGTTCAGTATCTGACGTTCTGTCTGTCCGTGGACCGTGGTGTGAAGGCAAAAGGCATATGTTTGTGCGTAATGCGTATACAAATAACTTGAATTAAGAAGCCAGTGCAATACAGTATCTGTTTATAGGTCTACGCTTTTTAAACCATGCATGGACCTGGCCAAGTCTATATCAGTTGGCTCAGAGACATTTACACAAAATGTGATCAATTTAGCCAATGTGCATCCACTCAGGCTTGATTGTTCTCTCCTGGAGAGGTGAGTTCGAGATGAGTGAGTGTCGGACGGTCGGGGTTTCCCAGATAATGCTGTTTGTGTAGGCCAGTAGGCTACGAATCTTTCCCATTTCTGACTAAACCACAAAAGCAAACACCATTGTGACTTGTGAGCCTCCAACACTGACTGTCTCACGATGAGCTGACAAAACTACAACCTCACATTTCCCTGATGATTCAGTTCCCCCTGATTTCATAACTAGGCTACCCATGCAGGGGGCACATGATCCAAAACTTGAAATTAAGTTTCAATGAAGTTGACAACTTGACAATTGACATAGGGCATAGGCTAATGGCATTTTGTGATTAAGCATGTTGCTATTGATGTTTCATTCTCATCACCACTTGACACAAGTTACACTTTTGTTAATAATCTAGTGCATGAGTTTTCAGAGTTTATGCTGCCTTGCTGTAGCTAGAAACTAAGGACTGTCCTATTTCCCTGAGGATGACTCATTGTCATGAAGTATTTGTGGTGCATAATGGTGGGCCTATAAGTGTTAGCCTACCACAGACAGTTTCTTATTGTCTCACAACACCACATCCTGGTTGATAGTTGTTGTGAGATGATGTTCCTCTGTGTTTATATCATATATGTATCATCCAATGTAAAATGTTGGTTTTACAAGGACATGTCAATATGGATTATTTTGATCAAGAAATGTGTATATTGTGCTATAATTTTAAGTCAGTCTGGAGTGGAGTCGGTGGACAAGAGTCTCTGAATGACTGTCCACTGTCTTACATGACCATTTTCATGCAAACCCTTTGTTGTTTCTGCCATGTACGTTTATTATCCAATGCTCGACATTATAAATACCCCTCGGTGCCAACTCACTTGCCCACTTGGCCTGTTAAAATATTGGCCTGTTAAAATATTGCAACACATCAAACACAAATGCATACACAATATTCCTGAGATAACATTAGTAGAATTTTGACAATATCTGTGCAATTGTCTCGTTAATTATGTTACACATCCTCAATGTTTCATAGTCGGGCTCTAATTTCATAGTTGAAAGGCAGCTCCATGCCTGTAGTTCACCGCTGTCACTTTTGCAAGTGGCGTGCGCTCACCTCACAAAGAGTTATGGGAGACATTTCAATTTGAAAAAGCGCTATGCTTTGGCCCTCTGGGCCACTTAACCTTAACTTAACCCCTGCAGCCCTAACCCAAAAGACTGCTGCTTACATGTAGTTGTGTGGACCTTCCTCGCTCACCTGTGTCAAAGGACTATGTTTCTCCTCGAGAACCAGGTCACCGTTTATTCACAGGCCTACTATGGTTTAAATCACCCACACAATTTATATTAGTCGGGTGTACCGTGAAGATTTTGTTACCATAAACATTGTTATGCCAATCCATATCTCCTCTCAGAATTACACTCCTTCCCCCAAAACCAAGATCTACTTTTAAAGAGGCAAGCCACTGTCCTCTGTCACTAGTTAAATTTGTCTACTTAACACTTTGGAATACCTAAATACTAAAATCAGTGCTGGTTGTATGCCCATATTTCATCATGAAATAATGCAGTATTCTACTCTGTTATTTTACAGATACAGTATTCTTCTATCTTTAAACTGTGCATCTTTTGGGGGACATATGATGGATGATATTAGTTTGTTTGAAATCTGGAGGCTGCCTCTTCTTGCAATATTGAACTTTGGTAGAACCTTGGGTTGTATAGAGGGTATGCGTGTGACACCATCATCATACCCGGAAGTTATGTGGGAATGCCTACCGAGTGGCAAAAAACTGTCTCTGAAAGCGACGGTTTGAACCCTGATTGACCAGTTGACAAAATGTGTTCATGTGACACATTCTGGTTTGAAACGCCCATGGAAGATAAATCTGACACCACATGAAAGCACAAATTCCAAATATTTTCTCTTTAGCTGTCGCCTCCATGTGGTACAGTATGTGAGAGAGGAATCGAAAGTAGTGATTCTATTCACTCTATGGTGAAACGCCATACACCATCACAGTTTTAGTACATACTGTAAACAAACGCAGACAAAGAGGTTTCTGTATAGTACTTGACAATCATGTATGTAATGTAGTTTTGCCTATGAGCTCTACTGCTGTCTGATTTCTATCAAAGTAGGTATGGGTTCATAGTATGGTTTCACATATTCAAGTGGACTGAAATGTGATGGGTGCAGTGATTATTGTTATAAAATTAGATTTGATGTCATCAATATGACATCAAATCATAGCTTCCAACTAGCTCTGGTCCATAGCCAATGCTTCTATGATTCTGCCCTGCATTGGCTATGCTACTTTCGCTTTTAAATCTCACATGGAACTCAGACCAGCCTCTTTTAAAAAGAACGCGTTTCCTCCTCCGCGTCATCAGTGCCCATACCCGAAGGTGGGGTTGGCGAAAGGGCCTTTCTGTGTGGAGTTTGCATGTTCTCCCTGTGTCCCCTAGGGTAGGTACCCTCACAAAAACATGCAGTAATCCTGGTCTCCAAACTGCCTCCCCCTGGCCAGGGCGCCTGATGGAGGGGAAAGGAACTGGTTGGAATAACGTGTTCCTTCCACGCGCTACGTCCAACCAGGGAAACTCCCCCCTGTCAGGTGTAAAGGAGCAACTTGGACACTCAAGCATGAAGGAAGCATGAGTTAAGTCCGTTGCTCTCCCCAGGTTGGCGGAGGGTGTGTAGAGCCCAGGATCACATTAGATGATTGACACAGGGGTGAAAAATGGGTTACAAAATCGTGGGATAAAAAATATATTAAAATAAAAATAAAAATAACGTTTTTGCTACTCACCAAAACAAAGGCAGGTTGTGTCATTAGAAAGCCTACTTTCCTAAGTGGATGCACTCTGAGCCCCCCACCACACGTATAAACGTAAACGGTACTTTTTGGCCAGAAAGGGATTTCTTTTCACCAGAGGAAAAATATTCTCTGAGGCAGTTCTCTGGGCAATATCGGTAGAGGGCGCATTGGAGTAACTAAAAGTATTTTCTTCCTGGTGGAAACAAAATCCCTTTTTGGCCAAAAAGTACCATTTAGTGTGGTGGGCGGCTCAGAGTGCGTCCACTAAGGAAAGTAGGCTTTCTAATGACACAACCCGCCTTTGTTTTGGTGAGTAGCAAAAACGTTATTTTTATTTACGCTAAAGAGGGGGAGAGAGGCTGTTCTGAGTTCCTTGTGAGAGTTAAAAGTGAAAGTAGCATAGCCAATGCAGGGCAGAATCATAGAAGCATTGGCTATGGACCAGAGCTAGCTTCCAACTATGATAATTGACACTGCACAAATAACTCTGACAACCGTTACAACAGGTATTGCATAACTGGGAACAAAGGAAGCCCATTGTTCCCATTTGGCATCCTTCCAAACAGGCATCAGCCTGCTTTCTAACGAGAAACACTATTAAGATCTTTAGGATTGGAGGTTGAAACTTCAAACTTCAAAACAATCACAAGGACACTGTCCTTGTGATTGACCAAAGATTGGCATAGATATGGGTATAGCTGGTATTATTATTCATGGATAGAAGTGAGTTTTATGAAATAAAACACTAACTTTGACCTTTTATTGGTTGTAAAAGAATTAATGAAATATGTTATACCTTCGTCAAAGATTATTAACTTGGCTGATGATATAATAGAAGTGCTGAGTCATTTTGAAAAAGCAACGGTTAATTGGGAAACTCCGACACTCAATGGCCAACCAATGGTGTAACTTCATTGTCGCCAGAATGTGTCGTCGTTCTTTCTTCCCCCAACTATATCACACACTTGCCATTGTTGTCACTGCTTTCACATTAGACTGGTATTGGTGACCTATTGATTTCTATGACGCTAGAGAGAATCTACATTGACGGTAATATAGCATGAATGCAGGCATTTCACTTTCTCCAAACTAAGAACTGGGATGCTTTTATATATGGGAAGCAGAATATTTGTTTGCATTTGTTTATGCTCTAAATGTGTGATTTTGAGACCTGTAAACTTGGCCATGCAATACGGTAAGCTCAATGACCGTAAGCTTCCGGTTTCACAATCACCACACACAGAAACAACAGACACAGATGATCCATAGTAATTGGACATACCGTATATCCTACTGTATCATGCCTCGGATCGTTACACAGGTTCTATAAAAGTTCATCATTGCTCGAGGGCCATGAGCTCAGCTGTTAACCACTTTTCACAGGAAGTTGAGCCATCCGAGTATTACCTCCTCTGTCAGCTGTAGTGTGACTGCTGTAGTCTGATCTAAGCTTACGGTCACAGCAGCATCAGTAAGCCCCATGTGAGAATAAGGCCCTGCCTGTACCGAGTCTGCAGATAGTATAGTGTATAGGCCTGTCTCACAGTAATGGATGAGGATAATCTGTGTAGAGAGTAGGAGATCCTACAATTTCAGAGTCATCACGTGTGTAACATACACTAGAACAGTTTTAGTTTTTCCTAATCCTTTTTTCCATTTTCCACCTGACAGTGAAGAGTTTGACCGAGAGGGCATAACACAGGCGGAGGAAAACCGTATCCTTTACAGTTGGCGCCCTGCTGAACAGGTGCCCTGACCAACCTGTATCTAGCTCTAGTGCAGCGACAGAGGCATCATTGTACAATCTGATGGCTGTTGGCACAAAGGAATGCCTGAACCTCAAGTTTTCATCTGTGGGGAACGAGCCTCTTGTCTGATGGTGCTCCCCCTCTGCCATATAGCTTGTCATAGAGGGGGAGTTGTCCAGTGATTGTCCCTTGTCCTCTCTGCCTCCATGCAGGGACAAATTAGCCATTGGGCCAGTGGGGCCGTGGCCCAAGGGCCCTTGGCTCTCAGGGGTCTTTCAGGGAAATTGAACCGCGTGGTACTGGGTTTGACGCCCTGAAAAGGGCTCCTGGGGCCCTTCATTGGCCATTGATTTTGTTAAATTTAGGTCAAACGATGATAAAAACACGGAAAAACACAAATGTCGTGCCCACGCGCGCTATGGGGGCCCTGCAAAAATTACCGGCCCAGGGGCCCTCGTTGGGGTTAATCTGTCCCTGCCTCTATGGTCCAGCTGTAGACCGGCTGTTGGTAAGCATGTCACAGCAAAGAACAGTGTGCTAAAACCAAACTGGTAGAACATCTTCAGTAGGCTGCTGCACACATCAAAGTATCTGAGTCCATTTTGTGTACACACAGCAACTTCAACATCCTGACCAGTTTTTTGGTTTTGTTCTCTGATTTCCATCTTGATTCTCCTCAGACCATCTTTTGAAAGTCATATAGAGTATGTTATTCTTAGCTGAGTGTAGTGCATGACCTGCTAAGGCCTATTAATAGTCCAGCTTTCGGTGATGAGGCGACCACCTCTTCACCTAAATCTGCACTATGAATAGGGCTTAACACTCTCCCTAATTGGCTCATTTGAAAGTTTGGCCTGATGGGATGGCACTAGACTAGACTCTAGAGGAAAGGTAATGGGGCCCACATCGATACGTTTCTTCCTCTTGGGAACATGAAGGTGAAATGCAAATTTCATGGCATTCGAGTCATTTAAAAAAAATATATATACATTTGTGTTTTTCCTGCCTTTATTTGATACTAGTGTACTCTACAGTAGAGTAGACGGACAGGAAATGGGGAGAGAGATGGGGAGTGACATGCAGGATTCAAACCTGTGACACTGGGATTAGCAGCCCAGATGGCTGGACTGCTACACCAGCTGCTCGGGCCCCAGTCATTACTTTAAATATTAACAATTGTCGTTGTTGTTGTTGTACATTTACCGCACAGACCGGGAATTAATTGTCTGCATTTACCCATGCTTTTTAACAGTACCCGGAGTGTCTCTCTCAGGGACACTGTCTTCAACAGGAAGCCTATAGGAGTCGAGGATCAATCTGCTGATCTTTCCGTTTACCAGAGGGCCTCTTTACCTCCTGTGCCACTTCTGCCCCAGCAAGATACTGTATGTTCGAGATATATGGTGGTCACAGATGAAGGAGAGAACAACTCCCTTGACACAGGTATAAGTGACAATCTTGGTTAACTTGTATGAATACTTTTTAAATGAGTAGAAATGAAGAAGAGTATTGTTGGATGTGATCGCAGTCCTGGGGTCCCCTTTTGCTCCTGACCCAAATGATTCATGAATGAAGTTTCATGATGCTGTTCAAAGCATAACATCAGTACTTCTGTGCACTCCATAAGTTTAATTCTTATTGTCCCCTAATTTGTTTTATTGTGATAGATCTCCTGCTGACTACATTTGGCCACGTCTGTGAACAAATCTGGGGGTTTCTTAATGTGAAATGTCAGACACCCTCTCCCAGGTGACCCAGCTAGGGTTGACCAGGCCCCATATCTTGTCCAGTTATCATGTTTCCTTTTGATCCACAAACCAGCTATTTCAGCTCTCTCCATGGCACCTAAAATGGCCTTCCTGGTGCAGGTAATTATTGAACCTGTGATTCATTCTCTTCATTCACTCCAGCAGGGAAAAAAGCTGACATAACGACCAATCGTGGTCAGCTGCATTGATGCCAAGTTACCATTGACGTATTGCTTAATCCACACTGTACATTTACAGTGTGGATTAAGCAATACATAATTAAAAGGGTAGGGTTGAATAGCATAGGGAACTGGTTAACAGCAAGAATTTGTTTTTCTTTCTTTTACGTAACAGTATAGGAATTGTGGTGAATGAGAAGTGGAGTGGAAATGGTGAAACAAAAACATGAGTGTTTGACGCTCCCGCTTCACTGCGTCATTGAAAGACTTTGGGTGTCAGTTTGTAGCTTCATGTCACCGACTTCCATGTAACATTTCTTGTAGCCTGTTGCTTTGTCACTGCCACTATGAATGCAGCATGACAATGCACAGTGTGACAGGCACATTTTGTTAGTTGGTGCATTCTGAGTTTCAAATGGATAAATTAACTTTTACTTTATTTATCCATTTGTGGTTACTTTTATTGTGTAATGTGTATGCTCCCCTGCAGCATTCTCTAACCTGGCCCTCATGTACTTGACCCCCTTAAGTCCACTTGTTTCACATACAGTAGATACTTTATTTATAAATCTGTGTGTTTGCGCGCACACATACACGGTCACAGCAGTTTGGCAGTATTTGAATAAATTGACTGATTTGACTGAAGTCTGTTTTCCACATTCATATTTTACCTTTGAAATATAAAATGTCTATATTTTATAATCAAAGCAATTTTCATGTATTTGTGACAATTGCAGGTTTTGTTTTTGCTGCATTTCTCAGTTGGACCATTTTCAATGTTTCTGTTTTACACATTGCAAAACAAAAAAGGAAAAATCAGCACAATGCTGTGCAATTCCTCAGTCCTAATCTAAGTCTGAGAGCACCTTTTTTCAGAGCGTTGGTGGCTGTGCGGGTTGGCAACCATGCTGGGCTACAGTTAAACTGTGGTGGGAAAAACCTGGCCTTCCGCATAGGCTCGCATTGTATGCAGAGGTCTAAGATCCCCCAACGCAACGGCACATCTCACTAACCACTGCTGCACAGACAGCCCAGCTGTAAAAATAGATAGGAGAGATTGCTCTAGATATGCATGCATAGACACACACACACACACACACACACACACACACACACACACACACACACACACGGACAACCACACACACAAACACGTGCAAATACTCAGTTTGATGCAGACACATTCAGGTGTTGAAATGGGGCCTTTGTGGGGATGCTCTCGCTTACAATGGTAAAGGAGAAAAAAAGCCAGACAAAGTGAAATTAAACCACAAATGATGAAAATGTAACTGACATTGAGAGTGTTTGTAGATTCACTGCCTTTTGTTGAAATCCTTTTGACCTTGGTGTAATTATTAACTTGTAGTGTATGTTTTCCTCCACCAGGTGGCATTGGATTCATAAAAATTTACAAAGCTGTGGCAAATGTACACATTTAGAAACTGGTCATTTTAGGTGAAACAACAACATGGAAAAGGCTGAAAGCTTAAAATGGACACATTTGTTCTATACATAAATTGTTGATACTCTCTTTAATAATGGCTTTTTAAACATCTGTTCCTTGATTATACCAAATGGCTTCGTTTTCATTTTAATATACATGATGTCAAACCTTTTAGCCAAGCAATACTAGAATAATCTTGTAACACACTAATAAGGCCCTAATCACAATTCATATTGGTCACATACTGTACACATTTCTCTGTGTAGATGCACACATTTAGAGATCTAGGACAGGGCTCCTTTTCTTGGTACAGCATAATCTACATTATATTATAACCCCCCCCCCCATATTGTAACAAACAATCAATAGAATGCAAATCTTACTACTGTTACAACTTGCTATATATAGCTGCTTGATTTGATTTATGATTAACGAGACTGAAAACTGCCACCGATAACTTTAGAAATAATAGCAGTTATAAATGGTTATTGGTAGAATTTACAAAGATGCTCTTTGTGAAAACACTGTAAATTGTAGTTCCCTGTGGAGAGGGCTGATATTGCTGCCCTGGGATGAATGATGTACTTGATGCGTTATCACTCAGCAGGCATCAGGTCCCCTACAGACCCCCTGCTGCTTGGACTGCACTAATAGGCCTCCTGGATGGATGGATGGATGGATGGATGGATGCAGCCAGTAGCCAAGTGGAGCACAGAGAGATGCCCCGAGAGACTGGAGTGACCACAGGGACCTTTTGGACAAGAGGGTGGATAAAGAAAGATCGGACAACATAGAGAAGTGATTAACACTCTTGTGCAGCTAGACAAAGTGACTGAAAAGACTGCTACTTAACTGTAAATTGGAGTCGGGAGATGCTCGGTTCAAATACAAAACACTTTCAGTGCCGCAAAATGCCTCTCTGCAAATACTCCCACTGGTCCACAATGCTATCATATGTTTTCCATTACCATACTGTAACAAAGAGGAACCTACTGGATAACAGTTTTTCCTGTGACTAAAATGTCATGGCCCACTTCTTCATAGGTATGTGTTCATTAGTTTTGTGTCGTTTTATTACTCTTTCAATGGACTATACTATACAGTATATGTACACTGAAATGTCTCTTTCTCACTCACCTAAACCCCCTCTCTCTCTGTCTGTCTCTCTCACTCTCTCTGTCTCTCACTCTCTCTGTCTCTCTCTCTCTCTCTCTCTCTCTGTCTCTCTCTCAGGTGAGGTTCATGGGAGTTTGTTGCTATATGAGCCTCCACCTGGGATCAAAGGAGGCGGAGCCATAGAGCATTGGCGCAAAATGGGGGGACAGAAAAAAGAAGACAGAAAACAGGTTGTCCTTCGAAAGGCAAGGCAGACAATGTTTGGAAAAACACACCTATCTGTGATCAGTGGTGCCCGGCATTGATGGCCCAAGTTCACCTGGTTGCAGGTGTTGTTTAACGTCAAAGGACTACGGCAGGAATCCCAACAGGTACTGTAAGTAAGTTACACCATCGAGCATCTGCATCAACGGTTTGTCCTCGTGACGTCGCTGAAAAGGAATAGGTAAGCGCGGTAATTTGTCTTATGGTCCAAACCTGTAGACTCATCAAATTTGTTTGTAGAGGAACAATTTGGATTCCCAGTGCTTTCAGTTATTGTGTGGGATCTTCGACCCCATAACTCGTTTGTTTTGGGTGCCTTATTTCACCTCAGCTGAACTTTATTGTCACATGATGACGTCACAGGTTTACAGGTGTACATTTGGCTGTGTGAAATGTTTTGTCTTACAAGCTCCATCAAATGTACAAGCAATATTTAAATTGGATGTATTATTATTATTATCATTGCTGTTTCAAAAAGGTGGAAAGAGATGGAAAAATAATCACACATGAGCAGTGTAAAATTAATACATGAGGTGCAATTATGCTGTATGTATGAATGAATTAAATTTTTATTTCCGTGTCATGCCACCATATGACACAATACAAAAGAAAAAGAAAACTGACATTAACAATCCTTCCCGTTTATATTATATATTACATCCTGCCTTATAACAGTTACATAACACATACATAAAAATACCTACATTATATGAACAAAATAAGAACAAATAAGAATATCTGTAAGATGTGTAAGACATTTAAAGAGAGTGCTTTGGGGCAGTAAATAAATGGTGCCAGAATGTAAATAAATGGTTTCAGAGCATTTTCTGAATGCTCTTCTCTTCCAGGAACGGCACGTGAAAAAGAGTGTGGTTGATACAGCTCTGTACTGAACAGTATACGGTGTAACTGTCTAGATCCACCCATTCGGACCAAATGGGTGGATTTATTCTTTCTCATCCTTGACTGTTCATCCAAGGACACCATTTAGCTTGAAGAGGTAGGTGCTTTTCAAAAATATGTACTCATTTGGAAATGTAATATTTACTTTTTATAGTGTTTACTTTATGTGACTCGCTTTTCTGTACTTTGAGTATAGTAAAGGGAGTAAATTATTATATATTATATTATTAATATGAATATTATTATTTGGCAAATACATGTTAGAACAAACTTCTCTCCATTAGGTGGCACGGGAATGCCAGTCTTCCTGGAGGCTTTTCAACAAACGTATAATAGGAACAAAATACTATTCCTTAGAGTAAACATAACTACAACAAATTCAGAACACCTGCACTCCCCAGTGGTGGTCCATTAAATACTTTATTAGTCAGAAATGTAAACAGCAGGAGGTACAGTCGGACATTAAGGCTAAAAGGATAACACAAAAAAGTCCTGGGGACATGTACTGCATTAACAGTAGTTAGTCCAAAGTAAAGCTATCAGTGATGGAAACACAGTAAGAGTGAAAGTAGGGACAATCAAATGAAACGTACAGTAAAATACATAAACGGGAATACCAACATTAGTTTGCTAATGGTTACTTTTTACTTATAAGAAGAATAATTTGTTTTAACTGTCCTCTAAAACTCAGGAGCCATCTTGCGGTCCAATTTATATGGGTCACCAGTAAATATCTCCTTTTGTCCTATTATGTTGCCTACATTAAAAAATAATAATACTGGTATATCTATTTCAAACCGTTCTTCTAAAGTGTTTCATAATTAAATGAAAAAATAAATAAATAAAAGTTTAAGAAGTGAAAATAGAGCTAAAAGCTTGTGCCGCATTGTGAGCTTGTACTGTATCAGCTATTTTCACTATTTTGGGTCCTGAGCAAACGTTTAATTTCTCTTTTGGGTCTTGAGCTAAATTGCTTTGAGAACCACAGTTCCAAGTCATATTAACTTTTATAGGGCAGTGGTCAGCCAGTCTCATGTGTGGCTTGAGTGTGTCCCTAACATGTATTTTGTAAATGATTTGTAGAGTAGATTAGAGACTATTAACTTGGTGTTGTGTTGTGTTCTGCAAGTAAGCATGGAAACAATGGAATAAGTGTGTGGGCCTGATTAGAGGGGCTTCAAACATCTTTGTTTTTGTCTTCACATTCTAGAATAACCTCAACAGTCTGAGTTTGAAGTCATCACCACAATGTTCAAAAAAAGCATTACGAACGATGAAGGTATGTCTCTGTCCCATCTCTTTTTCATTCATCCATCCTTCTTTTTACGTCAGGTCAAAATGGGTTAATTCCTCCCCCCCCCCCGATTGTCACTGCTGTTATAGCGGCGCCTACTTGCTCACCTGCCAGCAAGGAGCCAGCCGGGTGTGATGCAGACAGGTGCCAGAGTTCTTGTGCACAGTGCCAGTAGACCGTCAAAGTCAATCCCTGAATATTTCTCACTTATTTTTCTTTACTTTTTTAGAGCTTTCAACCGGGGCTGAAACCTTGCCCATTACATCATAGATTGGCCACATGACTTCCGAGATGACATGAGAGCCACACTGTTTTTAGATCCTGTCTTGTTTTCCCTGTCTTCTCTCTATTTTTAACTCGCTGTCTTTACAGCTTGGGACAGAATTCAGTCTTTATAATAATGTGGTATCGCTCACCCTCAGCAGGCAGGTTCAATAGCTTAGACTACTGTACATTATGTTTCCCTGTTTCTGTTTATCTCACACACATACTATTAGTACAAGGGAATTTCGCATTTCGCTTTTCGAGCAAATGTTGTTAGTCGCCTCCATTAACATGGAGGTCGTGCACTGTCTGTGCAAAATTTGGGTAGTGCACGTGTCACCTTTGACCTAGATTGAAAATGGCTGTTTTAAGGGAGGGATTGAGTTATGCTGGCAGATGCTGCTGGGGTCACTTCTGCCTTCTTGAGGCTCTGAATGGGGGGGTAGGGTATAATAATACTCTCTGAGGAATAGTTAATATGGATACAGTATATGTATACAGACAGACACACTTAACACGCAGAGTCGCAGACACGCGCACGCACACACACACACACACACACACACACACACACACACACACACACACACACACACAGTGGTGGAAAAAGTTTTTAAAAAATTAAGTAAAAGTATCAGTACCGCATTGTAGAAAATTCAAAATTTACTTGAGTAAAAGTACAAAAGTTTTCAAATGTATACAAATGTTTTGAAAATAGCAGATCTACAAGCTCACAATGCATTGTAGATCGATGCATTGTGAGCTTGAAGATCTGCTATTTTCAAATGGCCGAAATGTATGGAGCTGGAATGGAGCTGAATAGAAGTGGTTAGTGGTTACTGTATGATTTCTAATAATAGTATAAATCTACAAAGTAACTAGTAACTAAAGTTTTCAAATAATTGTAGTGGAGTAAAAGTATAATATTTGCCTTGATGTATTGGAGTAGAAGTACTGACAATTGGAAATAATCCAGTAAAGTAAAAATCACACCCATGACAAGTGTACAAATGAAACCAAATGGACCCTTATACGGTTCCACGTGTACACACTCTGTGTTAAATCAACACTAAGGACTTTACTGTGTTGAGCCCGTCTGCTCCAGTCTGTGGAAAACGATACACCAAAACACGGTGTGTCTCCAGGCCCGGCTAACATGACAACATGTCTCTGACAGATCTCACATGGGAGGTGCGAGCCAATGACAGCAACACACACAAACAGAAGAAATCTTTCATGTGTTTCCGCTGGGGCCAACATGCGGTGAGTGATTCACGGCCACGGAGAGCTGGTAACCTAACACCTGTTGGCACATTGATGCACTCCAGAGCGGGCTAACTGATAACACTCATCTCTCCCTTGTGTTTCCCTCCCTCTCCCTCTCTCGTATCTCTTTCATCCTCCATGTTCGTGGGTTGCCAGGACAATGTGGTGCGCAGCTATAAGTACACCTTCCTGACCTTCGTGCCGCTGTCACTATATGAACAATTCCAGCGGTTGGCCAACCTCTACTACCTCTTTTTATTGCTGATCCAGGTTAGATCTCTCTCTCTCTCTCTCTCTCTCTCTCTGTCATTGACTGTTTTTCAACCTTGTTTATCCGTGTGTCCGTCTGTGAACAACGAATCTGGGAACCCATCGGTGCTCCTTTTGTTGTAGAGCTCTTGAGAGATTAGTGAACAGCTAATCTCCAGCACTGTTGGCTTGATCACAGCGAAACTGTACACATACACAGACTGGATGCCAGAGCAGAACCTCTGCCCTGACTTTTTCACTTGGGCCTGTCCTGGAGGACGATTTTTGCAAAACACATTTTCTGACAGAATTCCTACAGAAGTTTGTCCAAATATCACGCACATTGGTACACAGTATCTCTCTAGTCATTAATGAAACGGATCTTTCAGATAGTTCATATTCCATCCTGATTGTCTAAGATTAGCTTCCAAAGTTGCTCCGTTTTGAAAAATGCCTCAAATCCTGAACACAGATAGCAATTTCCATGATATTTAGCTTGCACATTCCCACCAGGCTGAGGTAGAAATGCTACTTGAACATTTTCAATGCTCCATGGTGTCGCCATAACAGGCCAATTCGTGTTTTTACCTATAACTACACCGACCTGTGTAAAACGTAAGCTCACTTCCTAGAGGCCATGGAAAAACCTTTGCCCTGCATTTTTCATATTTGCCTTTTATAGCGCCATCACATTATCTCTATAGTCAAGCGATCAAGACGGATCCATCCGATTTTTCATATTCCATCCTGATTGGCGATTTGGCAAATTCCGAGCATTGCTGGCTGGCCCACATAAACCTGCCTAAAAAACATTTTGCTCTTACTTCATACCAAGGCAGGGCTACCTACTTATTCAGTTGCTTACTCATACCAAGGCTATGTATAGAAGGAACAGACATCTTCTAGTCATGGCATGCACCATTGACACACCTGGGAGGCAAACTGGAGCCTGAAGTTCCATGGAATGCATTGACGTCAATGAGAGCCGGCTGACGGACCAACAATATTTTTAAATGATTGTGACCTTTGTCAGATAATTAAGTAGGTTTCTGACTTGATAGGTTTCTGACTGGGCGGTGTGGGTTGTCATCGCGACAATTGGTTGATAGGCTGTCTATTATTGACAGTCTTGCAATGACAGCTGTTACACCGCTCCGGCTCGGCCAAAGCTGTTGCTTGCCAAGCAGTCGTCTGCCTGTCTGTGCACACTGCACACTATCATTTTATTGGGGTATCTAAAGAGCACAGAGTAACTATGTTTCTGACTCTGCATCATCGTGAGAATTGGTTGAGAGGCTGTCAACGATATACAAATTTGTATATCCTTGGTTCATTATTACCGTTTCATTGATCACATTCACTTGGTGGTCATTTTGGTATTGCGTCATACCAAGGCTATTTACAGAAGGAAGTGAAATCGGGGTGCATAAGTTGGTTAGACGTTCGACAACAGCGTTGCTCTTGACATGCTTTGCTGGTTAAAACTACTTAGTTTAGACTAGCCATTGGTCCGACAAATGACAACCTCAAACCCTAACCTAACCGCAAGCACGGGAGCAGCGCATGTCCGACATGCGGGACGGTTCGGGGGGCGGGTACCGTCCTAAAGTCGGCTCTTTGGTGCTACTGAAAAGTTCTGAGGAGCCGAAATAATTTCGCCACTACAGCGGTATAATCGGAGTATGAATCGGCCCTAATGCTCCGTCGGAATTATGTGCCGATCCCCCCCGTCCTGATTATGAATTGAATAATCTAATGTGTTGTGTTATCTTTTCAGCATTCATTGCTTGCGTATAGGGACGTCTCTGATCATTTGGTTGCCCTACTCTCATATATTTGTGTTACCCCCCCCCCCCCCCCCCCTCCCGAGGAGAGCTGCGTTTCCTCATTCAGGCTACTTTCAGCGTTTGCGAGGACGCACACACGGGTGCACACGTCGGAGCCGCGGAGAGAATTGTTGTTATGCGGGTCGGCTTTGGCACTTTCTGGCACATTTTGTTGCCCCCCCTCTGCGTTTTGCCCTACGAGCAGTGCGTATTGCACGTATACGTAGCGACGGCGCTGCTTACGTAATTGTACTTCCTGCACTGTTCGCAAAAGTACTAGAATCTCGTGCGTCTGAGGCACACTCACATTCTCCGTGCCGCACATGTGTGTCGAGGCTGATCAGAGTGTGTATCTTTGGCCACTGACTGTGTTTTCCATGCTAGGCAGGTTGTGTGTTTATGTTACGTGTTGTTTCTCTGTGAATGTTGTGTGCCCACTGCTCCGTGTTGTTGTTGTTTTCCGTGAACACCGTGTGTCCGTGCCGCTGTCCGTGTATGCCAGCACATCACGGAAAGGGAAACCACGGAGCTGGGTTGAAGACGCAGGGGTCGGGTCGGTGACTTATTGCGGCCACGAATGACGGCCTCTGCATGCTCAGAATGTGTCATGGTCTATGACTTGCCGAACTGAACTGGGCATGAAATGTGCATGGCTGCGTCCTCTCACAACTTGTTACAGTCTCAAATGTAATAATAGATTAATTCAAAAATGTTCTAGCCAAGGCAAACTGGAGCTGGAATTTGATGGAATGCATTGATGTCAATGAAAACCGTCTGGACCAGATTATGAACAAAATATTATTTTACGTCTCCGACCTTTTTCAGATAATGTGTCTTTTTGAGGCTATATTATATATTCAGCTATAGTGTAGATTTTTGTCACACAACACATTAAATGCCAATGACAATGAATGGAGAATTTACATCATATGTAGACGAGTAAATCGTCTATTTTTGTCCTACACAAAGGTTAAATTCCCATTGACAATGAATGGAGAATTTACGTCAGATGTAGACGAGCAAATTGGCCATTTTTGTCCTACACAAAGATTTAATTCTCATTGACAATGAATGGATGACATACGATGATAAGAGCGCCCCTCACTTCACACAGGTGTGATTTATTTCTTTTATACTTTACACTAAACCATCTACAAGACATTTATCTTTTATGTGGTTCCCACCCTTTTTTTAAGATGAAGAGGTCTGTGTCCAAATGCATAAATAGCCTTGACAATGTTTGAGAACCACGTGGTTAAGACAAGTACACACACGTCTGTTCAGGATAGCTTATGTTTGAGGTTTCTGTGGCAACCAATGTTGTGTGTGTGTGTGTGTGTGTGTGTTTGTGTGTGTGTGTGTGTGTGTGTGTGTGTGTGTGTGTGTGTGTGTGTGTGTGTGTGTGTGTGTGTGTGTGTGTGGTTTATTTTGCTAGCTTTACTTCATCATTTCTTCTTCTGTTTTCTACATGAATATAATCACATTATAACCATCCTAACGTTGTTGAAGTGGGACTCATAAAATGTCCCTGGGACTCATCTAAAAGACCATCCCTGCATCCTGGGACTCATTACATTGAAAACCTATTTACATCACTGGTGTGTGTGTGTGTGCGTACGTGCCTGCGTAGGCTATTTGTCACCTAGTGTTTGCAGTTTGCACTCTTGTTTTTATTCTGCAAATAGCATATGTGCAACTTGTGCATGGTGTGTTCCAGAGTATTCCTGTCATCTCAGCTGTCCCCTGGTTTGTAGCAATCATCCCTCTACTCGCTGTCCTGTCAGTGAGAGGACTAAAGGACCTGCTCAATGACCTGGTGAGATTATCACACACACTGTCACACATACACACACACACACACACACACACACACACACACACACACACACACACAACATCCCACACATAACACCCCACACACACATCATCTCTGAGAGATGTATGACAGTGTATGCACACACTCACACATGCTCTTAAATTAGCACTCACTCAATCGCAGGGCCGGCCTGGCGCTGGCGCGCTCAACAACACGGCGTTGTTGAGCGTGCCCTTCTCTCCCCTCTCTCTCTCTCCCCCGTTTCCTCTCCTTCATCGTCCTCATTGACTCCTTGTCCTCTCCTCATTGACAAACCAGTCATCCCAGTAGCATTAATTTTCTCTCCTATCATTAAAGCTTTTCCTTTTTAAATGCAGGCGTGATGTTTTGCATGGAGAATTCTCTGGTTAAGTGCATCACTGAGTTACGGTCGTTAACAGCTTTGGGTGAAACGCTTGCTTGACCCCTCTCTATTGACTAATCATTTAGTGGTGGGTGTAAATCTCCCGGCTGGTGTCACTGTAGAGCCCTGTAATGGCGCTTTCCCCTTTCTCTCCTCTCCAGTTCAACCTTTCATGGCCAACTCCCCCGCAACATACATTTGTGCGCACACATACACACATGCATGTACTGTATGCACACCACCCCCTTGTACGCTCTGTCTATCACTCTTTGTCTCACTCCCTTTTTTCTCCATCCTTGTACCTCTGCTCAATCTATCTCCCTCTTTCTTCAACCTTCTCTCTATCTCTCTCTCTCTCTCTCTCTCTCTCTCTCTCTCTCTCTCTCCATCTCTTTTTTCCAGGCGAGGAGACGCAGTGACAAACAAATTAACACTCGAAAATGTGACATCCTCAGCCCCAAGACTGGGAGGTGAGCCCAAAGGCACTGGCCTATTCTCTCAGGACTCAACTCGACTCCTTTTGAATCAAATCCCTTAATGAGGCGCTAATGAAGTGTGGATGACTGAGTCCCTAGATGGTCACTTTGTGCTTCCATAAGAGGAGGGAGAAAGACAACATGACTGTGAGCTACAGCCATGTAGTGTTAGTGTATAACTTCTGAGAGTATAAAAATGTCACCAAATGAACCCTGTTACAAATGGATACTCTAACAAAGAAAATCACTATTGGGAATCCTTGACCTTTCGTTTAACTTTAATATGCTTGTTTTGATTCATGCTACGCCCGATGAATGAAGAGTAATGATAACACTAATCGCTGTTATAAATACACACATGCATCCTCTCTTGCATGCATATTCAGTATATATGTAACTAGCAAATGATATGGGCTTTTACTATATCAAATTCGTATTGATTGTTCTCATATGTCGGCCCCACCCCTCTCTTCTCATTTGTTGCCGGCTCAGCTTCCGTACAGCAAAATGGAAAGATGTGTGTTTGGGAGATCTGTTGCGGATCCACAAAGATGATGTCATCCCGGTAAGCTGCTCTGGCTTCTGTGTGTACACTAACCCCAGAAGCCAAAAACACCAAAAGGGGTTCCCGTCCTGAATGTGTCTCAACGTGGTGTCTGTATGGGAGCCCCATGGATCCTTCAGGGGGTTCCTTATAAAAAGTGCTGATCTGATCTACAAGCTCACAACGCATTGTGAGCTTGTAGATCGGCTATTTTTGGTGAAGAGGTTTGGTGTAGAGGTAAAAAAATGAAAATGCAAACCAAGTACAGAACCAAATGTCAAGTTAAGTTTTGACGGTAATATGTATAGAAAATATATATTCTGTAAATTAACAAACAAAAATACTCAATTTACACAACACTGATGATAGAGCTGTCAAACAAGTCTATAAAGTTGACTCTACAACACAATTTTATGTAGTGGGGGTCCTTGCTTCATCTCAGCTTGGACTGAAAAACTTTGTATACCCCTGTCCTAATGCATATCAAACTGGTCTCTATTTTAAATGGAAATAGATTGAGAATCATTGAAATACAGCATACAGTGCCACTGAGAAGTGCACAACATCAACATTCAAATACAGTGTGATTGTATAATGTTTGATTAATTCATCCTCTCCCCACTGCGTGGTTTTCTGTTTTGTGCTGTGTCCTATTTCCTCATTTCCAGGCAGACATTCTGCTCCTGTGCAGTTCGGAGGCTCACAGCTTGTGTTATGTGGAGACAGCTGATATTGATGGGTAGGGACATAACGCCAGCCAGTTGAAACCCCAGGAATTGATTGTGAAATTTGATTCACTGCATTAAACACTTTGAATGTCCATGAGCGTCACAGTGGACCCATGAAGAACATGTTTTTGTCTCTTGTCGGGTGGAAACCTCAAATGTCAAAAACTGTTACTTTTCAAGTAGCAGATCTAGTAGCACACACAGTTACTTTTAAAAGCAGGTGCGTAGGCGACAAAATAATACTGTAGATGAGAAGAATCTTAAAAGATCATACCCGCACACTTGCAGGTTCAAGAGAAGTTTAAGAGACCAGCAACGTTTTGGTCATGTAGACTTGAGGAATGTAAGACCACTTTTGCAGAGGTGTGGGTTGTGTAGTTACCTTGACATGATGTACAGTAACTCCAAATGTGGACAAGAAATAAAATATAATTGCTTCAGTGATCATTCAAAATATGTCCGGGTTTTCTTCCAACAAATCAACATGAAGATAACATTTTTATAAAAAAGTAAAACCACATGAGTTTTGGTGATGTCAATGAGGAGCATATTTTGAATGATCAATTTCTAATCACTGGAGCAATTATTTGTTATTGCTTGTCCACATTTGGAGTTACATCATGGCAAGGTAATTACACAACCCAAACCTCTACAAAAAGTTGTCTTACCCTTTAAGATTATTCTCACCAAAAGTGAGAAGATCAGTTTGCTACTTTGTGTGACGCCGTAGTATGATCAAGTAGGGCGTTAATATACAAAAAAAAAACACAAAGTTGGCAATGAAAAACATGGAAATGAGCGGTTTCTGCTTGACGGCAACGTATTCTATTTACCTGCCATGCACCAGGGCTGTTTTGCATTGTCTGCTTTTGTTTCCAATTGTACTGTATACAGGAAGAGCGTATAGGTAGTGGCACCTAGGAAAAGTGGACACCTCAATATTAATATTATTACTATTATTATTGTTTTATGTACAAAATAAATAGATACAGAATTTGAGAAGTGGCTATGGAGAAATTTACTAAAGATAAACTAATACATAGATTTTATTTTACCACCCCTAAACTCAATAGAATGGGCCTACCTACGTGGACATTTTTGCATGCAATTTGGAAGTGAAATCAGTCTACTCTACTCGTTCTTCTCTTATGTAGAATATATAGGGAAGTATTTGGACATTGTTACCAGTTTCACCAAGACTGTGTCTTTTGGGGGATCAAACACAAATATCTGGTGTATCAAAGTATAATTTTGCAGTCATAAAGGTATGGGTGGTCACTTATGGAAGAGCACGTACTCTCCAGATCGAAGATATGGTATAAATAGTGTCATACGGATGTTAGCAAGATTAAATAATAATGAGGGGGTGAAATGGACATGTGTCTGCTTTTTTGCTTATAGTTGGCCTGTAAGGATATTACGGATGATAAAAAGAAAACATCTTGTTTGTGCCCAAAATTACTGTTCAAGCATGTTCTAATCAGATAGGCCTATAGCTATAGTTTACATTAGTAAGAAAATCTTCCAAATATAAACTTTTTTGTCTTTGGAAAACATCAAGGTGCCCAATCTCCCTTGGTCCCCACTGCCCACTCTACCGGTTACCATTTCCATCACATGTTTTGCATAGAAGGCTATGAAGTATGGCTACAGTTTGTATTAATTCATTCATGAATTCATTATCTGTACAGAGAGACCAACCTAAAGTACCATCAAGCCCCGACGGCTACGCACGAAGAACTGACCACTCAACCCTCAGAGAAGAGCCTTGCTGCCTTCGATGGTAATGCACTCACAAACTGATAACCTTTTTATGAGATAACCAGTGTGATATAGAAATACTCTGTTACAAGTAAAACGCCTGTATTCAACATTTTACTTAAGTAAACCTATAACATTGGCATCAAAATATATTTACAGTGCCAAAGTGAAAGTACAGATCTTTCAAAATTTGTCAAAAATATTAGCCGATCTACAAGCTCACATTGAGAGTTATAGCCGAAGTATAAAATAGGGCTTTGCTGCGTGTGGACTATAGGCTTTAGTGTTTGCTTCACAACAAGCAAGTCGTTGCTGTTGGGTACAAAGCTCTTATCTCCATATTTGTTATGCCCTATACTTGATCATACTACAGTGTCACACAATGGTATAATAACAAATAACAGATCAGGCTCAAAACGTTCAGTTTTGGAGATACGTATGAGGTTTCCAAGATAGATACAGTAAAAAGTAAACCAATGCAAAGAACAAAAAACTAAAACTAAAATCATCAAATGCAATGAATTCTGCAAACAAATGTTCCTGCCCCATGTAGGCGTTGTGATCTGTGAGCCGCCCAACAGTCGTCTGTACAACTTCAGAGGAGAACTGCACTGGGGAGGACAGAACCTACCGCTGGACAAGGGCCACATCCTGCTGAGAGGAACGACGCTACGCAACACAGCAACCATCTATGGCCTGGCCATTTACCTGGGTACTGCTGGGAATTTGTGAAAAACACGGTTAAAGTTAAGAAGAAGCAAGTTAAACAATCGGTGTCTATTTGGTTCCTAACTGGAAATAATTTAGCTGGTGATGAATCCCTGGAACTCCCATGTTGAGAAGCAGTGGTGTTCAAAGAGGATGGGAAGAGAGATTAGCTGATCTATGCTGCTTATATCCTTGAGCAATTTGTCTTGCCATGCGTTCTGTCCATTCCACCTTCTGAATTAGCCTCCAGTCATTTCAATGACAAATTTGTCTTTTTTGTATTCATGGTACTGCTAATTATGAACAGTACTAACTCTTGTGTCCGCGTCCTAAATGGAGGCCTATGCTAATATCAAGCTGATGGCAGACCGTCCCTCTCCCTTTTGTCCTTTAAGTAATCATTGATCGGATATTACTGGATTGGTGAGAGGTGTCATGGAGCCTACAGCAGTGACCCTTTCAGTTCTGGTAAGGTGGATCAATAGATCAAACGCATGCAGAGAGGGGTTTAATACCAATCATCAGAAGCTGTCTATTGGTGTGACCCCAGTTCAGCCCCATAACTCTAACCCTTATCACATTCACTGACACGGCCTGTTTTGAAGTCTGCATGGCCATGGCTGACATACAATTAAAAGACTCTGAAAAATGATTGTCGTAGGAGGCCTGTAAGTCGGCAGGCTCAATCCCTCTGTCCTTGAGGAGCCCAACGATAAATTCAGACAAAAGGCCAGTACTTTCAGATTTACTTTTCCTGTTGTAACAATCCCTCTTAATAATTTACATATCAAGGTTCAAGGTTGTACTTTATTGTTACATCTTGTGTACAGGTACATAAGAGTAAAACTTATTTTAGTTTGGCTTCCTTACAGACAATGCAGTAGCATAATGATAGCATAACATTCAAACAACAAAACACAGCAAGCACAGCAAACAAATGGATAGAATAAGGGCCGATTCATACTCCTATTTTAGAGCCGAATAAAAGTCGGTTCGGCTCTGTAGAGCCTATAATGTGACGTCATTTGAGGTTCGGGGGGGCGAGCCGAAATCATTTCGGCACTACAGCGCCGAAACAGCGGTAAAATAGGAGTATGAATCGGCCCTAAGAGTGCAAGAAAGAGCATTCAAAGAGTAAAAAGTTAGGTAAACTTTATGTGAACAGCTTCATAGTAGGTTATGTTCCATATATACAACACAATTTAGTTTAAGAAGGTGCAATTTGAGGTTATGTTTCGTAACACAGCAATTTTTGTTTAAAAGGTGCAATTTACAGCCTGATAGAGCAAGGGGGGGGGGGGGTTCTTATCAGGTCCCCATTGGCAGTGATCTGTACTTGGGCCCCTCTTTTTATCCCCTCTAGACAAATCTCATCTCCGAAAATATCCGATCTACAAGCTCACAACGTGTCTCATTGTGATGCATTGGGAGCTCGTAGATTTGCCTATTTTCACTGAACATTTGCCAATTATATGCCCAGAAGAGGAAATTAGTATAGAGATTGCATCAATGAAATAACAACATAATAAGTACAGTAAATTTACTCTCTTTTAGGCGCCGACAGCAAAATCTTCAAGAACGGTGGCAAACTGAGATTGAAACGGACACAAGTTGAACAGATTCTCAACAGAACAGTAATTGGGGTGAGTGAGGACATGCAAAATGTTTTCAAATCATGATTTTTAGTGCAAAAGTATTCTACTATTTCTTAGCTGTCAAGTTCATATAGTATGTGCAAGTGTTATCAGCGTGTGTGTGCATGTGTGTGTGCTTCTGTGTGAGCATTCTGACGTGGGTGTTTATTATCCACCTTCAGATAGTAATCATGATACTGTCGTCGGCCCTGCTCATGTCTATCGGCTCTGGATGGTTTGAGAGTAACATCTCGTCCAAGATCGAGAGTCTGTCCGCAATGTGGGTCAGAAATGATCCCATCTTCACCGGCTTCCTCAACTTCTTTAGTTACATCATGCTGTTAAGCGCTGCTATGCCCATAGCACTCTATATCACGTTAGTTGACCAACCCTTATGTGCAGTTGTTTACGTCACGTGTGTGCGTGTGTGTGTGCGTGTGAGTGTGAGTGTGTGTGTGTGTGTGTGTGTGTGTGTGTGTGTGTGTGTGTGTGTGTGTGTGTGTGTGTGTGTGTGTGTGTGTGTGTGACCATGTACGCATGCAATAAAGTTGTCAAAATTAGGGCTGTCACGATTACAAATTTAAGTTGACGATTAATTGTCACACATAATTGTCATTAAAGGATTTAATTGTGTTTTGGCATTGAACATTGGAACATTATGAATAGAAATTACACATTGGCGTTTCCATTCCTAATCAAAAAGTGCACAGGGCAGATACAGGTATGACAAATACATTTTAATCAATTCTATACTTTATACTTTATACGTTTATACAAATAGCAAACAAATTATGTAATAATTGTGACAACCCTAGGTATTATATGTGTGTGGTTACAGGCAAATGCCCTTCATACGTTTGTATTGTAATTTGTGCACTTGTGTGAGCTGACATTTGTGCATATCCACAGGTTTGACATAATCCACGTGATACACAGCAAGTTCATTGGCTGGGATGTGGAGATGCGCGTCCAACCTACGGTCCCCGCTCAGGCCAGGAACACGTCCCTGAATGAGGAGCTGGGCCAAGTTGGTCACCTGCTGAGCGACAAAACGGGGACACTGACGCAGAACAGGCTGCTCTTCAGACAGTGCTGCATCGGTGGAGAAATCTATGGTATGAGATCATGGGGAGCTTTGATAATAATCTTTATTGTAGAGCTTTCACACATAGATGTGGTTCAAAGTGCTGTACAATGAAACATAATAACGCCAATAAAAGGTAGGATCTATTGAAAGGTTAAATGAAAGCAGTAATGTTAAGAAAGGATAAAATCAGTTCAAAGGAAATCAATTAAAAGAAAGGTCGTGAAAGAGGCAGAGAAGCTTTGTCTCTTAAAGGAAGCAGAAGTGGTGCCTCTTAGAATCAGAAGCAGCTTTATTGGCAACTTTAAGGCCACTTGAGTTAAGATGAATTAAGCTTAATTAAAGGAAACCCTGGGCTGATGTTGTAGTTGGTTTTCCAGTTCATTTCATCTATTTATTTCATTTCATTTATGGGTTTAGTGGGTTTTGTAAGCAATCTAGCTTCAGCTAATATTAATAATGGGTGCATTATATTTCAGGGGGCTAATGTGCAAGCAGACAGTACTTTTGACTTTATGCTTGCACATTGGCACACCTACTGTATATCTAACACACCCAATGATTCGTTTTATTAGCTGCCTGCCATGTTTTACTCTGCTGTAGTTTTTAACCTATACAAGAAAACATACTACAACATCAGCCTAGGGCAGTGGTCGGCCTTGGCTGAGTTTAGATCCATTTGATCATGTCCCAGAACATACCTTATAAAACATTTACACCTTATAAAACATTTACATAATAAACGAGCTATAGGTGGCATAATGAACTAGATGGATAGATATACCTTTATTGATCCTGCGGGGGAAATTCAGTTGCCTTCATTGTACTGAAAACGCCATTGACAGGCCACTTGTTTATGATTGTTCAAATCATCTAATCGTATCTGTATTTAGCTGCAGACCACAATCTTTTTTAATTCACAGACAAATGAAACTAAGGACTTGCATGCACGTACGCACAAATGCTGGGACTGTTCTTGCGTAGCTCTGTCGTTCGCTCTTTCTCTTTCTCTCTTTTCTGTGCGCTTTGGCACCACCCAAGCACTCTTGAATGTATGCAGGGGTGTAGCTACTTTTGTACCTACAAGAGTATATAGGATTTTGTTACGGCACCTGAAAATGAGAAAGAAATGCACAAAAATGGCATTTTTAGAAGTGGACATGATGCTGTTCATGTG
The DNA here is from genome assembly GCF_964188405.1 of Protomyctophum parallelum. NCBI lineage: Eukaryota > Metazoa > Chordata > Actinopteri > Myctophiformes > Myctophidae > Protomyctophum > Protomyctophum parallelum. The sequence goes on from NC_139701.1 coordinate 39,986,438, forward strand.
CGTTCCGAATTTTGCACATGCGCAGTATAGGTGAAACCAACCATAATGTGGGGTTTCCAACATTTTTGCTTTTGAGCCATTTGGTCCTGCCCAATGAGCCAAGAGCCATAACATATGAAAATGTTCACCACTTTTGATGCGTGTGTGTGTAAAGTTGCACCCGTTTTTGGCCCTCTAAAATGCAATTTATTTGTGCATATACAGTAGAATAATAAATCCTTCTTTGCATTTCAGCAGGGTTTCGCACTGGTCCTAGTGCTCATTATGTTTTTTTAATAACACTACTGCTACTATCCACAAAAGCACAATGTCTCACAAAGAACAATACATTGTCATTGTTGCCCCAGCTTGCTCAAGCATGCTTATTTGACACCTGCCCGTGCACGTGCATACACACACAACTCTTGGCTCCAGTTACATGTTTGTTTTGGCACCCAAGACTGTACCATAACAGTTGACCTCACTGATGTGCCTCCTAAAATATTTACGCAGACGCTCACATAAGGGTGAGATCAACATAATGCACCGAATCTTCACTTCTGTATAATATGAAGCATAGCACAAGGAACTGCACAGCAAGATTCGCCATGTTGACATAACCTTCCCTGGATAACGGTGTTCTTTGTTTTGTGTTTTTTTTATTATTCTACTGCTATTAATAACGAATACTTGATTATTGGACCATTATTCTTTATTTTTTTCATGTTTTTGGGGTGATTTGTTTTTAGGTGAAATTGTTCTGACGATTCATCATCAAATGACCATTGTGGAAGGAACACGTTATTCCAACCATTGCGCCGCCATGCTCTTTTCCTATATTTTATTTTCATACTCTTATCTCTTCTCTTTATAATTATTTTCCTCCTCTTCCCGTTGCCATCATTGACTCCAGACCATTTAAGAAAATGTAATTTCAGGCACCTTTTAATGTTTAATGACTGTGTGTTTTCACAGGTGATGCGTGCATCAGTGCTGAGAATGTAAAGGTAACAAGTCACATTGTTGCGCACTCCATGACATCCATAGGAAAGTTGCATAAAACGTATGGTTTATTTTGAACATTCGCTACCCCCTTTTTCCACTTTTATTGGTACTTTGTGCATTGTAAACAGTAATCTCTCAAAGTTTTGGCAAACATAAATTCAAAAGAAAATCACGTCTAGTGGTCTGGCCACCTAGGCTCCAAGTAGCCTGGGTTCGAGTCCCCATCCCCGACAGCCTTTGCTGTGTGTTCCCCATTTCTCTCACTCCCCCTTTCATGTCTTTTATCGTCTGAAAATGAAAGATTTACTTTCTTGTTTTGTTGACATACATTATACTGTCCCCGGCTTGTATGAATTTATGGTGTCATTAGCTTATGTGGGCTGACCATACAATTTAATAGAATTTCATTCAGAAAGTGACAAACATCTGTCAGTCCTAAATGTGTCATTCCATCCTGTCCCTAGCCAATGGACCTCAGCTGGAATACCTACTCCTGCGGAGGTATGGCCTTCTCAGCTCCAACCCTGGTGGAGTGTCTGAGAAAAAATGAGTGTCACCTCCTTAGAGAGTTCTTCAATGGGCTGGCTCTTTGTCACACTGTCATGGCCGAGTGGAAGAAAGGTGAGCGCTCATGTGTATTTCATGCATTTAGACTAGAGTTCGACAAAAGGAGTTTGTAAATTCTGCACAACTCTCCCCTATACATGTGATGATTTGAGCTGTGTAGCTCTCCTTCAGACACTGAACCAATAGAGCGTTGCAGTCCCGCCCCCGACGAGGGCCCAGAAAAGAATTCCCCTCATTTTCCTCATAGACTTTTCAAAAAGTATTTATTTAAAGACGTTTACGCCAACTCTTGTTGTGACAAATCATGACAATCATTTGGGCAGATCAAATAATTAGTAAGAAGGAGGTAGAAAATTAGTAAAAAAAAGACAGTGTACAGCACTTTTTGTTTTGTTTTTCTTCTTTGTGTTTGTTGTGATTTGTCACAACAAGAGTTGGCTTTGTCCGCGGCGTAAACGTTTTTTTTAAATAAATATATTTTTTAATGAATGGGGAATTATTTCCTGGGCCGTCGTCGTTCTGAAAGTGTGACGCTCTATTTTGAGACATTTTAAAAGACATAATATAACACATTATATATATGTATTTATTTTTCTACCCGTAGAGTACCCGTGTGTCCCTTTTGTGCCCATACAGTATAGAGATATCTGTTTCTGTCTGTCTACCTGCATCCCGTTTATGTCCATATGGATATCTCTGTTTGTCAGTCCTTGTCCCCTATATTCTTGTCCCCTATATTGGAATGCCCATATATTGGCATATTGATTGGAGTATCTGTTCTGGATAAGTGGATATTCGAAATACTGGACGGCGGACACCTCACTCCCTCGAGTCCTTGCCGTTGCCTGCATGCACTGAGTATGAAGTCCACGGTCCCATACAGTATGGGCATAGCATATCTGCGGCTGATTGATTGATTGATTGATTGAAATATTTATTAACAGTTTGTAGAATTTACAGTACATTTTAAGCACAAACTCAATACAAAGACTGTCAACTGTGAGTGGACGACCCAATTAAGCATTACACTTGTTTACAACAGGGTCCACATTGTTCAATTCATCAAAACATTTAAAGACATACAAACATTTAGAGACATACAAATAGACATTTCTATGTAGCTAAAGAACAGAACAGGAATTCATCATATGGGAAGCAAAAAAGGGAAAAGATACAATATACAGTGAGGGAAAATGGGGGGGGGGGGGTGGGGGGGATTCAGATTGTACAGAGATTTTACGGCTCTGGACAAACGGATCTCTGTATCCGTATTAGTCTCTTTTATCAGTTATGGGCATGCCCTCTTTTGTGCTCATACTGTATGGAGCTGACGCAATGACGATGAATTTAGGTTAGACAACAACACTATTTTGTCTTAATAATCTCCATTGGGAACTAGTAGTTTTATTTCGCTCATTGAAGGCAAATCAAGAAGTACACTGCATCTGCATTTGATATGAATCAGTAGAACATAGGCCGAAGGTGTAGGTAGGCTGAATCCATGGCTATACTGTATGTATATTGTTCCAGGGGCACCAGTCTACCAGTCTGCATCCCCTGATGAGGAGGCTCTTGTTGGGGCAGCCAGGGAACTGGGCTTTGTCTTCCTCTCCAGGACCAGAGAGTCACTGACCATCAGTGAGATGGGTATCACTAAGGAGTACCAGCTGTTGGCACTGCTGGACTTCACCAGCCAGAGGAGGCGCATGTCTGTACTGGGTGAGAGAGGACCTAGAATACCGGTTCCCAAACAGTGGGGTCGGGACCCATTTGTGGGTCGCGGACACATTCTTATGGGTCCCTTTTATATTTTGTATCCTAGATTTTGTTTTTAATTATTCAAAACATTTTCGACCTAATTTCCACCACTTTATTATTGTTCTGCTGTGTATCCTTGCAGAATGACACATCCCTCTGGCTGTATTTTGGTTTTGTTCCACTGTTTATGTTGACATTACACTGTTTATGTTGAACAATAATTGGTATAATATACAATAATTACAGTACATGAGTATTAATCTGTACATCAGTACACAGATTTTCTCTATTATAATGTGGTGCAAGGCATTAACAAATATGTCTTGTTTTAGTGAATTTATTATTATTAATTGCATTAATTAATAATTCATTTATTGTTACAATTTCCTGAGTTGGAATGCAACCAGACATTATTATTGGGTAGATGCATTAAACAATGTAGTACCAGTATACGAAAGGCCTTTTATTGGTGCATTAAACAATGTAGTACCAGTATACGAAAGGCCTTTTATTGGTGCATTAAACAATGTAGTACCAGTATACGAAAGGCCTTTTATTGGTGCATTAAACAAGTAAAGGCAACATTTTGAAAGCATAGGTTGAGCATGTAGGGGAACCAGGTAAGAAGAAAAATGCTGCTTGTTTATAATATACAATATTATATAAATAAAATACTGTATCCTACTAACCTATTTTAGCGCTACTACCGTACTTTAGAAGATTGTCATATTTCTCTCTTCTAATCTTTGATCTCTCAATCATGCTAATGCTCCCCTCTCTCTGTCAATCATCTTTTCCTATTGATGAATACTCCATAATGTATTGATGTATACCAGCGTGACTGGTGCTCTGTGCATTGTTTTCAGTGCGAGACCCAGAGGGAGGGCTGAAGCTGTACTCTAAAGGGGCTGACCTAGTGATTATGGAGAGACTGCAGATGGACGATCCACATCGGGAGAGCACCGACAAATTCCTGGAGGTATACCATGGATCCTCAACCTGTTATGCACCGTATTCACACAGCGGCCATCTTGCCATTAAGTTAATGAAATGCCACCCCGTTGCTTTTTCATTGCAAAATGGCAACATGAATATGGTCTATTTCAAGTGGGCCCCCAAACAATTGGCAAAACACATAAGATTTGAATGATGTCATTAAAAACATGAATGTTGTAGGTGCCAACATCCCCAAATTACCTTGCACGTCTTAATTTTTTTTTTACATTTTCTTAATTTATTAAAACTAAATAAAAAACTCAAAGTGGCCTTGTGGTTAGAGTGTCCACCCTGAAACTGTGAGGTCAGGGTTCGATCCCCGGCCAGGTCATACAAAAGATTGTAAAATGGGACCCAATGCCTCCCTGCTTGGCATTCAGCCCTGCTTGGCATTCAGCATTCAGTTGGATTGGGGAGTCAAATCAACTAAGCCGAGCGTGGCACGGACACAGCTCACCGCTCCAAGAGATAGGTCAAATGCGGAGAACACATTTCACTGCGTTAACGTGTGACAAATCATACGACTTTGAAGAGGTAAAAATGAATCGAACAAAAACGCTGTCCTCAAAGTCTTTATATACAGGCCTATATTCACACCTGTACCTAATCAAAACAGATTTTCTCAATCTAATAATTACAGCAGAAAAACATTATGCAACGTTACATTATGCACAGTTCACAATTTCACATACTATATAATTTGGCTAAACAAACACTGAAAATACAAATAAAGTATACCTTGTTACAAAACAAAACAATAAGTAAATAATTCTCACACAACACACACAGCATAATGTTTCCACATGCATGATCCCACAAATGTATGTGGGATGTATTTTTTCTTCAAAACCTAGGAAAGAAAATGTGTTTTCATTCTGATACCGATAAAGTATACTGGTTGAAAATGTAGACAGAGACTTGGTGTGGAAAAGGTGGAAAATTATTGTGTGTGTGTGTGTGTGTGTGTGTGTGTGTGTGTGTGTGTGTGTGTGTGTGTGTGTGTGTGTGTGTGTGTGTGTGTGTGTGTGTGTGTGTGTGTGTGTGTGTGTGTGTGTGTGTGTGTGTGTGTGTGTGTGTGTGTGTGTGTGTGTGTGACGTCTCCAGGTGTTTCTTGACCTACCCTGTTTCCTCTTCCCCTGTGGGTTGTAGTCCAGGGCCTGTCTTGTGGTGTTATCTTATATAAAATATATGAACATCATCACACTCTTATGGTACTTTCCATGTCCTCTTCTTTGAGCTTGAAGCTGAACTGGTCCTGCAAATCATAGCCAGCTTGTCAATCACCTGAGAGTATGAAATGCCTAATTAAGGATCAGTTAAAACTTTTACGTCCCAATCAATACAAATTTGAAGACCAAGATGAGGCGTGTAATCCCTGATCAGCACTCCCACTGAGGCATTTGATGCATAGCATATTGAAGATCTATCATGCGGTGTTGGTTTTTTCCCCTTTCTATTGATAAAACTCGGTACCTCAGCGGAGATCCCACAGTGTAACCACAATTTACAGTTGTAACATATCAATATAAATGTGTTATATTTCTTGTGTCAGTTATTCGCAGAGGTCTGCCTGAGGACTTTGTGCGTGGCGGTTCGATCCGTGCCTGAGGCATTGTGGGGGAAATGGAGCAAGATCCTCACCTCCACTACTAACATGGTGACCTCTGACCGTGAGAAGACACTGGAGGCACTGTATGATGACATGGAGAAAGACCTGCAGGTAGCTTCATGCCCATCGTCAGATAACATGTCTGATGCTCCTCTGTGGTGTGTGAACCCTGCATGTGCTCAGCTTACAGTACTGTGCTTTGGTCTTATTAAATATAGAGTAGGATGTGCAGACCCAGTGGTTCTCAAACATTTTCATGTCAAGGACCCCCAAATTGATGTGTATTTCAAAGTCAAAGTTTGGCCGAAGACCCACACCCACTGGCGCAGGGTCCATTGGGCCACGCTGCCCAGATTTACTTTTCATTGTTATCATGGTTATTTTATTTACCATGATTTAAGACCAAAATAAAATATACAGAAATGCATTCCTTCAGCTGATGAGTGTGGAACAAGGAAAGGACAGTAGCACAAAAACATCTTGTTGTTTATCCTCGAGTGTAGTTGCTGGGAGTGACGGCCATAGAGGACCGGCTTCAGGAGGGGGTTCCTGAGACCATCGAACTACTCCGACAGGCCGGAATAAAAATATGGGTGCTGACTGGGGACAAAAAAGGTACGGTAAATAAGCAGGAAGGAGGAACACCCAAGGGGAATAGTATCATTATACAGTGACCTCCTGTGTCTGAACATACAAAGTCTCCTTAGCCTTTCTCTCTCTCTCTTGTCTTCCTTTTCTCTCTCTCTCTCTCTCTCTCTCTCTCTCTCTCTCTCATTTCCCACTCCCTCTGTCTTTCCACACAGAGACGGCGGTGAATATTGGATACTCTTGCAAACTACTGGATCCTGATACCAGATTACTGGAAGGGCAGGAGCTGAGGTTAGCAATGATAAAAATACACACACACAGTCTCTCTCACACACACACACACACACACACACACACACACACACACATTCACATTGATCTTGGTGTGTTTGCTTCCACAGACAGATCCTCCAGTCCTCAGACCCTGGGGTCAGTTTGTCTAAACCCCGGCAGACAGAGATGTGGTCTGTAGACAGGGAGACGGCTGGGGAGAAGACTGCTCTTGTTCTCACCGGAGAACAGCTGGTAAACAATGAGCTTCAAATAGCCTACTGCTCAAATGACTCGACGTGATCAAAGTCAAAGTCACTCATGATATATAGTTAACTAAAACTAAAACATTTCAGATGACAGAAATATGACTAAAACTAATTGAAATTCTATTCAAAAACGAAATAAAAAATGTCTGTAAAAGCCAACACTGCTCTGATGACCCCCTGTAGTTAATCTGAGGACCCACTGGGGGTCCCGGACCCCCTGTTGTAGACCCATGTTATAGAGCAGGGGTGCCCAAAATGTAGATTGCGTAATAGTACCATTACAAAGTTATATACAAAAAAGCCCTTGCATTTGTTTTGTAATTTATGGAAATTCTTAGATATTTATTTTTTCTTCATGAAATTACTGAAGAAATCTTTGAATTTCATGAAAGTTTTTCCTTTTGAAAAGGTTTTGAAATTATATGTAGGAAACCAAAAATAAAGGGACCTATAAAAATCCATCTGCGGCCCACAAATGGGTCCCGACTCCCGACCCACTGTTTGGGAACCAGTGAACTAAACGGCCCACCCATAACTCTACACTTTTTTAATGTGCTGTCCCATGCCGTGGCCCACCCATAACTTTCCTCTGTCTTTGATGCGCTGTCCCAGGCGGTGGCCCACCCATAACTTTCCTCTGTCTTTGATGCGCTGTCCCAGGCGGTGGCCCACCCATAACTTTCCTCTGTCTTTGATGCGCTGTCCCAGGCGGTGGCCCACCCATAACTTTCCTCTGTCTTTGATGCGCTGTCCCAGGCGGTGGCCCACCCATAACTTTCCTCTGTCCCAGATGGATTTCCACCGCCAACCAGAGTGGGGTGCCAGCTTCATGCGGTTGGCTGAGCAGTGTCAGTCGGTTGTGTGCTGCCGGGTGACTCCTCTACAGAAGGCTGACATCGTTACCTTAGTGAGAAAACACACCAAATCAGTCACCATGGCCATCGGAGATGGTGCCAACGATGTCAACATGATAAAGAGTAAGTTGGATGATTTTGGATCAAATGTAATTTATGGTGCGGTTGTTTTGAGTGGTGCAACCACTCCAAGGAACAGCAATGTGACGTTAATGAGCCAATGACTATGAGTACCAGTAGGGGCGCTGTTGTGCCAGAAACAGAGAGAGAGAGATAGTATTAGTGCTGCACTGTTGCCTGCTAATGAGAGAGAGAGAGAGAGAGAGAGGAGAGGAGATGGGGGGGGGGGGGGGGGGGGGGAGTTGCACCACTCGGTTCACACGGGTGTGATTTTTTATTTTGTGTTCTATAATGTAATGTTCTCTCTCACCTTCCTAGCGGCTCATATCGGCGTAGGGCTGGTGGGAGTGGAGGGAGGTCAGGCAGTGCAGAATGCAGACTTTTCGTTGGGCCAGTTCAGATTTCTACAGAGGCTGCTATTGGTCCACGGCCGCTGGTCATACCGTCGCATTTCCTTCTTCCTGCGTTACTTCCTGTATAAGACCACCTGCTTCGCTCTCGTTCACGTCTGGTATGGTTTCTACAGCGGCTACAGCGCTCAGGTAAGATAACAAGAGGCTGAAAGTGAAATGTACAAGCAATTCAGGAATGCTAACACTTGTGAAAAAATGTGAAAATGTTATAACTGATACTGCTGCAGTGCAGGTTTTCAGTATGGGCACAGTCGAGCTGACCTTGACCGCATTCCTCTGTTCCTCTCCTGCAGACCATGTATGAGTTCTGGTACATTCCTCTCTACACTTCCTTTTACACGTCATATCCAATTTTGAGCGTGGCCATCTTTGATCAGGTGAGACAGAAACTGAGAAGAATAAGTGAAACCTGCAGAACAGTCCGGTCCAACTGCACTGGCCATCTCCTTTTTGACTCATTGAATCTTTAAGATATTAGTGTCAGTGGTGGAAAAGGTATTCCCATTTTTTACTTAAGTTAAGGTATGTAGAAATACTCTGTTACAAGTAAAAGTCTGAAATTCAAAATGTACTTTACCAATAGTCAACAAAGTACCAATAGTAGAAAATATTCATTATGCTGAATGTCCTATTTCACAAGTTTTCAAATGTGTAAATTGTGTACAAATCTTTTTTAAACCCTTTTAGGGTTGAAATGATTAATGGTATGTTTTGTAATAATCGAAATCTACAAAGTAATTAGTAGGTCCAGCTTCCCTGTGTCCTCGCTGCTAACGTGCCTATTGGACAAAGATGGGTTGGAGAGGGCCTTAGCAAAGAGCTAATTGTAACGGAGTAAATTACAATATTTGCCTCTGAGATGTAATGGAGTAGAAGTAAACGTACAGACATTTTAAAATACCGTACTCCAGTCAAATTTGTACTTAAAAGTACAATAATTGCGGTGGCGTAACCGTCTGGGCACCCGACTGGTAATCCAGTCTCAGTGTGCCGCGGGTTCGACTCCCGAGCCCGACACGGCCTTTACTGCATGTCTTCCCCCACCATCTCTCTCCCGTTTCCTGTCAGCCTACTATCTGTCCCTTAAAAAAAAACAATAAAAGGCGTAAGCCGCAAAAATAATATCTAAAAAAAAAAAGTACAATAATTGAGTAAATGCACTTGTTACTTTAAATCACTGATTATTGTTCTACATGAACAGACACAAACAAAAATAATCTTCCATTCTGTCTGTCTGTCTGTCTCTCTGTCTTTCTCTCTCACTCTCTCTCTCACTCTCACTCTCACTCTCTCTTCTCTCTCTCTTCTCTCTCAGGATGTCGGGGTAGAGGAAAGCCTGAAATGGCCATCGTTGTACCATTCTGGACAGAAATATGAGCACTTCAACTTCAAGATAATGGCAGCGACACTCCTGTATGCCGTTTACACGTCCATGGTGCTCTTCTTCATCCCCTTAGGAGTCTGGCAAGACTTTGGACGTGACTACCAGACCATGGCCTTCACCGTCGCCATGGGAGCGTTTTTTGCCACCAACACTGAGGTCAGAGGTCAAAATGTTTCTTGCGTTGGACTGAAGCTTCTGTGAAGGAGTTTTGCTTTGCTGCTAACCACTTGAACCCCAACGTGCCTATTGTAGGGGGAACATTTGGCAAAAAATTGCAGATCTACAAGCTTCACAAGACAACTATTTTATTCGGCTGCTGCTACATTGATTGGACTAGGGCTACAACTATCGATCATTTCCTTATTTATTCTATCAGGTATTTAATAATAACCGGAGAGGTAAACGTCAGCGTGGTGTTTGTGATTGTTTGTGTCAGGTGATACTGTTCATCAAACACTGGACAGGCTGGAACGTAGCGGCGGTGGGCATCAGCATACTGCTCTTCTTCCTTGGTACCATCATCACTCAGAGCACCCGGATGTTCCAGAGGTCACCCCGGGAGTACTTCTTCATTGGTACGTCTCTCCTCCACTGGAGGACCTCTGGATGTTCCAGAGGTCACCCAGGGAGTACTTCTTCATTGGTACGTCTCTCCTCCACTGGTGGGAGAGTATAGGGCTGCCTGCAACTGTCCATTATTTTCTTCCCAGCGATCATGCTAACTTTTTTACATCGAATGAATCAAATAATTATGATTTATGAATACATATCGTTGCTGTCGGGCAGAAACCTCTGATCTTCGTATTCTAACTTCGTATTCTAACTAGTGTTTTTTTGTATATCGGTGCCATACTTGATACAAGTGTGTGTGTGTGTGTGTGTGTGTGTGTGTGTGTGTGTGTGTGTGTGTGTGTGTGTGTGTGTGTGTGTGTGTGTGTGTGTGTGTGTGTGTGTGTGTGTGTGTGTGTGCGCGCACGCATGCACGTGTCCGTTCTGAACAGGTGTTTCTTCTGAGGCCTTCATTGATCCAGTTGTGTGGCTCACCGTTCTGTTGACAGCCTGTGTGGCTGTGCTGCCTTCATTAATAACCCAAGCTGTCATGATCATCACTCGCAGCAGACACAAGGTAATGTGCATGCGTGCGAACACGCATTTGTACTCCGTCATATGAGCATTGAGAAAACACATGCACATCACCAATCGGCATGGTGTCCAAAAGCAGCATCGACAGTATATGATGCTAGTGGAAGAGAGACTTAACAGACGGACCTGTAATAACTGGCCTACATTTGATATCTTCCCATGGCTCCGTCTCCAATGTCTGTCACCTGTCCTGTACATGTACTAATTACCTTAAGCTTCATTTATACTTGTTGTGTCGTGAAGCACTGCCGTTGTGTTGCATATTATATGCAACTGTATTCACATGGATTCAAGTTCTCAGTCACCACAATGAAGGCAGCATGTCTTCCATGGAAGCATGTTGCGCGCATTGAGAGCTTGTAGATCGGCTATTTTCGGTTATTATTTTAAGACTAGAGCATTTGAAGTGGTCAAACTAGCAATATGTTCAGAAGCATCTTTTATAATATCCTAATAGTCTGTGATGTTTCATTTAAAAGAAAAGGTTAAAGCCCCAATCTGTGATTTCCTTGGTTGGCAGTGGCACAATAGAACACTGAAGATTATAGAACACTAGAAGTATGCTAATTGTTTAGGAATCACTGCGGGCTCCTTTCGCACTGTTTCACAAATCACACATATTAGGACATATTAGGTCCTACAAACATTTTCAGCCGTGAGATTTCATTTAGCTTGAATCCATTCTATGTGTAGGTCCACAGCCAGCAGCCCCCGCAAGTGGAGTTGAAGTCAAAGACCTTCAAAAGAGGCGGTCGCCACCGGCGCTCTACCTATGCCATGTCACAGAGCGATGGAATGGGACGCATCATGATGGAGACCAGCCTCCGCACTGCAGTGAAAGGACAGGATACTGAAGGCAAGGACAAACGACAAACTGGCACCGTGGAGACTGGGGATGCACCACCAAGCTACGACAAACAAAACGCTCAACCAATATTGAGTGAATTATGATTATGAATGTCATGATTTAAATATGTGACATTTAATGTTCTTATATACTTTACTAACTTGATATGGAACAGATTGTCATATAGGCATTCCGACATTTTTTGCAGATTTTTTAACTTGTGTATTCTTCCTAATCTTTTGTATGATCACATTTTCTAAGTAAATCATGAAATATAAGACACACAAAGGGACTCGTATTTCGTTATTTTCATACATGGGCAGTTTGCCATCGTACACAGTGACTCGTCATCTTTTTTTCCTGTTGTAAGGCACATTTCTTTGCTATTTAAGATCTTCAAGAAAACCAACACACACATCAACACAATATGAAGTGGGTGCTGGACGAAGAAATGCCAGTAGATCCACATTGGAAATCCTGAGTGTTCCTTAATCTCAGAGTCTAGACCCTTTAGAGTAACAATTTTAGCTGTGTAGCAAAATAGAAAGGCTCACTCCCTAAATGTACTGCAATTGTGCTGAAATAACAATCAGACAAACTGGCCAGGGTTGTTTTACAATTGTTTTTATTTGTTAATTTATTTCAAAACACGCAATTTTTACCCATATTATCCTTTTAAGTTTTTATTTTTCTGTAACAGTTATTACTCAGATTTTTTCCTTCTCAAAAGTCTCAACTATAGAAGCGAACCTAAAAGTCCTCCACAGGCTCTCCGGCTTCTGCAGAGGGAGGAGGGAAAAGAGGCTCTCTGTACACTGTGTGTGTGTGTGTGTGTGTGTGTGTGTGTGTGTGTGTGTGTGTGTGTGTGTGTGTGTGTGTGTGTGTCCATCCTTCACATCCTGTAGGACAGTATGTTGCGTATGTGTGCCTAAATTCTTAGTTGGTGTGTGTGTGTGTGTGTGTGTGTGTGTGTGTGTGTTCTAAGTGCAATAAGTGGAATGTCTACATGCCCGTTGAAACACAGGACCCGTAGAGAAGCCCAGAGAGCTGAACATTGTCTTATTGGTTCGGTAGCCAGATTGTCATACCTCTGATTTCATCTTTGGTTTTTTAGCAAACACTCTCAAAAGGCAGACTCAACTGCTTCAGCATGTGCCTGTGTGTCTATCTGTCTGTCTTATCAGTCTGTCTGTGTGCAATATAAGCCACCTTCTCCAAATGTCGTTGTAAACTAAGTGTACAATGTAGGTGTCTTTGCATTGATTGTGGCCCTTCCTTGGCTCTGGGGACAAAGACAAGCAAACATTGTAACATAATGGAGCCATGAGCGAGAGAGGGGGCGGGGAGCAGGGTTCATCTGTATGCAAGCATGGACATGGACTCCATTTTGATGTCAATGGCAGTTGGGGACATTTATGTAAAGCTAATATAATGCGACATCATCAGTCTGGTTTGGTGAAACACTGGGCATTGTAGTGCTCCTCTTTCCCAGACACCATCTACTAGTCTCTACCCTGAGGGACTGCTCCACCCACCTTGGGCTTTGGGTAGTAATGTAGAAGTGCAGGGGTATGGGGTCATGGAGGCTAAAGTGTATGTTGAGGCGGGGCGGGGGGTGACGGGTTGTACACTCTGACCCAGCAGCAACGATTAAGATTGGGGGGTCAGGTGTTTGCATAGTTTTCTGTGCAAAAGCCACCAACCGGAGCCACTTTTATTCCTCGCGGCTGGCTACATCATCGTAAGATCAGCAGGAAACAGCGGTGGGTGGTGGGAAATGTGGTCTTTATATCGCAGGGCTTTGTTTTTTTTTATGCGCATGCACTGCACTGCATTGACTGGACTGCGTCCCCTTGACGCAGCACTAGGCAGCGAGAGCACAGGAGTGCATGTTGGAAATGTGACGGGGAGTGGACGATGTTAGAATTCAGCATGTCTGAGCTTTGTTCTGGAGTGTAGTGGTGTTGTTAGCATGGGGCGTTCAAGTAGGATCATGTCAAGGTATAGAGGGAAACTGATGATGCGCGCAATTGCAGCACGGCTCTGCTAAGAGCCGGGCGGCAATGAGCTGATGGAAGCTACACGGGTGTATGTGTGTGTGTGTGGTCTGGTGAAGTGACAATGGCAGAGGGGCAGTTGTTTTGGCAGTCGGGCACCACCACAGCTTGGCACAACGCAGAGAGCCTCTTTTCCTGTGATTTTTATTTCTCTTTTCTTTTGGTTTGTTCTTTTTCCTCCCTACTGGCCTGCCCTCTCTCTACCTTTTTCTTGTTTTGAAACTGATTGTCTTCTACCATCACAAAGACACTTGGTTCTGATTGATTAACAGGTAACAGAAGAGGGAGAGCACAGTGCGACTGGGGGTGTCTACATCAGTCCCATTGGCAACCATCTATCCTACAGGGAAATGACACATACATATGCTGTTTGACAGTAGATGATGAGAGCATTTCATGGTTGGAGGGGTCAGTTGCCAAGTAGTACTGTGGTTGGTCGGTCATTCAGTCATTTAGTAAGAAATGGTTTTTTCGCAAATTTTCGCATGACAAATATTGCAACCCAAAGTAAAGGAACATTTAAAAAAAGAAACAAAAACAAATCAAAAAATAAATTAAATTCACTTGTTTCCACATAGATACAAATGCACGCACGTACACTGATCAAAAAAAGCATGTAAGACAGACAAACAGTTTTTTCGGGGCTGCCCGGGCCTGTGAGTGTGTGTCCCTCTGATTAACTCCAAGCAAACAACCCGTCCTTGGAAAAGCAAGACACACATTTCAGGAACCCAAGTCAGGACCCCAAGCTGAGGAATGAAGATTGAATGTTATTGATTGGAGGAGAGGAATTTGACCTCCCCCAGCACACACTGCCCCCTACTGTCTGGATTTATATACATCAAAGAAACATTGGGGGAGGAAGGGGAGAGGGTTGCAACAATACATGCACACAACCAGTGAATCGACAAAGTCTAAAAACAAGGACCCCTCCAACGCCTACAACCCAAATTCCCACCCTCTTTTTTTCCCCCTTTCTTTTTTTTCTTTTTCTTTTTTTGATAACCAAAATATTCCCCAACCCACCTCCACCCACTTCCAGGCCTTTCCTTCCTCCTCCTCCTCCTCCCCACAAAAATCACAGGTCATTCCTGTTGGTCTATACAGTTATACAATATCCATGCAGAAAAGAAAAATGTGCACCTCCTTTCCAGTAGGAGATGCTGGTCTTAGTCTAAGAACACCAGGAGCACTTGAACACACCCAGGAACCTTCAAAAGTAACTGTGAAATCTTTTTTTGTTTTTTTCTTTCTTTTTCTTCAGAGAAAAGACTTGAAGGCAGAAGAAAGCTTACAATGAGTAAAAGATTATTCCTCCTATTGATTATTCTTCAAATGTTTTGAAATGTTTTTTAATTCAGGCCAAATATTTTTAGTTTTGTTTGCTTTTGCCTATCCCTGCCTTTGAGAGCATCAAGCACATCATCTGAATTGTAATAAGGTTAGCTCTCTCCCTCTCTCACTCTATCTCTGTAGCATGCCTTCTGTCTCTTCTTTTCTCATGTTGCCTTTCACAGAAACATTCACAATGTCTTTTCCATTTTTGAAAACAGTTAAGTACATGCCGTAGCAAAACAAAATGAGAGAGAACATACGAGAGAAATGAGCAAACGGATAAAAATAATTATAACAGTATAAAGCTTCAAGTCACAAGTTCCAAAACTAACTATCATAGTATCATAGTTTCATAATCATTGTTATCATTAGCAGTATTATTTTCAGTTAAATTACATAAACTTTACATGAAAGGTTTTTGAGGTATTTCAGAATTAATTGTCAACACACGCCTACCGAGTCTTTAGCACTAGCCAGGGGGAGAGGTTCAGATGAGTCGAGGAGGGAGGAGAGGATTTGTGTCTTAATTGTCAATGACTGTCCCACACTATTCTAGTGCAGCCACTGTGCTTGCACATCGTAGGAAGAGAGAGAGAGAGAGAGAAAGAGAGAGATACCTTTAGTGGTAAAATATTACAACTACAATGTGCTTAACAGCCTCTTACCATCTTACCTCCCCTCTCTCTGTTACACAAAAATATCTCTGTGGAGAGAGAGGTAAAGTGGCAAAGAGACGGTATTTAAGCAACACTGGACAATGGAAAAAAATGAAAGGCTGTGAGCTACCATAAGGTCAACTATAGTAACAAAGACAATCGACAGTTTAAGGAGTAACATTATTTTGCTTCAAATAAATAGTGTATAGAAAATGTTTTATAGACTTTCTACATGATAAAGTGCTTGTATTCTAGTGTATGAAGATGGAAAGTCAATATAGAGAAAATGCTGACACAGCCCCCACTCTGCGTCCCTCTCTCCTCCCCCCTTCAGTCCATCTAATTATGGGTGTATTGTCTAAATGTATGTTTATAAATGGGTGTGCAATGCATGTGTGCGCATGCACGGTGTGTGTATCCGGTGCAGTCTCACCCGTGGTTGAAGGGAAAAGGCACTCAACTCTTATCTGCAAGGTAGCCACCTCCTCTTGTATGGCACGATGCAGTCTGACTGCACTGTATGTGTGTGTGTGCATGTGTGTGTGTGTGTGTGTGTGTGTGTGTGTGTGTGTGTGTGTGTGCGTACGTACGTACAGTAAAAACGTATGTGTTAAGTTAGTTAACTCTGAGAGTATAACATTTTACTTTTGCACATTTACAAATGAATAAAATAAAACCAAATGGATAAGGATTTAGCTGTGCAGGTTTAGATTATAATCGGTGTGTCTATCAGCTATGGTATTGAACAGGGGGATCTCTATTTGGTTTTTGTGTCCCCCTAGGCAGTTTAGGACCGGTAGGCAGGAGTATCTTTGGTATCAGTGGCGGTTTCACAAACCACTCAGCTTAGTGAGGTAGCCACATTGGTTCTCACTACAAACAAATGTCATTTCGTCAGCCTATAATATCTAGAGCTGAATCTAGCTATGTACCTATAATGCTCGCTGAACTGCGTATCACAAATCTATTTAAACTCATCATCCTTTGGTGACTTTTAACTCACTGCTTACAGCAACATGAAGTTAGTTAGTACTCCCCCCCCCCCCCCCTCTATCACCCCCCCACCCCCCCTCACAATGACCATCTCTTATCTAATCGCCACAGCTAATCTGATCTGACTACATTGTTGGAAATGCTACAGTTGCATTTTTTTTAAGACCATACAGATAGCTTTTAAGTCCCTCCCTTCACCATCTCCCCTCGCCTATCACCCTCCCCCTCAATGCACACTGAATCAGCAAGGACATTTGGAGGTCATGTTTTGTACCCCCCCCCCCCCCCCCTTTCCACACACTACCCCCTCCTTTTCATTACACCCCTTTTTTGGAGCTCAGCTTTAAAAGGCGGCTGAAATGACCACAGTTCAGACATAAAATGCCAAAAGAGAGAGAGAACACATCCGTCTTTCATTCTTCTCTTCCACAGACACAGCTCCCTGTTTTTTTGTTTTTTGTTTTTTTCTCTCATGGGAAATGTCTCCGCCGAGTCAATATTCACATAGAATGCAAAAAAATATGTCCTTCATTGGCCTCGGTCCTTGTCTCTCCCTCCTTTTTTTTCTCCTTTTAAAAAGTCCTTTCTTTTTCCCTTTTTTATTTTGATTTATCAACAAGGTGCCTTACTTCTGCACAACAGAGCACAATAGTAACAAGAAATAGAAACTTTGTGTCTATGGTACTAATTAAATACCCGCATCAATATTATAGAGAGAAAGAGAGAGAGGGGGAGGGGGGGGGTATTTAGAGGGACAGAGGAGGTAGAACCAAAGACAGAATGAGAGAAAGATTTTCTTCTGTTTCAAAATGTGTGTCCGGTTTGGTAACACATACTTGTTATACCTTTTGTCAGCTGAGGTTTGGTATTGTACGCCTTAAAATCTCGTTCATTGTTTTTCCTTTGTTTTACTAAAAAAGTATATTCTAATTCGGTTAAAAGTTGATTGTTGGTTGCTATGGCACATACCGCCCGTCGTCAGTAGTGGGGACACACTGTATAGCTGTGTGAACGTTGTACCATATTCTCTGATTAGCATTAAGGCAGTTAGCATTGGCACACATTTTTGTAGCATTTTGACGGTCAAGAGTGGTGTAGTTGATTACTGAAAACCCATGTGTTGGCGTCTGTCCAGGAGGCGATTTGCATTAGATCAAATCTTATTTTCATAATTCACTACAAATCCTGATTGTTTAATCTGAGAGTGTACAAATGTAACCAAATGGACCAGTAAGAGTCCATTTGGTTACATGTGTACATTCTCAGAGTTACAAATAGATCAGGATTTGTATGTGTAGAAGAACTGAATGAATACATTAAATTAATAAACAGATTATGGGATTTGGGTCAGAAACCGTTGATTTGTCAAAACATTAAGCCTCCCAAAAAATGGTGATTGAAATCATGTAAAAATTAAATCTCCACAGCTCCTCGGATGTGTCAGTGTCTAGTAATACCCAGCTCAGTGCCCTTCTATCAGTTATTTGTTATACTGTGTGTGTTTGTGTGTGTGTGTGTGTGTGTGTGTGTGTGTGTGTGTGTGTGTGTGTGTGTGTGTGTGTGTGTGTGTGTGTGTGTGTGTGTGTGTGTGTGTGTGTGTGTGTGTGTGTGTGTGTGTGTGTGTGTGTGTGTGTGTGTGTGTGTGTGTGTGTGTGTCGGTCCTATCTTCTGCACTGTCTAAGATAAAGCTGTCAATTTTTATTCTTTCGTCTAACCATGTAATGTTTGTGTTTAGCTAAATCCCTGCGTTTTACTTCCCAGCATTTTCAGCATTGCGTTTAACCATCCCCCCTCCTCTGGCTTCACCAGTGCTGGTTGGATGAAGAACAACAATAGGATAATGGTTTGTTATTGATCTGCCTTCACAGAGCTGTGAGGGCCTGAACGTGTTGTGCCATGACTTTTCCAAGTGGCTCTTCCCCTCCCTCCCTCTCATCCTGCCTCCCTCCCATCCTGCCTCCCTCCTCCTCTCTGCTCTTCTTGCTGGCTACATGTCTCTGCTATTAACAGTAGGGGGCACTGTTGCTCCGCCAGCTGCTCGGACAGAACTGGGGAGGGAGAGGTGCCACTGCTACTGCTGCTGCTGCTGATGCTGTTGCTGTTGCTGCTGTGAGGCCTTTGTGTCCCCATCTCCACTGGGTTCTGTGTGCTCTTCTTACATTCTGCTTCCTCTGTGCAGCTGTAATGCAGTTGGCTGGACGCCCAAGCGCGTTGTTGTCGCTTGGTTCTCAGTTATTGATCAAAGGAAAAGCTCCCAGCAGAACAAAGAGCATGTCCAGACATATCACCCGCCTCTCCTGTCGGTCAGAGAAACACAGACTCTCGGCTCGGGCGCTCTTCTCGAGAGCGCCGACGACAGTGACAGTCTCCCTGCAGGCCTCCGACATCTGTGCAAAAAATATAGACCTGGTCTGGGCAGACCTGAGTATCTTCACTGCCGAGCGTCTTGAGTTTCACCTTCAGGAGGGGTCGAGGTCCCGCTCTCTCTGTCTGCATCGATTCATTTTTCAATTCATTAGTTTGCAGTATGATCAGACCGAGCTGCTCTCTGAAATGGCTGGCCAGCAGGGAATACCTCTGGCCGAGGAGTGAAGCAGAGTACAGGAGGGGAGGGGGGAGGTAGATGGAGAGGAGGAGGAGGAGGAGGAGGAGGAGAATCGGAAAGCCTTGTTATTTTCTTTTCATAGGATCCGTTTTCTTTATGATGGCCTTGTGTGTGCAGGATGGGGCTTTGATAATAGGGCTATGTGCTGTTCCATCAGGTTTATTGCCACTCTTTCTTTTTTCATCATCTTCTTCTATGCCCTTGTTGCATCCAGGGGTGCAGAGGGATGAGAAAGAGTAGAGAGGCAGACGCAAAGAGGAGAGTTGGGAGAAAAGCAGAATCCGAAGGAAATAATGTGGACAAGGAGGGCCGGCATTTGCCGTCTGATGGTGTCCAAAAAACAAAAATGTCATATCTTTGGTGACTCTTTAATTGCTAGCAACGCAGATGTCATAAAACTGGAGTTTAGTTTTTTCTTTTTTTTAAAAGACACAATGATTGTCCATGTGTGTGTGTGTGTGTGTGTGTGTGTGTGTGTGTGTGTGTGTGTGTGTGTGTGTGTGTGTGTGTGTGTGTGTGTGTGTGTGTGTGTGAGAGTGAGAGAGATGTGAAGTGGACCTGACTTTTATGTTTGACCTTTAGGTTTTCATAACAGTCCAGTGGATGGAGGAGCTGGAGGTTGTGGTTTATTGTGTTTTTGTCACTGACCAGGTGATTGCATGGCACAAATGAAATTGAGGCATGAGGACACATTCTAGATGGTCCAGGCCAGGTAGGGGCAACGATCCAGACAAACTATAAGCATGGATTCCCCCCACCTGACCCGCCTTCCCAACCTGTGTCCCCAGCTCTCTGAAGGCCCCTCTCCTCCTCCTCCTCAGGCCTTGGAGAAGGTGGTGGCGGATGTGCCTGGCTGCCCGGGACTCGTTCCGTGGTCGTCGTGCCAGCGGTCCACGCAGCGGCGGCGGGCGTTCATGAAGAAGTTGCTGACGGTGTTGAGCTCCAGGCCCAGCTGCTGGGAGATGGTGATCTGCATCTCCTTGGACGGACGCTTGTTCTCCTTGAAGATGGCGATGAGCGTGCGGCGCTGCAGGTCGGTGAACACCAGGCGCTGCTTTTTGGGCGCCATGTTGCGGTCCTTGTGTTGCTCCTGCTCTTTGCGCTTGCAGGCTTGGAGAGGGTGGTGGTGGGGGTGGGGGTGGTGGGAGGGATGGCAATGGGGATCAGGATAGGAAGCAGAGAAATGGAAGAAAAACAGACATCAAGGTAAATACACAAACTTCATTCTATCCATATAGTAGCAGCTTTGGATGGGGTTGGGGTTAGCCTGTGCTTAAAACATGTAACAAGTTAATACACCAAGAGAGATTCTACGGCTCCATCTATATGGTTGTATATTAAACCTGATTTAAAGCTAATCCATGCCTTCTGCCCAGTGGGACTATTCCTTGCATCCTGCAGAGTGCAGACAGGGAGCCAGCCCGCGGTGAGAGAGATAGAGATAGGTTGTGTCTGTGTGTGTGTGTGTGTGTGTGTGTGTGTGTGTGTGTGTGTGTGTGTGTGTGTGTGTGTGTGTGTGTGTGTGTGTGTGTGTGTGTGTGTGTGTGTGTGTGTGTGTGTGTGTGTGTGGGAGGGGGGGGGGGGTGAAGGGGCTGCTAGCTGGAGACACTGCTGCTGTTTGATTCAATATTAATGCAGTTTGAGTCGCAATGGGGGACTGAGTGACTGTTGCACAAAATTGAACGTTTTTTGTGTGTCTGTGCATGTGGAGCTGTGTGAGTCTAGGTTAGGAGGGAGGAAGAAAGAAAGAAAGAAAGAAAGATGAGTCAAAGTGAGCACATTTGTGTGTCTCAGAACCCAAAAGAGAGGGGGAAGGAGGGAGGGAGAGGAACGAGGAGTGAAAGAGAGGGAGATATTGACCCACATTGCTGTAGGAATTGGGGGGGGGGGGTTCTCCACGGGGACGGAGGCCAGAATCCCCCCCCAGCAGCTCTGCAGTCTGCTACTTCAAAAAGAACCCCACTGGAGCCCACTCTATTGAGCTCCGAGAGGGTATTTATAACCCACTCCTTTCCACCACAAGCACCAGAGAGATGCATGCATGCAGGACTCGCTATGAGCGCCCGCAACATACACAGAGCAATTTTCAAAAGAAAACACATGGAGTGGCCCCGTGGGAGTTGGTGGGGTTGGCGGGGTTGTAGCCAGGGAACAGAGAAATTAATAGTTAATAGAATGTTGCATGGAGTGTAAGTGTGTTGTTATAAGTTGTGGTGCATTTGCAGGGGATGGGGTGAATGGGGTAGTATAGACGTGTGTAGATGAAAGGGAGAGACGGTGCTCTGAGATGGTGTGTGAAGTTCAGACTACCCAGACCAGATCTGTAGCCACACTGTATAGCCCTGCTGGCCCTGGGTTACTTCTAATCCTATAGACATCTCTCCTGCACTGTGTGTCCCTCTCAGCTTCCATATATGGCCTCACTGAGGAAATAAGACAAAATAGCAAGATGGCTGTCTTCTCGGATTATGCCCTGTATCAAGATAGACTATTTCTCACTCTTATGCTGTGTGTGTGTGTGTGACTGCATGTATATAAAGCACTTAAAGCTCATTTGTAATTTTCCTATAGCATATGCTGTGTTTGTGTGTGTGTGTGTGTGTGTGTGTGCGCGTGCATGTGCGTGTGTACACGTACATGCGCGTATGTGACAGAGATTCTGAAAGCTTGTGCACACGCGTGCATGCACATGCACCTGTGTGTGTGTGTGTGTGTGTGTGTGTGTGTGTGTGTGTGTGTGTGTGTGTGTGTGTGTGTGTGTGTGTGTGTGTGTGTGTGTGTGTGTGTGTGTGTGATTGTGCTGAAATGGCTGGAGCCAAGCAGTGGCGCTGTGTGTCTAATTACAGTGGAGCAGAGCCCATTGATCAGCCATCGCAGTCCAATCTGTTTACTACAGATGTCTAACCTGCACACAGGCCCATCCATCATATTCATATTTTACATCAACACTGCAGCTCTGTGTGTGTGTGTGTGTGTGTGTGTGTGTGTGTGTGTGTGTGTGTGTGTGTGTGTGTGTGTGTGTGTGTGTGTGTGTGTGTGTGTGTCTCTCTCTCTCACTCACACAAACGCACACACACACACACACACACACACAATCACGCATGCAAGACCACATACTGTACATGAACACAAAGATTTGCACACAAAAATAAGCACGCTCATGCACATCTTGTATATGTATATGCAGCAGAATCATATCAATCACTACACACCGTGTATATTTGGAGACTAATGAAGGCAGGGATGAAGTGTTGTTGTGCACAGTAAAATACTGTTAATTTCCTTTAGAAGTTAAATTAACACTACGTATTTGACTGTGACGGTAATATTATCAATGGCCAAGATTATTAGCTTATTGCGTGGTTTGGACTTTTCCTAAAGTGATTCAAAATGTGTGGTGCATCATTGAATGTTTCACTTCGATCTGTGTGAAGATAATGCACAAAAAGATGCATTTAATGAATGAATTATTGACCTTCATGTGGATTTGTTCTTGCTCAAATAATAACATTCACTGGATATTTTCATGCGTGAAAGGTCTAATTTACAATACAATATTATGTAAAGAAGCAAGTAATTTAAGCGCTATATATTTCTTTGTACAACAAATAGCTAAAATGTCTGACCTGTGGGATTGTAGCAGTGCTATCTTTTGACATGTTTAAAGATTTCTGGAAATGTGCCCAAATTAGGGATGCCAGGGTTAATGTGGTGGAAATCCTGCAACTCGACAATAAGAATTGAACCCAATATAATGCTAAGGGATTAAATTGCTAGTGAATAATATGTGATAAATGTAACTCTTACAAATAACTATCTGATGTTTCTTTTTCCCCCACTCTAAAAAAGCAACCCCTTGGTTTCCATTCCAACATTCTGTGTTTCTAGAGCTTTGTTTTCACTCATATGACGTGCAGACAGTTCACACACCCTGACCAAACATTTCCTAACATTTGTGATATTTCATATCTTTTAACGTTATCTGTTTTTGTGCCCTTTGTCCTATGCAAAGCTGTGATGACAAGCATGCATGCCAGAAGCCTTGTAAGCTTATACTTTTGATTGTGGTGCGTTTTATTAAGAAAAAAATATATGTTTTTTACCTTTTCGGTAATTTTACTACGGTCATGGTGTGTATCTAGAAAAAACAAGGAAGGAATAAGATGTGTGTTATTGATGGAAGGAAAGTCTTACACATCCATTCTTGTTTTCTCAAGTTGTCTGGACAAAATATTATTTGAATCTATTCCCATAATGTTCTATAAATATATTTCACAAATCTTGGCTAAATTGCAAATAGGGATTATCAGGTAATATTATACGCAGTATATTTGTCATACTTATTCTTGAAAATGTTTAAAAATAACAAACCTTCCCTAATCCCCTCAGATGTGTTCCAGTTCCAAGAACACTGTATTGCTCTCTGACTCTCTGCCATATAGAGCTCACAAAACAAGAGCATTTCCCTCCCCTCTTCTTCTCTCCAGTTTATTTCAATGGTGAGTCATGCCCTGCCATACAATCAACCACTGTGGGAGTCCAGCTTGGTGCTTTATCGTCTGTCTGTCGGTAGGTGTCACTCTCGCTGTGCCCCGGCTGCACGGGGCGCCATAGTGCGCTGCCTTTGCTACAGGCGCTGGATTTAGTAATCAATATCGATCGATTGGTGAGGAAGGGGGCCCTGATTACTGAACCAAGCTCGGCGTAGAAAAGAAAAAAATCGATCATTGCAGCTTTTAGAGCTACAGTATAGGCACCGAGCGAGCGCACAGAGACGGACACAAACTCATGCACAAAGAACAGCCCACGCTATGAAATCCTATTTTTGGTAGGCTATAGTGTTTTCTTATAGTTAGATCTCGTATATGGAGGTGTAAGGTGGTCATATCTGTATAGCAGCGTATAGGCTATATGGAAATAACTCGGGCCATTCATTAGAAAGCAAGTCATTCATATTAAGGCAGCCAAACCAAATCAACCTTTAGGGTTTATATGGGTTATTTCATTCAGGCATAACGTTGGGCCTAGAGTCGCTAGACTATATAGGCCTATTGAACTTTTTTTTATATCACTGTTAATAAAAGGCCATTATTCAAATGTCTTGATTTAAAAAACATTATAGGAAGCAATGTTTGTCCTCAAATTACTTTAGGCCTATTGTTGACTGTAAATGTAGGCTATAAGTTCACATAGCAGAAAAAAACTAATATTTTCCGATGGCATTAATATTCTTTGCATCACAACACGCCAAGAGGGGTTAAGAGAAAGGCCCTGTGTTCAATATCGATCGATGGATTCGTGAATAATTCGTGTGTGAAATTCAGTTCGTCCAATTAATTATGCCTTGCAGGGGGAGTGGGCCCATATAGTGCACATTCATGGAGGGGTGGAGACAAAACACTGGATGGAAAGGAAACGTGCTCGTCAACCTTTCTCTGCCCCCTCAGTTGGCACACGATGGTATATATAACACTATTACAGACTGTCACATACCGGTATAGGTAGACATGTGCCTATTATTTCTGAATTGATAATGCCAAATATATTTGCCCTGCTCTATCTTCGTCTTTTGGACTTTGCCTTTTCTTTAGGCTATAGCCTATATACGCATAATTCACATTTCATCGTCCTTTGCATTCTATAAAAACATGTTGTCTTTGATCATCTCATGCACTCATGCAGGCATTCATGCATTTGCGCCTCCCCAAATCGCCACAGTGCTTTCAAATTAAATCCATGTTAATTGTAGGCCTATACTTATTGTCCTTTTATGTACCCCATAAGGTATAAACGGATGGTTATGGCCCTAACGACTCATTTAATTAAGCTACCAATAAACAGGTTTACTGGTTCGCCAGGTTCGGCGTGTTATGCTTTCATTTGCTTCCACGATACGTTATACTGCGAGAACCTAACATTTTAGGCTTATATAGCCTTATATAGTGTGCCAGTTTCCATTTCAAACCTGTTTACTTCAAAAGGCACGGGATTATGTTTTTCTTTACCAATTGCTGTTAGTTTGAACATTCTCAGACTATTCGATGAAGATTGATAGTGTGGTATCGACACGACTACAATTTAAAAGGCTGTTTGTACAGTATTTATTCCATTCAACCTGCGGGGCAGTGCCAAGCTCTCGCCAGTCCAAATCACTTCCAGTTCAATACTCCTTAATGTAATGAGAGAGAATTGGTGTTAATATACTGATAAAGTGACACAGTTTGTTTGTTTGCCTTCCTCGCTACTCAGCTGCAAGGCATTCCCCACTACTTCAATAACATTCAATCTGAAGGGCGCATGATGCAGCTCAGATTCCCCTATACATTCCACTAGTTCGTCATTGTTTCGAAGTGTATACCTTTAAAACAAAAAAATAATAATAATGTGTTTTTATAACGTTATATAATTTTGTGGTCATTCTCAGTCTTAAATTCAAATATTGAACACTTACACGATGCACAGTGAACATATATAGCAGCGAATGCAGTATCATTACAAATATGCTATTTCACAGATGTCACAGCTCGCAAGTTATATTTTTAGGGTCTATATATATATATATATATATATATATATATATATATATATATATATATATATATATATATATATGCACCATAGTGTTATTCAATGCTATATTCTGTTTTATACACGCCTCTATGTATAGCCTATAATAAAGCCTGAGAAATTACAGCGCGTCAACGATTCGATAATCAATAAAGATGGCCGTTTGCGATCATCTCTCCGCTTATGACTTTTTGGATAATGAAAAGCATTCAGCCATTTAAGTGTATGATTGAGAGAACTGTATGGCTGAATTCTAACCTGCATTATTTTGTGCCAAGTTAATAGTAGCCTGCACTCTGCGCAGGAGTGCATGCATGGCTTCGCTCATGATATTCTATTATCTAAGATTATCATTGATTCCACTCATAATTGCTTGAACCAGTTATGCGTGGTGATGATGATAATTATAATGCTTTATTTTCTAAGCTTCACTTTCTTTCTCGTGTGCAGAGTCAGACATATAGCCTTTTATTTATGGTTGTTGAACTCACCAATATTAGCTTATATCATTTTGCGAGATATAGGCTAGGATTGTCATTTGACACACTGTCAAATCCTCAGCTTTATTTTAACACTGAGAGTGCACAAATGTAAACACCATAGTTACAAATGAATTTAACACTGGGGATTTTAACACTGGGACATTCTATTTTGCACACACATATAGCCTAAATATTTCTAAATAATTTGAATGTATGCTATATGCCTGTATGTTCATTTAGCCTATAGTCAACAGACCGACAATTTGCACACTCGTGCAAAACAACCTAACTGGTTGCAAATAAATAAAGAATGAAATGTCAGAGCGTGTGAAAGCTACCTCAGCAGCGGATTGTGTGCAGCTCTCTCTCCTGCTCTGTCGGATTTGAAGTGGGAGAATAGAGGGTGGTAAGGCTATGGGGGGAATCGATAGGTAACCGCACCATGGGCCTGGCCAGCCGGCCTCACATAGATCGATGCCGAACGGGGCTGATGTGAAATTGGGTGCGGTGCGACTCTCTCCCGCAAAGGCCAGGCTACTGCCTGTGAGAAACAGTCTCCCTGTCACCCATGGGACTCAACCTCCACCGTACTTTTTTTTGTAATATCTACTTACTAAGCGGCAGCGCCTTCAGATATATACACTTTATACAGTATACAGGCTAATACTGAGCCACTAGGGCGCTATTGTGGGAAGTGGAAGTTTGTGTAGCCTACTTGACAATGTATGCCTATATATAGGCCTAGTTACTTTTCAAATCATTGCTGCATGCATAATTATGTGTCTATAGACTAACATAACATATTTCTTTATCATATATATTTTTTTAATATTTCACCTTTTTCACGTTTTTTGTTGGCCTACTTTAGAACTTACGACAAGGCTATATATAGCAACAA
>NC_139701.1:40016332-40028832 GCF_964188405.1 Protomyctophum parallelum
ACAGCGACTGCATGACTGTTTCATTTCATGTGTGAAATAAATATCTGCACAACGACTATATCTTTATGGTTGAGTGAATGTAAAGCCTGCATGCACGTCTAAGAAATATTGAGATATAGGCTTGTGTCCATCAATGATCAAAGGTAAAAGACACCGCGTGACTGTAGTTGTTGCAGCATGCAGCGACCTGTGCAAACCAGTGTAAGAGCAAGTGTTTATTAGTCATTCTGTTTTGTGTTATGAAGGGTGGCTGGGCTGTTAATGGGAGAAATGGTGTTGCACAGTGGAGAGGTATAGGGCGGTGGGGGGTGGGGGAGGCTAGCGGGAGTTGTATGGCTGCATGGCGCAGCTCCAGAGATGGGAAGGAGAGGCCGGGGGAATGGAAATCGATACAGATTCAGGGCTCGCCAGATCGGCCTTAACAATGTGTATGGCGCAGACGCACTCTATATCCCGATCACATACACACGGGAGAGAGAGCGAACTATGAGGCGACATGCCGGCTATATGCTATATTGGCTATATACGACGTGCATGCCGTTTTTCATCCTGCATGGGTATAGCAGATAATGTTCCAAATCCCAAATTGCTATATCTCATCTATATAGGCTATCACAGATAGATAGAAAATGCCTTAAGAAAGGGCTGTTCAATAACCGTATAGTGCCCCTATAGCGTCGAGGATGTGTGTACATTACCTCTCCGTATTTACAGCACACATAGCTGTGCTTAACGAACAGCGAGTCTGAAACCGCAGCTGCACCGTTCACTCGCCAGTCTTCCCCTTGCACATCAATTATTAAAGTACCAATCGATCATTTCAGGCTAACATCAAGCCATCTCTTCATGAAAAAGCCTGTTTTAGATGATCCCACATCAATCACATCTTATGCCCTTTCCAATTAAAACCATTATCCTCGGCTTAAGTGACCTACTCCGTACTATTTATGTTTTGTTTTTTTATCGGTTAATAGCTTGCTATACGATAGCCTATATAAACCGTCTTCCATTTCATATCATTTGATTCAAACCCCCAAAGACCGACGTTTGATTTCTCAGTTGGTTTTGGACTCAGATATAATCCTATAAGGATAGGGTTGTGAAGCTGACGTAACTCTGATATTGATCCATGGAAGCCAATGTTGGATGATAATGTGATGTTTCTGGCCTACACCAAGTGTATACTCTGTATAGGCCTATTGAAAGAAACTGGAATATGCCCTAGTTTGGAATATTTCAGCACGCCGGACAGCGCCATGTGTAATACACATACACATGCCCATAGTTTTGAACATTTCAGCACTACTATACTTGCCTATGGACAGCACAATGCGTACAGGGAGCATTTCAGCACCATGGACAGCACCACTGATATGCGAGGTAGGCTAAAGCCAAGGAAACGACTAATTATTGAATAGGTCAATAAAAATGTATTTACTATTGAATAAATGGAAATGGGCATGCATGCACTGATGCACGCTTCGAGGAGAAAGGACGTACGCAGCATTGTTTGTTACGGGCGGGCTGGGGCAGGAAGGGGGGGGGGGGGGGTCTGCCCTATAGTAAGTATTAGGAGGTCTATGTAAACGGCGTGTGTCCCATTGAAACGTGAATAAAGGCGGCCCACCCTCGCGCACCGTCTTTTTTCCTCTTCGGGTCTTGTGGGTCTGACCTACTACACACTCTGGCACGTGCTCTGGCCATTCAAATGATAATGAACCAACTGCATGCGCTTTTTTCGGTGCAGGAGGAAAGAGGAAAGAGTCCTCCTTTACTTGGCATATCATGGCATGCAGTCCTACTGCACTCCACTCCACCAACACGAAACCATGCAATATATGCAGGCAATGCATTGCTTTGGATTTCGATTTGCTTGCTGTGTAGACTTAATCAGATTCCATCCATGGGAAAAAATATTTCGCAATACCAAGAAGAAATTAGTGCGCCATTTATGCATTGCATTTGACAATAGAGGTTTCATCGATGATTTCTTTGCAATATTAGCGTATAGTGAACGTATGTTTACACGGTGATGATTGTGTAACCGAAACCCCAAAGGGCATATTGAGAGTGAGCTTGCTTTCCACTCAACAAATGTAACGTGATTACAGCAGAGAGAAAGAAAAAGGTGTGCAATAAGGCTTTCTTTCCTTTTTTTTCTCCCTTTTTTTAAGCGACCCTCTTTCCGCCTTTCCTGGCTGTGAACCTCCCCCTCTACTCCGGGGAGAGACCAATGGGAGAGAGTGCTGAGGCGGGATAATTGATAGATGCACTGGCTATCCTTATCGATCACAGCTTTATTGACCCGACCAAATACATTGAGATGGAGTGTGGAATTCAACACAGATGCAAAGACGAATTGTTTTCATCGTTAATGCAATCTTTAAATGCCTGCAGGCCCTACCTTGCTGCGTCTTCCTTACAGCCTCTTGTTTACTAAAAGGTTAGCTTAGGTACAGGTATAGGTCCTATTTATTAATAGCCTATACTCAACCAATGCAGTTGCAATTGCGAGGAGCAAGGACAGAGGCTATTTATTTGGCCTAGGGTTAGGCCGCCTAATCCATATCTGCACCTTCCATTTGGACCTGGAGGGAGTGAATAGGGTGAGTGGGAAAGCGTTGCCCTCATTCCATTAGCAGACGTCGAGCGTGAAGGGCACGCGCCACATTCCCCATGTCAGAACCCCCCATGCACCAATAACGTGATAGCCCATAGGCCTATCTCTCTCTACTCTGTTTTTCGTTCCGGGACTGGATCGTCATGTGAGTGTGCAGACACTGGCATTTTCACATTAGCTAAGCAGGGCAGCTGCATTGATTTGTGTGACTGTGATGAATTTGGAATAGTAATTTGAATTTATTGATTGATGTGGCCGACCGAGTATTGCCCAGCCTCCCTTTCAGCATCACAAACCCTCCAACTCCCACTCCCAGCCCACATATGCGCACCGCGGATAATGGCGATTTTAAATGCAATAAGTAAAATGTAGCTCGAGCCATTTACATACAAGTCATTTGTCATTTGCCCAGCTGTGTTCTGCCTCAAAGGTGCTGACAAGCAGGTAGCTCACAACACACAACAAAGACTTGTGCTCCTATAGCTGTTACCACTTAAGCTAGGCTATATACATTTTTTTCGGGGGTTTTGTGTGGTCACATCAATTCACATTAATTTACGCAGACCTTTTCATACTTGGCCACCACATAAACATCCTAAATGGGTTTGTTTTCTGTTGCAGTGTTTCAGTGAATATGACATGGAACAACTTGGACCCTTAAGCTGTTCCCTAGCAACCCTATTCCAGTGTATATAATGGCTATATGTTCTTCTATTTCGGTCACTGTACGGCAGCATGTGTCAACTGAAACAGAGTTTTATCCCGGCGCATGCAGGGTGTGGAAGATATAAAACCCCATTGCCCAATTAGCTTTAACAGCAGTGGCACTTAAACAGACAATTGTGGAGTGTTTAAATCTTTATTTACCAGAACCCCACTAAATGCGCAAAGGAACAATTTACATTCCATTAAGTGCTTTTCAATAGGGCATTGACTGGAACTAAAATATGCCACTATATCTGCTTAATTGAACTGTCCGCTGAAATACGACGCAGAAGCGCTGATTGACGTTTGGAATCGCATGTCTAAACGGGGGCCTTTACAAAACATCAATGAGAGACTATCAACCATCACTGTTTTTTTTAATCCCTATTGTAATGTCTCTCGTTTTCATTAAAGTCCCATTTAATCGGTTTCAAAGTGCGCTGTACTAATCTCTTGTGGGCCACAAGTTGTGATGTCTATAGTCTGACTTCTGAGATGTTTTTTTAGGCCCTGTTTCGTTATCCCTCTAGCTATTGCGCAAGTGAGTCTGGACACCAAATTATATCGATCATCATTCCGAATGACCTGTCACAAATTAACAAACGTGCTTAGAATCCTGCGCGCGTGCGTGTGTGCGTGCGTGTGTGTGCGTGTGCGTGTGCGTGTGTGTGTGTGTGTGTGTGTGTGTGTGTGTGTGTGTGTGTGTGTGTGTGTGTGTGTGTGTGTGTGCGTGTGTGCTTGGCTGGCCTTCCACAATAAATCTGGTATATTTTATTCATCCGTGCTGCAGCCTGATGTATAATTGCTGTAATTGAAATAGTTCATTTCACAGTGCACAACCCACACAACACATTTCCACAAGCAGATAAAACACGGGGCATAAATCACGTTTGGAAATTAACAGTGTGCCAAGCGTTTGGACAGCATGGTGTGCCATATATGAATATTATTCAACACGGGGCCATGCAGAAGAAGACGCATCTGTTTGTTTCGTTGTCTTTCACATTCAAATCGATCATTTATCAGTGCGCTACTTTGAAAGGGACGCTGGGACCTGGAATATTGATCCACAGGAGGTCACGCTCCTGTGACTCGTTGGCCAGGCCCTTACGCCTCAGACGCATCTTGTTTGCGCCTCGCGTATTTGACAGGGGAACACAGTATAGCAGCTCTTCATGGACGCACAGGCCCAAAGTCACACTATAGGTGTTTGAGGGGGGGTTGATTACACAACGTAGAAGTGGGAGCTTGCTAAAAGGTCAATCATGTATATAGCTTTATTTCACCGTTAAAGTCACATGGGTGATGGGTCTCAGATGCAATCATTTTAATCCGCAGCTTGATTTGATTTCCTTTGTTTGTATACTCCTCTCTCTCTCTCTCTCTCTCTCTCTCTCTCTCTCTCTCTCTCTCTCTCTCTCTCTCTCTCTCTCTCTCCCTCCCGCTTCCATTGTATTCTGTCTGTCTGTCTGTCTGTCTGTCTGTCTGTCTGTCTGTCTGTCTGTCTGGGCTGTGCGGGTGTGCGCCTCTCTGTGTTTATGTGCGTAAAACACAGCCAATATAGGTCTTTGCAGAGATTTGTTTGGTTGAAAGTATAGCAACCCTATATCCTTTGTTTTTACAGTCTAACGCTTGCCCTAGCGCTTGCCAAAGTAAAGCGCCTGTTTACACTATCATGGATTGTAACATCAATCAAAATATAGATTTCCTTAAACATTTAACACCCCAACTGTCATGATGAAGTTTTACTCGATGCCATCGACTAATAACTTCTAGTAATGTGTGTTTGAGCAGCTATTGACAGTCTCGCCACATTGACTTCTAATTGATCCCTCCACATCAGTCAGATTCAGAGCTGTCTCCTCACTCACCTGCTAGTCTGAGCGCTGACATCCGCTGGAACTCCGGCTCTTGGAGCCACTTCCACATCCTGCGGAAGGTTTCGCGGCCCGACTTGAGTTTACTCCACGGTTTAGGGTTCCGTAGCAGATCAGAGAGTGTTCCCTGGGACCGACACAAGATCCGCTGGGCAAAGATGGCCTGGGGGATGCTGTAGCGCTTGAGCTCCGCCGTTATTCGCTGCGCTACCTCCTTGGTGTTTATCTCTTCGACTTGACCCGACCCACCTCCCTGTCCGCCGCCCACCGCCTGCCTATCCCGGTCTGACAGCATGGACCCGTTCGCCTGAGAGTGCGGATGGCTGTGATGGTGCATGCCGTTCAACGATGTCATGAGCCCGGCCCCGTGGCCACCGAGACCCCTGGCCAAGTGCTCCTCGCTCCGGGACAACATGGCTGCGTGGGTGTCGAATCCCCCCGACGAGAGCATCTTGTCGTTGGACAGGTGAGCTCCGGGGCCGTAGGCGCCGAGAGACTGCTGGGAGTTGTGCAAAGACCCGAGGCCGTTGGACAGGGGAGACAGTGACTGCCCCATGCCGGACATATCTTTGGGGTAATGGCCATATAGGTTACCCATGGAGGCGAGGCTCCTGTCGTCCCTCATCAGGGTGAAGCTGCCGCTAACATTCCCGGCTGTGAGTCGCTGATGTGCCGGATGGTGGTGAGCATGTGCATGGGGATGGTGGTGAAATTTTTCCGAGACGGTGGATATGGGAGGCAGATGCTGCAGCGGTGTCAGCGTGGTGTAGGTGCTGCTCAGGCTCATCCCGGAGTCGCACGACATGGTCATTGCGGGATGCAGGGGACCGGACAAAGCGTGGTCTGTACGGTAGTCCCCTGCCCCCTCCAATATCGAGGCCATACTGGACACCATCGCTGACCGTCCGTGCGACACCAAGTTCCGATGCGACGCCGAAGACTGCCGTGCGTGAGGGGAGTTCATTAAGTCACTCGTTTGATGAGAGTGAGACACGCCGTGCAGATTTCCAATGTTTTCCATTGTAAGTTCCATCGTTGAAAGAATCTTTATTTCCACCCCTCTCTCGCCACTCTCTCGCTCGCTCGCGTCTCTCTCTCTCTCTCTCTCTCGCTCCCTCTCCCCCTCTCACTCTCGCTCTTTCTCACACACTCCTTTCCAATAAATTTTGAACGATTTCAAAGCCGAGCCATTGATTGTAGTTGCCTCTGTGCAGTCAATCCAGCATGGTTTTAAAGGATCTCGTCCCAGCCGCCGCCACAGAACTGTGCCACAAACCACTGCTCGCCGTGGGTCGGTGTCTGCGTCTGCTTGTATTTCGTTCGCCGTAGAGCACCCTCTACTACCGAAAGCCAGCGCTACGCTTTCAGCGTGTATATTGACGTGCCCGCGCTCATGTTAAGCTGTGCCTGCGCACGTGTTCGCGCACCCATGCTAACACGCGCGCCCTGTGTCTGGGGCCATGCTGACGTCACGAGCTCTATGTGTCAGAGACAGAGGTTTTGTCATGTTGTAAACTGAACCTCGGAATCCTTTTAAAAAAAGGCAAGAAGATTGCATTACACGTTTGTTAAGATAAGACGAGCTTCAATCATTTTTCTTTATGTGCAACGTTTACCTTGATGAGAGCTTTTGGATAAGAGTGGTTTGTTGCCTGTTTTCTCCGATAAAGCCGCTGGACTTGGCGCCAGTATAGCATGTGATTCCTCTCTTAAATAAATAGATGGTTAAATATTAATTGACGTGTCACATCAGCGTAAACGCACATTTTGTAGAGTCAAACCTTACATCACATATTGATTATTAGTGATATTTGTTTATTTTAACTTATAGGGAGAATGGGAGATCGACCATTAATTGTCATATATGAAACTTTTCTAGGTTTTGATTAAAATTAATAATAATAATAATACACAATCGCAATTAGCCTCCTTGGGTCAAAGGTATAGGCCTATAAAGACTAGCCTATTCTACACCTTCAGGATATTGGAGAAACCCATGCGGCGTTAATGCAATAACGTGTTTCATGAAATTATGCTTTATTTGACGAGACCAAGTGATGCATTGAGTGAACAATATGCTTCATGCCATGCAGCAAATGGCGCATTAGATATATATCGTGTGGGAAATGCATTAATCTCGCATATTGTGATTTATCACAAGAAAACATGTGCACATAAAGTTCTTTATAACACCGATTTACGTTTCTGCATGGAGCCATGCATGGGCCTTCACATTGATCGATGAATACAGTTGTATATAGGCTTAAGTTAGGCGTATAGCCTTAAGAGAATTCCAAATATCACATAATATTTTAACTTATAAGTTCTGCATGCATGGAACTTTACTGCTTTCTGACGTCAATCTACAGGTCAGCAATCCATCAATGTAGCCGCATCAGAGAGATGAGAATACATATAGGGTTACAGTACATCGCCATGCTGGATCGTGGTGGACATTTTTGTCAAAATTCTATATTTCATGCATGTGCAAATTTTGACAAATGTCCACCACGACCCGCACGACCACGATAAGATCATCAGTTATGTTTCTGCTAATATTTCTATTTGTACAGTATGATACAAATATTACCAGAAGCAGAGCTGGGGATATATGGTGCGTTCACGGGCAGACGCAAAGACGAATGGGAGTAGGCTATATCATTTGCATCATGCATTATTGCGTCTTTGCATCGTGGCTTCCTTTGACAATGAATAGACTGCATGCCTCGTTGCGTCTGACGCTGACCCCTATGGTCTGACCGCGTGTGAACGCAACGTTAGTATAATTTGTCCTCAAAGTGCATATAGGAACTTGCTTTGGGGTTCCTATAGTGTGCACGGTTCAAATGGACCATTATTCTGTAACTGACAAATACATGGTTCAATTTGTATACTCAAGAGTTATTGTGGGGGTCCTTAAATAACATGTTTGAGAACCATGCTCCATGTCTCTTTGGACTGCACTCCAAATAGTAAACCTGGAGATTGACAAAGTAATTGGAACCTATATTTAATCATCCAAATATGAACGTTATAATACAATTAAAATAAATATAAGTTTGCCGCACGGACGGGACAATTGTCTTGCCACGGACATAATGTGTTTGTGTATATCCATGGGCATTTTTCGTAATTTTTGCATGCCTGCATGTTCAACTGCATGATTAGTCTTATTTAATCAATGTGTGTGTGTGTGTGTGTGTGTGTGTGTGTGTGTGTGTGTGTGTGTGTGTGTGGTGTGTGTGTGTGTGTGTGTGTGTGTGTGTGTGTGTGTGTGTGTGTGTGTGTGTGTGTGTGTGTGTGTGTGTGTCTGTCATGTGTGTGCGTGCGCGCGCGCGCGATGTGTGCTCTGTCTTGTGTAAGTATTCCATTGCCAACACAGTTATGCACAAATACTACACAATAATACACTTGCACATTAAGCCAAAAAAGATCCAGTATGATTTCGACTATAATAACCAGAAGAATAAGCTCACAACTATGATGTGGCGTCACTAATCATGTGCAAATTGCATGAGGATGAGGCCTATAACTAATTTTCCTCGAGTGTTTACCAACAACACTTAAGGTTCGGTCTTAGTGATGAAGAATTGTGATATCATAGACTGGCCTTGGCACTGCCGCTCTTCCCAAATAACGATCCCAAAACGGTGTCTTGCTGAACCGATTGCCAAGGGGGGATGGCGGCTTTTGGCTTGTGCCATCAGGAGAACAGCAGTGTCCGCTTGGGTTAATGTCCCTGTATTGATCCCAGCAACCACTGCTATCGAAAATGAATTACCGAACCTCGCACAGCAGCGAATCCGTCATTTCTGCTCAGCCAGCCGGCCAGAGCAGCTTATTGGTCGCGGTGGTGATGGATGTTAACTTTCATTCCCGGCTCCTCCGCTGCTAATTCACCAGGGTTTACAACCCAAAACAACGCAATAGAAAGTTTCATACTTCTATATGCACTTGACTTAACTACTATTAAGCTTACAGTAAAATCATGCATGAGCGTCAAACTATCTCTGAGTCTGCGTGTAAAACGCATCACCTAATCAGGATATTTCATTACTTGGTGCTGGACTTGGAGTAGCCTTATAGGCCTATATCGTGCTATAGGCCTACTAGCTAGGCTATAGCCTACTTTCCTCAGCTAACGTAGGATAGCAGCATATAGTCTTCATGGTGAAGAAGTTGTGGACATAATCCTTTCTCTGAATCAATGTTGTTTTTCTTCTTTTTGTTGCGGCTTGGTTTAATCGTCTAACACAAATTTGAATGCAAAGTATCCATAAGTCCGACTATATTTCGAGAAAGAAAATCTTTACATTTGCCCAGAGCTCCGTTTTAATTTGTATTTTAATGTACTGTTTTTGAATACTTAAATAAGCATGCATATCCTGTGGCAAATACAATATGAAATATTAACTATGTCGATATTTGCGGTGTGACGGGGCGATGCTGCGGAGACCATGGTGATTTATTTCATATTAATAGCAAGGGGCGAGTCATGAGTGTGACTTCCAACAAAACACACACACACACACACACACACACACACACACACACACACACACACACACACACACACACACACACACACACACACACACACACACACACACACACACACACACACACACACACACAAGATTAAATCATGCATAGTCGGTTCATTATACCTACATTTATTTTTGATCGCTGTTCAAATGTTAAATGATCCCTGTTCTCACTCCCCATAAAGTTAATGTTAGAGGCATTCCTTGTTATTACAACGAGGCCTGCATGCCTCATGCCTATACACTGCAGCCTTGAATTCCTATTTCCTGATCAGATCAGCGGATCAATATACTGCACCCTACCCCGGTCAATATATAAGAACGAACACCTGTTATGTGTTAATTCAAGGCAAAACTTTTTAAAGACTTCATTAATTTAACACCCACCAGACAAACAGTTTAAATTCGTTCATCCTCCTCGTTTTGGTTTCGAGTGTGTTGGAGCCGGACATTGCGTTCATTCGAACTATTTTTGTTCAAATATAGACAATGCTCATTCAATATGAGCAATTTTGAAATGCATAACCGGGCTAATAATAATAACAACAACAATGGGACATTTTATATCAATTTCACATGCATTAATAACAAGTGTAAGATAAATGACGATAGGCATATAGAGAGAACTACTCCAGAGGCTACTCGTGCTCCAATAAAACGTAAGCTAAACATCCGTATGGCAAATCTATAAGTTAAAGTTTACATTGCTCCTCTTCAAAGTGTTAGTGTTTTTGTTATATACTAACCGTGTGTTCACTTGGAGTGAATTCTATAGTATAGACTAACTTCCCTCCAGCCTCTAAGCTTGTCTATTTTTCTAAGAATCACTAGATCAGGACAGACTAATCTTTTCATGGCTTCTTGAATGACTTGGCGGCAGATACATCACTCTTAATGTATTCTAAAGTATATTTACTTGAATCTGGCTATTGGCAAAAGTTAAGTAGCAGTGTTTAGTAATGTCGCATTGATCAGGCCTGTGAGCAAGTCAGCGGGATGGAGCATCTCAGTCTATCCTGGCCTTGAAGGAGGGAAGAAAAAACTCCAAAGATTCGCCTTGTTTGCCCATGGCTCTGCTTTAAGTAAGCGCGTGTGTGTGTGTGTGTGTGTGTGTGTGTGTGTGTGTGTGTGTGTGTGTGTGTGTGTGTGTGTGTGTGTGTGTGTGTGTGTGTGTGTGTGTGTGCGTGTGTGTGTGGCTACATTTGCATAACCCGGTGTATTTGATATGTTCAACGCCACAAAGCAGACTTTAATCTTCGACCATATCAAGTCACAGTGAAACAGTTAGTCTGATCAACATACTGTATTTGTTAAAGACAAAGGCGCCGTGTGTGTGTGTGTGTGTGTGTGTGTGTGTGTGTGTGTGTGTGTGTGTGTGTGTGTGTGTGTGTGTGTGTGTGTGTGTGTGTGTGTGTGTGTGTGTGTGTGTGTGTGTGTGTGTGTGTGTGTGTGTGTGTGTGTGTGTGTGTGTGTGTGTGTGTGGGTGTGTGTGTGTGTGTGTTTGTGTGTGTGTCAGAGATGTTCCAGTTAAATACTTTGAAGTTATTTTTGTCTCATATACAGCTTGTTTTGTTGCCTATTTCCGACGTAAAATACCGATATAAAGCAACTATAGCCTGATAAGTTTTTTAACATTAAATATTTAGTCTTTGGAAATAATTTATAATGACATAATAGAGCTCTAGAATATATTCTTTGCACGCAAGATTTCAAGAACATACATATGGGCTTAGTCATGAGGTTGATGTTCAGTGCACTGCTGCACTGAACAGCCTAAGCAGTGTTTGTAAAGCTTTTGCCTGCAGTTTGTTAAGGAATTAGTGTGTTGCCATAGATTATTATTTAAGGACATTTGCATTTGAAAGCACCCAGCAATAGAGGACCGTGGTGATCAATAGCCCTGGTGCCATATCGATCTATCCCCATTCTGATCGATCGGTGGACAGAATTGGGCTCAAGACCGTTTGCCTGCTGCTGCTAGTTTCACTCAAAATGAATAGGATAGGCTAATATAAAATATAAAAGTGATGCTACACACACACACACACACACACACACACACACACACACACACACACACACACACACACACACACACACACACACACACACACACACACACACACACGCATGCACACGTACACGCACATAAATAATCCTGTCAACAGGTGCCAAAGTAGGCCCGTATAGAAAATATTTCCTTCCCGCGGTTTGTATAGGCCTACCTCAAATATCACACACAAACACAATGTTTTCTTGCTGAACTCGATCAATAATCAATGAATTCGCGGGATCTTTATTGATATTTTCTTTATTGATATCAGAAAGATACTTCTATACGGGAAATAGGAAAGTATAAGGATATCTATTTTAGTGAAAAATACAATTGCAGAGAAATTTGTGATAGGCCTATAATTATTAGCTGAGGCCTGCAGCCTACTCTAAATAAATACATGTTACATTTTATAAGCTTTCTTTTTCTTTTTTTTCTACCATTTTTCAAAAGCTGAATAAAAGTGAAACCAAATATCGTATTACTATATGGTAGGCTAATCAATTAGATGGCAAATATAGAACAATTCATTGTTAAATTCATTCAACAATTAAATTTGGCAAACATTATTTTGGGAAAATATTTTAGAAACTGAAACCATCCAAAATATTTTAACTTTTAAGTCGGTAGTAAAAAATAATAATGTATGCGTTCACGGGATGTCATTTCAATCAATAGCCCCACTAATCAGAAGAAAACAT